>NW_023494786.1:30309769-30369769 GCF_904425465.1 Colossoma macropomum
GTGTCCAGATGTCTTTTCGTCCAACATTTCATTCAAATCAAGCACAAAATGATACTTATTCAGCCCCTAACAGCAGTCATCGGTTATCACTTCTGTCCAATGAGAGGCTGTTCAATTTCTTATTCAGTACTCAATATTATATATTTATTGTCAAATCCTATTCTTTATTCTTCTTGCTCTTTTTGTACTGTTGTTTTGGGGAGTTTTATAGTTTTTTAGGGAGTTTTTCTTGCCACTGTTGCCTTTGGCGACGCTGATTTGGAGCTTGGCCCTGGATTTTCTGTAAGGCTTTTTGACAGTACCCATTGTAAAAGGCACCTTATAAACAGATACTGAATTAAACTGACTTACACTGAATTTAACTGACCTGGTCCCAATGACATCTGGCCATAATGTTGAATGGAAAGGCTAAAAAATGATACCTATCAATAGCTCACACACTGTAACATCACATTTGAGAGCCACTTTACAACTACGACAATGAAAAATGAACTAAAATGAACTGTCTAGCTCGTCACTGGTTACAGCGAGCTAACAGAACAGTCGCATTATATTTTATAGCAGCATTGGACTTTAACTGCTGTGGGAATGGAATATGAATGTTAATGTATAGCTGCTATAGCACCACCCTTAGCGCGATGCTAATATAATGCTAACATAACACTGCAAATCCCATAAGGACATGACCAGAAATATGCATTATTGCAGTGATGTAAGTAATATATACAGGTTTCATATGACGCAAACTAAAACATTTCTGCATGAAACATCGCCATGTAACATACTCACAATTAGATCATATACTCATCTAGCATTTTTTAGTAAAGACAGTGGTTCTACATAGAACCCTGAACACTCGAAGAACCATTTGCATGCTTAAATGGTTCTTTTCAGGGTGAAATAGTTCTTCAGATTGATGGAGAATGTAGTGTATATGGCAAAATATAGAACCTTTTTTAAAAACGGTTCTATACAGCACAAAAATGATTTTTCTATAGTGGCAAGCTTGATCTTTTTTGGTGCTATATAGAAGCTTTTTCAAAATATACAATACATTACCCTTCATGAGGATCCATTTCACCATGCAAAGAACGAATTAAGCATGCACATGGTTCTTTGAGTGCTCATGGTTCTATATAGAACCATTGTCTTTACTGAAGAACCCCTGAGTGTATCAAACTCAGTATAACTAACATTAAATATGTGGTATTAATGTGTGTATTGCACACAAGTGCAGTATAATCAGCTTTTAGGCATTTGTTATAAGCAAGGAAGATGATTGGATGACAACCATGAAACTTCTTTTGATGCCTTTTTCTTTGAAAGAGAGAGATGCCAAGAAGTTGGAACATTGCTGCTGAGATTTAGTTCTTTTCAGACACAAGAGCATTACTGATGCTAGCCAGTGGTCTAAACTCATCCCGAAAATGTTCAGTGTTACCGTATCCCTCAAATTCATCCTAAATATGTTCACCAGAGCTTTTCTTCCCAACCCATCCCAGTGGTCGATCTATCACCTCAATTCATCCTGAAGTTTCACAACTCCTGTTCACTCCGAACAGTCAAAGGTTTTCAGTGGGGCTTTATCGCTAACTGAACTAATCCTAAAAGTATTCAGTGGGACTTCACAGCTCCAACTCATCCCAGAGGTGATCAATGGAGCTTCATCGCTCCAACTCATCCCAAAGGTATTCAGTGGAGCTTCATCTTTCCAAGTTAACTTAAAAGTGTTCAACTGAGCTTCATCACTTATCCGCTGAAGATCTTTGGAGTTTCTCCTCTGCATTAGCTGGTTACTTGGCTTTGTGAATGGCGATCTTATGCTTGTATGTGCCCACTCCAGAGCATCCTAATCTACTGGCAATGCTTTTCTATGGAGATTACATGGCTGTGCAGTGTGGGTGTGTCCACTGATTGGATTGGAAAGGGTGCCAGAAGACTTTTAGATGTATAGTGTAGGTGTGTATGTGTGTCCTGCTGGTAGTTTGAACTGTTCTGTTGCAGAGCCTGCAGACGAAGCAGCCACTCTTGGCATTCTCTTTGCTTGAGAAAATGCCAAGAGTATGCAAAGCTACATCAAGGGAGAAGCGGGGGCTACTTTGAAGAGTCTAAAATAGAAGGCAGGTTTGGTTTTATTTATAACTTTATTGAAAACAGTAAAAGCAGAGAAGAAAGCGCCTCATACAGTGCTGTGCAAAAGTCTGTTTAATTACCAGCCAAGTACAAGATTAATTTTTTATTGTTAGAAAAAAGCAGCAAGCATACATTAAAAGAAAAATACACAAAATCCTTCAACCCTAAGTATAATATCAAATCTGTCAGTATTTAATTTGTCCACTCTAATTTTATGCACTTTAACTCATCCATCCATCCAATCTTAACCGAGAGACACTAACCTTCACACAAGCAGCTACCCAAACTCACTTTAGCTGCCTTTAAATTTCTTTTTTGTGTGTCTGAAATGCCTAAATGAGATATTTCTATGGAGATGAGACGTAGAATAATCCACTTGTAGAAGGAAGGAGAAAGTCAAAAGTGAAAAAAACAGGTGTTTCCAAAACTTGAGCAAATGATTAAAAGCTACAGGGGCTCCTAACAACCACCTGGAAGACCTGGTAGACACCAAAACTGCCCCCATCAGATAAGCAGCACTTAAAGCTTTCATCTCTGAGAGAGAGGAGAAAATCAAGCTGCTTCAGATCTGAAAACATCCACAGGTGTTTCTGTCCATCCTTCCACTGTGAGAAGACGACTCAGCGCTGTGGGTCTGAAAGGATGTGTAGCTGTTCAAGAAGAACCTCACTGAGAAAAGGAGACGGACACATCAAACAAAGAAGCTGAACAATGGACTGACCACCCCAGAGTCCAGACCTCAACGTCACTGAATGTGTTTGGGTTACTTGGATCGTAAAAAGCAGAAAATAAAACCAATTTTGAAGACTGAACTTTGGAGGTCCCTGCAGATTTCTTTGAAAAATGGAAGGCAAGTCTCCTGAAAAGAATGGAAGCTGTAATAAAAGAAAGACACAGAATAACTTGTACTTAATGGCCATTTTGACTGGAAATTAAATAAATGAAGTATTTTCTCTGAATTTTTGCCACTTTTGTCCAAGAATTTGTCCAGCACTGTACATCCATACTCAGAAAGGTGATGGTGGGAGACATCTTCCTCTAATGACACCAACGGTGATGTAAATTTACATCTTTATCAATGTTGTCAACTTCATTTTACAGCACTGATATACTGTATGTCATTTTCTATGGCTCTGCACCTCCATTACTGACCCTGCCACATGTGCAGCTGATTGGAGGTGTATGTTATTGTGGTTGCTGTAATGGAAGCGTCGCTGATTCTGTTAGCATTGAACCCAGGTGGCCATTAGCTGTGCTGTGTTTTGCAGTATTGCTGTATTGCGCCTGGTTTAACCACAGAGAAATGTCTCCCTGTAGATTATGATCGGGGAGGGCATCCTGTACTGCTGCGTGGCCAGAAGAAACCTCGCCATCAAAACTGAGGCCAACATAAACGCTGCCGGCTGCAACTTTAACTCCTATATCCGCCGGGCTGTAAGGTTTGTGGGTAGGCATTCATTTTTCATGCCCTTTTTTATTATACCACCACTAATAACATTATATTTTAAATAAAGAAGCTGTACCAATACTGAAGCTGGTGCATGGTTTAAAATCATTATTAGATTATTTCCAAGCTATTTATTTGCTCTAAAGATCTGTTATCACTCTGTATGCGAGCAAATACTTGTATGTGTGTTTTTATAGGGGTCCACATTTTTGGCCTGTGTGTCACGGCCCTCATCACAGACATCATCCAGCTGTCCACAGGCTACCACGCGCCCGTACTTCCTGACCGTGTGTAAGCCCAACTACACCTCCCTCAACACCACCTGTGATGAAAACGCTTTCATCATCGAGGACATCTGCTCAGGGTCTGACCCTGTAGCCATCAATGCCGGCAGGTCAGAGAAACACAGAAGTGTCCTCTCACAGAATAGTAGCCTCACGCAGAGCAATTAAAACTTGGTCGCAGTTCAACAAAGGGAAAGTTTACTGTGTTGTTCGTCAAATCCATCAAAATAATCACAAATTTTTCAAATCTTTGCATAATTAAATCACTAAGATGTAAACAGAGTCATTCAGAGTGGTTTGGTGTGAAACGCTCTGTTATAGAGAAACTCGCCAAGCCAGAACTGTTCACAGTGGTGGTGATAGGAACCAGACGTCCACCTCTAAAAGCTCCCTCACAGAAAGTTACTACATGAAATGGTTATGAATTCACTGCCTGATGTCTGAGACTTTGTTTGATTACAGTTTTGAGAACTAAAACAGATTTTGTTAAGTCCACTCATGGTGGAGAGATACATGCAGGGCAAACTTGTCCCCAAAGAAGACTTTTTTGTCATTATTTTACCATCATCTACAGTAAATATATAAACTCAGAAGACTATGTAGGTTAACTGGTTCACTTATTTTTGATAGTAAATAAAATAGATATACAGTTGTTTGCAAAAGTTTGAACACCCCTGATCAAATTATATGTTTTGATAATATTGAAAATAAGAGAACTTGATCCCTGGTGATGCTACAGTCATCCGTGGCCAGAAGTCCAAGTGAGCACAATTGGCCTTGCTCCCTGGGTGGCCTTGCTCCCTGGGTGCCCCGCCCATCACTCAGACACGACACTAGTCAGTGCAGGCATCTGTTAACTGACTTAACAGAACTGGTAGTTGGCGCTTTCATCCTGCGATGTGATTGGCTAGTAATGAGCCACGGGCAGGATTTGTGAGGAAAGTGGGTGGGACCAACTGAGAAAATAAACAACTTAAATATGTCATTTTGCTTTAAGTGCACAGTTTCCATTATTATTTGCTGAGTTTAACATGTTTGAAAACATACAATATAAAATGCATCATAACATTTGCACATTCACATTTAAGGATGTTTTCAATTCAGCATCTTTATACCTCACTGCCCTGCGAAATTAAAGCTGCCTCATTTGCTGTGTTTAAATTCTCACGTTCCAAGTTTAGAAGCTGTGGCTTGTGTTTAATTTCACAATCATCTCTCGTAGTTTGACTCATTACAATTCTGATTAGATAAAAACAGCTCAGATGTGTCTGACAAAACAACTGAGAGTATATTGGTATTTTTGTCTTTTTGGTTTGAGTAAAAAAGTGTGTTAAAGAGTACAGAAGTGTGTCCTCTGTAGATGATGTGTCGGCTTATTTTGAAAATGAACAAATCATGTAAATTGACCAGGAGCACCAAAATGTTTGCATACAACTGTATTTGCATTGTAGATATCATGACCCCGAGTTCCCGTCACCACCACTATAAAGACATGCACGTCACTAAGTTTCTCTACAATGAACCATTTCACATCAGACCACTCTGAATGACTTTGTTTACGTCTCAACCTATTTAAGTGGAATTTACAGTTAAACATGCTGATTTTTCTTACTGTGCCTTTAAGACTGATGTATGTGGGTGACCTCTGTTGAGACTGGCTGTCCTGTATTGTGCCTCATTAAAAACTGGGCTGAGCTGTACAGAACACATTGTTATGTTCCGACAGAAATACATAGGGATGAACTTCAGCCTCTCCTTTTGGATGTGTGGATCCTTTGGAAAGCTGCAGTCGTTTTCCCCCATCTTCCACTGCAGTAACTCTGCTGCAGGTTGTCTGCAGAAACAACACTCTGTATCACTTCAACAGGAATGGGTGGAGCTAAACTGCTATAGAGTGAATGGACAGTTGTTTAACACCACAACCATGATCAGTTCAAAACTGGCTATATTTGCAATTTAGATTGGACTGGTCTTGGATTGAATGTGCCTTAATGTAGCCAGTTATGGTAGTCACAGCGGACCACCTGTCAGGATCTCAGCCAGCTTGGAACAATACTTTTTTATGTCACTAAAAAAGGAAATAGTGTCTTTATAGGGCACTGCCTTGCAAAATTAAAGCAGCCTCAAAACTTCACATTCAGGTGGCTTTGCTATGTTTAAATGCTCACATTCCAAGTTTAGAAGCTGTGGCTTGTGTTTGATTCCTCAATCATCTCTCTGTAGTTTGACACATTACAGTTCTGATTAGCTGAAAAAAAACGCCTCTCATGTCTAAAATAACAATTGAGAGTATATTGATTTTTTTTATTAAGCGCATCCACAGAATGTTCAATAATGCATTCGTCCTCCTGTCTCTCTCACATTTGGCAGTCTGTTGCCAGTTTGTAGGGCGGCAGAGGGAAGCTAGAGAGCGTTAGCACATGCCGTTCTGCGAAGCCCACACAGAGTTCAGTCCTGGTTCGCTTGTGAAGCTCCCACACACCCACACACATCCATTTGCACTGCTCTGCTTTTCAATCCTCGACAGATTTTCCACTCAATCACTCCAGCACAATTAGACCTGTTTTGTTCAGACATCCGGTAGGTAGAGTGTCCTCGGCCCTGTAGCAACATGAAAAGCAGTGCTCATCAGACAAATTAAAAGGGGGATATATATATATATATATATATATATGCCAGAAGAAAACCTGGTATCTCCATTTTTGTCATTTTTGAGTTTTTGATGTAATTTGACAATGTCTGCTGTGCTTTACATTGTATAAAAATTTCATGAAGAATTGGTCGAGAGAAATGGCCCAAAATGACTTGGAAAAAATTCTGGTTCCACTGATTTACATTAAAAGTAAAGTAAGTTTTTTACTTCTCCTGTAAAGTTACTATTTTGGAGATACAAGGTTTTGTTCCAACAACAGCGATATGTATATATATATATATATATAACATTTTTTTTTAAACAAAAAGAAGTTAACACAACCTTTGCAGCTAAAACAAAAACTGCAAATGTTAATGCTACTTTTTTAGTTACTTTACATTTAACACATTTAAAACAAAACATTGAAAAAAATAGTCACTGTGCCATGTGCAAAAGTTTGGACACCCTTCCAGTTGTAAAGTCTCCAATCTGAATGAACTTATTAGGCCTCCAAAGTAGGAGAACACCACAAAAAGTGCTTCAAGATCACAACGTCCACCATCCAAAATGTCATTAACAAATAGCAATTAAGGTGAACTGTGGAAGTCAAGGCAAAATCTGGAAGAAAACTCTCAAAACTGCCTTTTTGCTGGCCAGAAAGGCAAAGCAAAACCCCCATATGACAGCAAAGGAGCTGCAGGAAGGCTTAGCTCACACATGAGTGGTGGTGCACTGTTCTACTGTGTAGCGCAGCTTGAACAAACATGATCTGCATGGAAGAGTCATCAGAAGGAAACCTTCCCTGCAACCTCATCATAAAAGTCAGTGTCTGAAGTATGCAAAACAACATCTTGATAAGCAAGACGCATTTAGAAACAAGTGCTGAGGACTGATGAAGTAAATAGATGTCAATCACTGAAGGTATATTTGGACAAAAAAGGAGCAGCATTTGACGAAAGGAACTCCTTGCCAAGTGTGGGGTGGATCTGTTGTGCTTTGGGGTTGTGTGGCAGTCAGGTGCCTGGGTAGGAAACATTGCATGGGTAGATGGAAGAATGGATTCTGCTAAATGTCAGGAAATTCTGCAGTAAAGCGTGGCAAGAAACTGAATCTGAAAAGAGGCTGGTTTCTACTACAGGACAGTATTTCAAAACACAGCTCAGAATCCACCATGAACCACCATGAAGAAGTACTAGCTGAAGCTTTTGAAAAGGCCCACTTGAACATTATTGAAATTCTGTGGGTAGATCTGAAACATGTGGTGCAGGCAAGGTGGCCCAAGAAAGCGCAGCACTAGAAATGTTCTGTAAGCAAGAAACAGGAATAGAAAGACTCTTACAAAACTCCTACAAAAAGTGTTTGCAAGTTGCATATCTGTCTAAAGGGTTGATATTGAGTAGAGTGTCAAAACTTTTGCACATGCCACAATTTTTTTCTTTCAAATTTTACATTAATCAAATATAAAGTGACTGTGCATTAACGTTTACAGAAAATGTATATGTTTTAAATACTTTTCTGCAGAGGTTTTGTTTACATTTTATTTAAAAAATGATGTTATTTGACCATAAGTGCTGTGTATATATATACAGAAATATATCTTTATGTACAGAGGTGTATTCATTTATGCTGTGAACTGTATACATATACATAAAGATATATTTCTGTTTCTAAATGATCACCATTACAATTCATGGCCAGATGACAAAATTGAAATTTATATTATATATAAAATAACTAAATTAGGCAACTTTGCTTAAAGAAGGGTTGCAAAAATGAGTACACCTTTGATTAAATTCAACAAATATGTAACATACTAGTACTTAATATGTCCTCCACTACCTTTAAGTACTGCACTGACCCTTCTTCTTACAGAGTGTACAAGTTCACAACATACTGTCACGTCTGTCCTGTTCCACTCCTGAAAGATGACCTCCTTGAGTGCCTTGTTGCTTGATGGAGTTCTGCTGAACATGTCTCTTCAACATTCCCCACAGGTGCTGCAGCACTTTCACCTTGTTCTCCCTTAATGCAGCAGTGTCCTTGGAAGAATGTTTGGGGTCATTCTCGTGGTGAAAAAGTGCTCGATGACCCAAGGTGTGGAGAGTGGGTGGCATCTTCTCTTTCAGGATTTTGCAGTACATCTAGGAGTTCATGATGCCATCGATGAAGCACAGTTCCCCCACACCTTTAGCACTCACACATCCTAAAATAAGATCTTTAACACTGCTGGACGTCACTGTGATGAGCATGCACTTCTCACCACACTCCTCCACCATGTATCGTCATACATTTAAGATGCTACCAGATCCAAACATTTATATTGGTCTCTTCAGACCAGGATATGGATTCCCAAAAGTCTTGAGCTTCATCATTATGAGTCTTGGCAGAAGCTAAATGGACTTCCTTGTGCTTTGGCTTTAGCAGTGGCCTCCTGTATGGACAATAACCATTCCACTTCTATGCTGGATGCTTTCTCACTGTGTGTAATGAAACAGTCTCTCCGGTTTGGCTTGCCACAGCTTTCGCCAGCTTGGAGGCACTTGCTCAGAGATCCTCCTTATCTCAGCAAAACTCACTCATCACGAGGTGGAAGCTCACTTCTGCATTACTTTTGGTGCTGCGTTCCGCCTTAATAACAGTGATTTGCTGATCTTCTTTGTACCCTTGTCGTCTTTTGTGCAATGAAATAATTTTCTTTCTCCAGCCTCCAGACATTCTCTCCCATGTGGGGCCATTGTTGTCGGCATTAAGTCTGAAAGTGATTCAGTGGGTTAAGTACCACTTCAGATTGTCAAGCAGTTGCACCTGTTTGAGTGTGATGGCTTAACAGACACATCTGCTGATCAGCTCACCTTAACTAGCACCAGAAGACATTCGCCTGTTTAGTGTTGACATGTTTCTTTGGTAACTTTGGTTTTATGTGTATATATATATATATATATATATATATATATATATATATATATATTTATATACACACATACATCATCTAAACCGCTTATCCTTCTGGGTCGTGGTGGGCTGCTGGAGCCTATCCCAGCTGTCATTGGGCAGAAGGCAGAATACACCCTGGACAGGTCGCCAGTCCATCGCAGGGCAGGCAGACAGACAGACATACACACACAATCACACACTTAGGGACAATTTTAGCAAGTCCAATTAGCTTAACTGCATGTTTTTGGACCATGGGAGGAAACCGGAGTACCCGGAGGAAACCCACGCAGACACGGGGGTCACCCAGCCGGGAATCGAACCCAGGCCATTGTTGCTGTGCCGCCCCTATATATATATATATATATATATATATATATATATATATATATATATATATATATATATAGAAAATGTTTTCTTGCGATCTCAAGTTATTTGTATAGTCATGATATAAAAAAATAGAATGTTTACTTTTATTGCTTTATTGTTCTATCAACATAATATTCGTTATGTTGTGATAATGACACAAATGTCTCGAGATCTTAATACTTAATATAAAAAATGTAAAAACATTATTTACACAATACCTCTTCATACAAAGAAAGATACTTTGATGAACATTGAAGCAAAATTTACAAAATATATTAGCAAATGATTGTTTTATGTCTTATAATTGTCACTTTTTTGAAAAATAAAAGTGAAAATAAAACATTAGTGAGAAATTTTATTAACACTGCTACATAATCATGCCATTAACATGTCATGGTGGATATTATATGCTGTCAAGACAGATTTTGTTCATCATTACCATTAATTGTCATGACAGATGCCATGATGTTTGATGTCTTATGTTGCATGCTAATTTTTTGTCATGACAACTTACCTACAATGGTAACATGACTCTTTCATGACAACTTTTGACAGCATATAATATTGTGGCGTGTTTAAGAAATGTTGACATGTTGATTCTCGGTTAGTTACAGCATTTGTTGCAATTTTTTGCTGGGTTATTCTATAAGGACTCTTATTGTGAAGGCGGGGATGGCCTGCTGGCTGGAGTAGATCAAGAAGAAATGAGAATCAGTCTAATGCTGACAGCTGAGAGAGTAAGATGTAGCAAGGCTAGAGCGAACTGAATGCACAGCATGGCAGTGGCCAGCAACAGCTGGTTAATAAAGCACCATGACTTGTATGAAAGCTGTGTCTCCTTTAATAGCGGCCAATGCTGCTGTACCTACAATGATATGTTTATGACCTGGTTATGTCAGAGTTTTGTTGCAAGGTTTAAGTAAAGTGTTACCAGAGTTTTTTAGTATAAGGTGAGGTGTCTCCATACGGTGTGTACATATGTAACAGACAAGGCGTCTGTAGATGGAGCTGCCCTTCATGGTAGATTTGCTAGCAGAGTCAAACTGATGGGTCCTCAGTCAAGCGGAAGATAAGCGCGTGCATTTGTCGTTGCAGGAAGTCTTTTCCATCTCAGCACGCCACCCTGGCTGCCTTCGCTGCGGTGTACATCTCAGTAAGTATTCCACTTGACTCACACACAACACAGCTCACGCGTTCACCTTCGCTCTCTGTGTTCTCATTACGTCAGCCTTGATCATAAAATTGATCATAACTTTGATTCTCAGTTTTGATTCATCTCACTCCTTTTCTTCTTCCTTTAAATAGACCCAAATGGAAATCTGATATATAGCCATATATACACATTTATTATGAAGGATTAGACATGTATTTTAAAATATATGGTCATATATGTAGTGCATATATATGCAATCATCAAATGTTGAACATATAGGCATAATATATGGATCGTACATACATGTCAGGTTGGTGGGTGAATACATACATGCATATAATATGGATCATACAATTATTTCTGATTGATAGGTGAACACAATGCATATAATATGGATCATACAAATATTTCTGATTGATAGGTGAACACAATGCATATAATATGGATCATACATATATGTCTGATGGTGGGTGAATACATTAATGCATGTAATATGGATCATACATATATGTCTGATGGTGGGTGAATACATTAATGCATGTAATATGGATCATACATATATGTCTGATTGGTGGGTGAATACATTAATGCATATAATATGGATCATACATATATGTCTGATTGGTGGGTGAATACATTAATGCATATAATATGGATCATACATATATGTCTGATTGGTGGGTGAACACATTAATGCATGAAGTATGGATCATACATAAATGTCTGATTGGTGGGTGAACACATTAATGCATGAAGTATGGATCATATATATATACTGGATGTCTGATACAAACGTCTGATAAAGACGTTTGGATGTCTGGATGTCTGATAAAAAAGTTTTTTTTAAAGCAAACAATCTAAATGACAAGAAACATACATAACATAAAGCTACCCATATATGAGCAATATATTCCACCCATATATGAACAATTTCTATCATACATCTTTAAATATGCATGTTACATATATATGTCTTTAACACATTAAATATGGCTGAAATATATGTCCCATGTTTGAAAACATCCAATACGTTGGCATATATATCACATATGTTCATCCATATGTGACAAAATCTAATCTGGATATAAGGGAAGTTTATATATGCTAATAAATGTCACATATTTTAAATCCATATATTGCTATAGATCAGATTTCTGCTTGGGGATTGTATGCTGAAAGTGTCTCTTATGCTGCTCAGGCTAAACTTCTGTGTTAATTGGGTAAAAGACGTCTGGTCACAGTTTAGTTTGATATAAAAGGTAGAGTTCATGTACAAATGCGCAAAATGGTAATGCAGTGTATCTGGTGAAAACTGACTGATTATCAACAGTGTTGAAGTGAGAGTTAGATTTAGGCTTAGATCTTGGTTATATCGAAATTACATTAATTTCAATGGGATTCGGAGTGATGAGTCATTTTGCATCCCAAACTTTCAGGCCAAAATTTTGCATCAAGTTCAACGTGACCAGTAACGTTACTGCTTTAGCTGCAGTGGCCTCTGAAGGACGGGTCCTCCAAAATGAAGGAGAAACCCGCTGGAGTTTATTATCATTAGGAGTGTTTAAGCAAGATCCTTCAAACATTTAGCAAATTTTTGATATGATATACAGTCAGTTGAGGGACAGAATAATTATGTCTACTTTTATGGTTTTACTGTTTGTGGCAGACAGGTTAGCCAGAGTGCTATGTTAGCTCCCTGGCTAACAAACAGCTGCACACAAGTCGCCACTGTAACCCACCATGCCAGTTATCTATATACTTTTTTTTTTTTTTGCTGCAGATCATCATGCTGTGTTAGATGTTTATGTTGTTACTGTTCATGGTTAGTGAATTATAACTATAACCAGCTTGCTAACTGCACCAAAGTGAAGGATATTCGACTCCAGCCTCATGTTGTGTTCATGACAAATGGATGCTTGGAATTTTCCATCTTGGAATTTCCTGCTTCCTAACTCAAAGCATTCGTGTACAATACAGCTGTTTGAGGTCAGGAAAAATGGATGCTCACAGTAACCTAGCACTTGTTTGGCTGTTGTGTGCATATAAAAAACTATTTACAGCATTTACAGTTGAATTAAATAGCTGTTTGGTTAGTGCTTCATTTATTTTTAAAGAATATGTAGGTAATGGCAATTCAACATTAATGTAGCATCAAAAAATAACCCTAAAGCATGCAGCTTAACCTTACAGTTATCCCAGTATTCCCTACTGAAAGACAGCATAGTCCAGCATATGTCGTGTTTCTGGATGCTGGCCATGCTGGGTGACCAGCTGGTTTATGCTGGTCTGCTGCTGGTTTAGCTGGTCATCCAGCATATCCAGCACCCAAAAATATAACATATGTTGGATTTGCTGGTGTCCAGCCATGCTGGCCTATGCTGTTTTTTTCTATCAGGGTCCCCCTGTGTTAATCAACATTATACACCAATAGCATATAATACATAAACAGAAGCTTAAACGTCTGTTTAAAATGCTTAAAGCATGCTACTCCTTCTTGTTCCATGAGCATTGCCAGGAACTGCTCATGGCCCCCGGAGCTACAGGCGGTCATGGGCCCTGTGGGTCTAATTACACCCAGCATCCAAAAACTTAAAACTTCTGCTTTTAATGAAGATGCACACACTGCCACCACCAGTCAGCAACTTCCAGCACTGCCATTCAATGCTAAACCCAGAACCAAACCTCTAAAAGCCATAGTTGGTCAAGATTTGAAATTTGCGCTGAGAAGCCAAAGTTTGCTGCTTTTTCACCGGGTTCTTTTTCAAAATGCATGTTTCATCTTAAATGGTGCTACAGTTACATTGAGGGGCCTGTAACTGGTGCACCTTTTAAGCTGATACATAAAATTTGAATAAGAAGCTGGCAAACAGGAAGCCAGTTTCAGCCTCACTCAAGCCTTTTAGCTCAGAAAAGCTGCTAGCTAACAAAGCCCTTGAGAAATCCATTAAATTAACCAAATTGATATTTAGAAAACCAACACTGCTTCATTATAAAGTATGCATTCGCTCACCACAAGCACACTTACCCAGATAACTTAAAACCAGGCAGTTGAGATGTAACAGTGTGCGGAAAAACCTAAACCTGATCATCCTGGGGTAACGCACACTGCCACAGTGGGCAAACCCAAAGAAGATGACGTGACTGGCAGCTGAGATGAGCAAAGACGAGGAAAAACAACACACCAAACAAGTCTAACCTAACCTAACGTAAAACTAATCCCAATAATCAAAGACAAAAACATTCATGGTCTAAAAAATGTTCATGGTCCATTCCTGTCTTACCTTTGATGCACTAAAGTAACATTCGATGTTTGCTTTGACATTTTCACAAAGCCCATTTCAGCCAAAATAGTATTGTAAGTCGCAAATTTGTGGAAAACTGAAAATGCCTTTTTTTGGCTAGGTAAAATAACGTCATGCTCTATAGGACAGAATCTCACTTTTGATCATACCCACTTTTAACTGCAACTGGAGCTTCAAATGTGCTGTGCAGTGATTGGAGGGCTGACAAAAAGATGTCTTAGTTTGGCTGAGAGCGTAATGATTTGATTGGCCATAATACAACAACAGCAGTCACAGAAAACAGATCAAATTTAATTATCGTTAAAAAATCAGCTTATTAAAATATTCTTTCCTCATTTGACTGGGTAGGCCTGTGATCAGTCTGGGTAGATCCAGTTGGTATAGAATAATTTCTCAGGGCCTCTGGGCTCTTTAATGGTTAAGCCCATTAAATCACCCCTTGGCGCCGACTGTGGCTTTAGAGTGAGTGTTAGGTTTAGGTTTAGGGAAAATGATTAAGATGAATTTAATAGATAGATTCAGATGAATATAGGATGAAAACATGGTGTGCATCTGCTACAGTAGCAATCAAGAACGTTGTGTTGGAGGAAGGGTAAGGGCACTAACTGTACAGCGGGGTGCTTTCTGTCCTCAGATGTATTTCAACGCCACACTGACTGACTCCTCAAAGCTGCTTAAACCCCTGCTGGTCTTCTCCTTCATCATGTGCGGCGTCATCTGTGGCCTGACCCGCATTATCCAGTTCAAAAACCATGCCATCGACGTCTACTGCGGATTTCTCATCGGGGGAGGAATCGCTATCTACCTGGTGAGTTCAGGGGGATCGGAGGTGCAGATTTTCCATTTGTACTGTTCAACAACCAAAATTATTCATATTTGGATTTAAAAATTTTTGATTTGTAAGTGACATTAAGGGTAGAAGGGTATTAGTTTAGGCCTCCTGATCCCAATAACATTACTACTATAATTACCACTATTCTTACTCCTAATAATGTAAATATTATTATTATTATTATTATTATTATTATTATTGTTGTTGTTAGTAGTAGTAATAGTAGTATGTTGCAGATGTGTCGAAAATGCAGAAATTATGCTAACTCGTTACCACAATATCACATTACCACAACACTGTAGTGTTGATGAATATAAATATCTGATCTATATCTACAACATGTCTGTAAATGTCTCCTTGTAAAGGATAATTCCACCAGGTTTTTAAAAATTTGCGCATAATTTAATTATTGAGATGTAAACTAAGTTATTCAGAGTGATTTTGATGCAAAATGGTTAATTTAGAGACTCATATCTTTACAGTGGTGGTGATAGGAACCAGGGGTCAAAATTACTACAACACAAATATAGACATTTTATTTACTATCCAGAACCACCAGTGAACCTAAATATGAAAAAATAGTGATAAATCTGAAAAATATGGTTCCTTAGGAGATTTTGCCATAGTGCCCTGCATCTACCTCCTCACAATGAATGGATTTTAAGGAATCTAATTTTTCATAGCAAATCCTCATCTCAAATGTAGTGTAAAACAATGTGTGAGATATCAGGCGTCGTATTTATAACCATTCATGTTATAACTTTCTGTGAGTGGGGCATTAAACTCTTCCGACGTCTGGTTCCTATCACCACCACTATGAACAGTTTTAAGTCTGTACGTTTCTCTAAAATGGAGCATTTCACATCAAACCACTCTGAATGACTTTGTTTACATATTAACAGCTTAATTATGCAGCACTTTTGAAAAATCCATGAAATTTCGCTTTAAGCTCTTTCTGTCTTTCTCTCTCTCTCTCGCTCTCTCTCTCTCTCTGCTCTCATTTCTCGTTCTCTATATCTGTGGAGTCTCTCCACCAAAATCCACCTCACGTCTGCCTAATGAAGTGAGAGGAAAAGCACCACATATTCAGATTAAGCTCATTATGTCTGATAAATATAAAATATATTTATAAAATCCTGCTGAAGAGCACCACTGGACTCTCAGATGGTCTCCTGTGTCCGTCATAGCTGAGTGTGTTTCTGCTGAGCCCTGAGTTAGTGAGGAGGATCTGGGGAGGTTCTGTGCAGAGTGATGAGACAATGCTGTGTTTAATGGGTTATAAATAGCCTCTATGCAAATCCCGCGTGGCTGTTTTCCTGCCGTCCTCCCACGCACTCCTCCGTGAGTTTTCTCGCTCTGCCTGGTGGAGCTGTTCCCTGGGCCCTGCTGCTGCTCTCTGATCTCCAACATGCTGATCTAAGTAAACCTGATCTTATAACTCTCCTCCAAGTTTAGGAAAAGAGTGCATATTGTCCTGCTTTTTTGGCCTTTGCTATGAGCCAGTTTACAGCAGCGAGCATGGATGGATTTATTGCTCACTGACTCACCGTAGATTCACTGCACATTCTTCATAAAGCCATAAATGAGTAGTTCTCACATGGTAACCTGAAAGACCCTCTGTACCAGAGGTGTAGTCTACGTGGTACTCAGGCCTACACCATATATCACTAGGAAACTACCACAGTTTGCATATACTCACTTAAAATGCTCATTGATGCTTAGGTGAATGGTAAATAGGCACAAGAAAGGAAAGTAGCAAGCCTTATTCGGAAAAGCTGCTGATGAACTGAAGACAAAGCCTTACGGTGAACTACAAAAGCTAATCACATGGGTTTTCTTTTGATAGCTACAAGATCCCTGTTGAAAAACCAGCATAGACCTGCATAGCAAATGTCATGCTTGGATGCTGATATACTGGTCAACCAGCATGACCATGCTGGGTGATCAGCTAAACCAGAACAAGACCAGCTTTAGACCAGCATATATTTTTGAAATTACTCACCATATTATCGTTTTTTGTTATTTTATACAATAATAAAACTTCTACAATGTGGACTTACAAATAATATAAATAATAAATTATTCACTAAAAGGTATTTTTAGATGTCTTATTCAGTATTTCAAGTATTCAATGAACAAGACGTTATTAAATGATAAATAATATACTGTAATTATTTCCTTATTATTATTCTGTATTTATTTATTTATTTATTTATTTATGTACTGTTTACATGCATGTCGGATGTGTGTGTGTGTGTGTTTATTTGGAGGGGTGCACCCACTGCTTCAGACTACAGCACTACACAGCTTAGTTTGATTCAAGCTTAAGATCAAACCCTTCATGACTTTAAGTGAGTACAGTGAGAGCATTACTGTGTAGACTCTAGTAGACATTGTAACAATATGAGGAGGTCTGTCCTACAGCCGTTTAAAATAATGTCTCTGACTGGGTGTACAGTAAGTAAAGACCCCTTACAGTATCAATACCTGCTTACTACTTACATCAGCAAGCATGGTTTTGTGCACCGTAAGGCTGTCAGTGTTTTATTTGTCTATGTTTATTTTCTATATATACTTAATTCTTTATAATAAATTTCCTTATGATGATGCAGGTTTGTTGTGACAGTAGCCGTTAGTGCTTCACAAAGTTACTGGGATAAGAACAGTCATCACATTTGAAGTATTTTTTACAATTTTTGAGCAGTTCTGTGCAGATGTTTTGTAATCAGCTGTGTTGATGTTTTGTAATCAGCTGTTTCAGCCAAATGGTTAAATCACTTGTAGTTCTACAGTTACAGACTGTAGTCCATCTGTTTCTCTGCATACTTTGTTAGCCCCCTTTTACCCTGTTCTTCAGTGGTCAGGACCCCCATGGACCCTCACAGAGCAGGTACTATTTGGGTGGTGGATCATTCTCAGCACTGCAGTAACACTGACATGGTGGTGGTGTGTTAGTGTGTGTTGTGCTGGTCTGAGTGGATCAGACACAGCAGTGTCACTGCTGGACTGAGAATAGTCCACCAACCAAAAATATCCAGCCAACAGCGTCCTGTGACCACTGATGAAGGACTAGAGGATGACCGACACAAACTGTGCAGCAGCAGATGAGCTATCGTCTCTGACTTTACATCTACAAGGTGGACTGACAAGGTAGGAGTGTCTAATAGAGTGGACAGTGAGTGGACACAGTGTTTAAAAACTCCAGCAGCACTGCTGTGTCTGATCCACTCGTACCAGCACAACATACACTAACACACGACCCCCACGTCAGTGTTACTGCAGTGCTGAGAATGATCGACCATAAAATGATCCTCCATAAAATGGACAATGAGCGTAAAAGCAAGGAGGTGGTCATAATGTTATGCCTGATCGGTGTAGGTTGGCAGTCAGGATCGGTTGCCACCACAGGGATTGCCAATGGTTGTATGATGTATTTGCGTAATGTATGCTGATAATAGTGAACAATAATATAATAGTGAAAGAACGCTGATAAGGAAAAACAATTATATTGAAAACAATATAAAATCCCTGTGCCCTGTGATGGACTGGCGACCTGTCCAGGGTGTATCCTGCCTTCCTCCCAATGACAGCTGGGATAGGCTCCAGCACCCCAGCGCAACCCAGAAGGATAAGCGGTTTAGATGATGTATGTATGTATGTACAATATAAAATCATGAATTCTGTCAAACCGATGAGTCTGAAGGTCACGATGCCTAAGGTGACAAATAACTTTAAATGCTAGTTTTAGGCTGGAATGGCCTTTATCACTTTGTAATTCTGCTTCAGACAGTGGTTCCCAATCCTTGTCTTGGGGACCTCATGCTTTGCACATTGTTGTGTATTCCCTGCTCTAATATACCTGACTGAGCTCATGGAGGGCTTAATAATTAGCTGGTGAGTGAAATTACATGTATTAGATTAGGGGAACAGTGCTGAGCGTGCCCAGAGCTGGGACTGGATGTAGAGTAATGATGATGACTTTGTGTTTGTGCTGCAGGGTCTATACGCAGTGGGGAATTTTAAACCCAGTGAAGACACGTCTCTCCGCCAGCATCATCACCATCACCCCCTCCCTCACCTGCGCCCTCCACAGCCTCACCAGCCTCAGCCTCCACCCATGCAGCTCCCTGCCCAACCGCAGCCTGTCATGCCCCCTCCGGCCCTCCGGGAACCCCTGCGGCAACTGCCTAACCTCACCACGGACCATCCGCGCTTCCTGCAGCCCAAAAGCCTGAGCGTGAGGGAGCGGCCCACGTCAGCCCGCTCCGAGAGCATCTTGCTGCGCGGGCCGCAGCGGCACAGTGACTCCCTTACCAGCCTGAAGAGGGCCAGCACCGAGGTGGAGTGTATAACACCCCCCAGCCCGATCTGCAAGGAGAGCCTGGTGACCTTCAGCAACACACTGCCCCGCGTCCACTCAACAGTAAGCAAACATATTGTGTGGTAACAGTTCGCTTAATACTGCTTTTTGAAATAGTAGGGACTTTAAAGAGGAATTCTAATGATTTCTCAATTTTCATTTCCATATAATTACCATATAATTGCATTGTTAATGTGACAAAGTCATATGGTGTGGTTTGATCTGAAATGCTCCAATTTGAAGAAACTTACCGTGGCAGAATTGTCACCACTGGTGACCCCCCACCCCCACACACAAACACCCACACACTCCATCACAGAACATCACAAATACCACATTTTATATACTCTTAACTAACTTACAACAACAAAAACAGCATAAATATTCTCTATGCGGAGCTAGTCTCGTAGCTACATAGCCCCCCCCTTCAAAGGTCAGCTGGTCGCTGGTCACCTACCAGCTCAAGCCAAGCTCACAACCCCAGCAAACACAAAACCGTGGGGCACCCATGGCTGCGGCTCTGCCTCCACCACTGGTGACTGACATGAGCTGGACGATGGTCACCTTTGAGCTGGGTGCTGAAGTCTTTGACGGTTCTGCTTGCACTTTCACCGGCCCCTCTCTTGCCGCCACCACCATCATGCCTCGCCACTCTGACCACGCTGCTAGGCCTTCCCGCACTCAACGCTGCTATGTCCACCTCACCACTGAGTCTGTTTGCGCTGGCTCCAGCCTTGCTACACTGGCCTCGTCGCCAAGCCTCACCACGGAGCCTCTCAACATTGTCTCCAACGTCACAGACTTTCACCGGGTTCTGCCTCTCACGTCACTCACTCAAGGTTCTTGAAGCATCATTTCTCCCCAGACTGCTGGGGGGTGCTATCCCGCTCCTGACCACAATGTGATGTTGGCAGAAAAGAAGAAACGTGGGTGGCCATGATCTGCTACCAGAAAGTCCTTTTTAATGACACACCAACAGTAAAGGCACATAACAAGAATCAAACTTGAAGGAGAGGTCACAACTAACCACTGGCGTCACGCTACTAGTGACCCCCCCCTCCACACCCCAACACAGAACATGACAAATAACACATATCACGAACTTTCAACTAACAAACAGTGACATAAACTACATAAATAGTGCCTTTGTTGGGGGGTGTGCATCTCCCATGATCTTTAATACATGGCCACGCCTCCCAAGCTTATTGGAGCCAGTGCCAGCCAGTAGCGGATCGCTACAATAAAAAAACAGACATCTCAATGTTTTGCAAAAAGCTGTAAAAGCTCCATCACAGAAAATTATTACACAAAATGGTAGCGAATGCGGTGCCTGATGCCTGAAACATTCTTTTATGATAGTGTTGAGATGAGATTTCGGCCCAAAATGTATTTTTAAGATCCATTCGTGGTGGAGAGGTACACACAGAGCACTGTAAGGTGAAAAGAAAAGAGTACCCAAAGAAGACTACGATGTACCATTTCATGTCAAGCCACTTTGAATGACTGTTTACATTTCAGCAGTTTAGTTATGCAGTAATTTTGAAAATTCCTGCATAATAATCCTTGTTAAAACGTGAACAGATTGTCTGGCTACTTTGTATTAGCTTGGCTTCCAGTTTGGCACATTTTGAATAGGATCATCTCCTGAATTAATAAGAGTAAGATCATTTTTTGCAATATAAATCCTGTCTGATATTTTGTTTCTCGTGTCATGTAGCCCTTCCCCACAGCTGTAGAGGAGCCCGTCCCCCGGCGGCACGCCTCCATCCATGCCTCCATGGACTCCACGCGTTCCAAGCAGCTGCTCTCGCAGTGGAAGAGCAAGAACGAGAACCGCAAGCTCTCTCTGCAGGCCATGGAGGTGGAGGTCGATCCAAGCCGTTCACCCCAACGCTCCATGGAGCTCCGCTGCAGCTCTGAGCCAGCCGCCATGGGCATGGACATCGGCCCCCAAGCCAGCCAGTACATGAAGCTGGCGGCTAGCTCTGTGCCACTGGCCAATCACAACCATAACGGAGTTGGAGGGTTAGTGGGCGGAGCCAGAGTGTCCATCCAGTCGCGGCCGGGCTCCTCTCAGCTGGTGCACATCCCAGAGGAGACGCAAGAAAATGCCTGCTCTTCTCCGCAAGAGGACAGCGGAGAGGCTAGCGATGGCGGAGGAGGGGGACGAAATGCGGCCCGATCAAAATGGATGAAAGTGGCGGAAAAGAGTACCGTCTGCAGGACTAACAGCCAGCCGCGCATTATGCAGGTGATTGCAATGTCCAAGCAGCAGGGAATGCTGCACGGAAGCCCAAAGAGTGAAAGCAGCGCACTTAGCTGCACCGGATCCATCCGCTACAAGGCCCTGATGGACCAGGAGCCCAATGCAGCCGTTGTGCATGTGGAAGCACACCCAGAAGACAAACCTATTGTAAAGTGGACGGCGGAGGCTCCTGGAGGTGGAAGCCACCCCAAGAGCGAGGCAGCGTGCGCCAGTCCTTCGAGCTTAACGACCTCAACCGGGACTCAGAAAGCTGCGACTCCCTCAAAGACGGCTACGGCTCAATCGACGGCCAACGCAGCCTGCCGGACATGAGCATGCCCCCTCCTCATCACCATCCTCACTTCCACCACCACCACCATCCCCCCCACCCCCACCAGCAGGGCATCACCACCATCCGAGTGACGCCTGTGGAGACGAGCAGCGAGGCCGCCTCCGAGACGCTGTCGATCGCCTCCAGCCGAGACTCCACCCTCCAGCGCCGCAAAAACAACGTCAGCGTCAACGTGGTCCTGCTACCAGACAGAGGCCCCAGCCCGGACAACACCAGGAACCTGCCGCACTTTTTCAAACCCTCTCCCACGCCCCCTCCCACTGTGACCTTCAAAGAGTGAGCTCGGACTCATCTTCCTCTTCTTTTCCCATATTTTCTGTTCCCGGAGTGGCCTTGCTCTATTACTCACAGTTCTCTATAGGGACAGATGGGAGCTAATACTGGATATCTCCATTGCCCCCCATTCTGACGGCCAGCTGGCTCCCTCTGACCCATGTAAGGCAGCGTTGCGCATTTTCCCTGTTTTTTGCCAGACTGTGACATTGAGAAAGCACAAAAACCCTTTTCTTTTTCCCCCCCGAGGCTCCTTGGTCATGGTGGTTTTGTGATTTGACTTATTCGACTGTATTGAGTTTTCAGTTTTATAATCACTCCTATCATACATGAAGAGACTTTAGTGTCGATGCTACCTAGACAGTGTTTTTTTTTAAACTCTCATTGTCCTTAATGAACATATGTGTTGCCTCAGACAACAACATGTGGGTGCTTTTGAGAACTAGTTTCATACCATATTCCAGTGTGAAAATACCTATATATTTTTTTCTATGTAAATATTTGTAATGGATCATATTATTCAGCCTCATTATAAAATAACTGCTAATGATTAATAATTATCTTTACAGAATTGCAAGTACTGGTAACACGACCACAGGGCAGTGTTCATAAGGCTACATGACACCTACATAAGCATGGCATGACAACTGACTTAAACCTTCATAAACACGAGCATGTACATGAAGCTGGTATGTTCATGAACAGTGCAGTAACGTGCCTTTACAGTTACATAATCATTTTGAAACACCATTAATGAGTGACGAATAAATAATGCAATGGAGTGAAAACAATAATTGATGCTTAGTGTATACGTGATGATATGATCATAATTATGAAACGGATAGTTCCGGTCCTAAAATCTGATTGGCTGAGCTGCATTTGAAGTCGTTGAAAAATACACAATATACACACCTATGGCCACCTCACAGCAACCGGACTGTGTATCACTGCGCCACATCCTTGTGCTGTTAATAGATTAATCTTTGACTCTCATGCTGCTTGCATGGACCACCGAGTGTACTGATGAAGAACCCGTTTTTTGTTAGAACTGAGGGGCTGACTGCTTGTTTTCTAAACTAGAACTAGGCTGGTCAGCTAGCTAACAGGCTAAAATATAGCAAACAGTCTAGGCTTGAATTAAAGCACTTACAGTATGATTCACTGTAAAATGGCAGTATATAAGTCAATATGTCATTTGAATGACTTACACTCCTCAATGCCTGTGTTTCAGTCAGAGGTAGTGTCAAACCCAGGCTGAATCCCAAACGGCACCATACCGCCTAAATAATGTTCTAGCTGTGAAAGTTTAGAAATTCCAGCCTCTACAGCCAAATACTGCATCACTTGTCAAGTATGGATGCTGCTGAATCCCAGATGACTGTTTCTTAGCTGTATTTTGCTCTGTTGGGCTGCAGGATCCAGTATTTAAATTCTTACGTAGTGCACTACATAGGGAGCAGGGAGCAATTTGAGACTCACCCCAGCGTGAGAAGAGGGGCACCGCCGGATTGCTGCTAAATAAGACTCGAGGTGGTAATTTGGTGACCAAAAAGTACTTATAAATCGAAGGTTTTTGCATTGAACAGTGCTGTGTTATCATACGTTAATGAAATGACAGTAATACAGCGATGGGCGACCAAACAATTTCCTCATTCAGCGGTCCATGGATGCTTGGCGATGATAACATACTCTAGGAACTAAGGATCTACGATTCTTGGAGGAATACTTGTTGATTATCATTAATAACAACTTCAATTATTTTCTGAAAAATTGAGTACTTCATCAGATTTTATGTTGGCCTCCACTTGGCATCGTGCCTAAGAGCACCCTTACCTGGGCTAAAATTGCTGTAACACACTGCCCCTCATGACTTATTGCTGTAATATATTTCCAGGGAACAAATTTGTCAAACACATTATGTTCAAAAGATACCCTATTAAAAGATATCCATAATGAAAATATCATGAGGTGTACACTAAACATCACTGAGTGTGCTTTCAGTTCATTACATTATATGCTCAATAGTCATTAACAAATGTGTTTAACAGATATTTCAAAAATGATTATGTAACTGTAATGCAATCATACTGCATAAACCGCAGTTTATGAATATGCCATGATTGCTTCATGTATATGCAGTTCCTGTAAAGCGTTACTAAACATTTATAAAGGCTTATTCTACAGGCTTCATCTGTCATGGAGGCTGCTTTTCTTTGTTTTCACATTGTTTTCAGGTTCATATAGCAAAATAGCAACATAGCAAATGTAACCTTTATGACACATAGCATGGAGTAAGTCTTTATGTGTGTTCATGTAGGTCTATGGAGGGCTGTTTCTGGCCATTTGGGGGCCCTAAACAGGATTTTTTGGGTGGGCCTCCAGCTTGTTAGCTGATTGTTAAAGGCAGTTAATCCCTTAAATAGCCAGAGCCCAGCATTTTATTACACACCTCTATAACCTAAGAATAGCTCAGCCAGTTTGCACTAAAGTCCCTGTAGTTACTAAATAATAAGCCTTAGTATGTAACAAGCCTGGGGTTTAAAGGAGTTAAGGGCTAACTAATACAAATAACTACCACAGCCTGTCTGAATTATGTACATTTATAACTCGCTAATTTGTGTATTATTGATGATTCAATGCTCGTTTTGGGTTCTAAGAAGTTTGAATTACAGATAACTATCTCTGCATTCGTGATCCAGGTAAACATCTGACCTATCACACCAATCTTGCCTTGGTGGCAGCATTGCTTTTTAGTTATAAATGTGCTATTTTCTATATTTAGGAGGTCGAATTTCTTTTAACTTCATTAGTGATTCCTCCTTATGTCATATGATAAGCTGTTTATCAGAATCAGAATCAAGGTTTATTGGCCAGGTATGCTTACGCATACATGGAATTTGGTTTTGGTTACAGGAGCTCACAGTGCCCAGTACCAGACAGACAATTACATGTTGTGAATAAAACAAAAGAAATATAAAAAATAACAAAATAAAATAAAACATGCTTTCCTGCCATCACTCACTAAAGTTAAAGTGCTGAGTGCAGCAGCAGTTAAAGGGTGTACAGTGGCAGAGAAAGGGATCAGTGAGGTGACGGTCCGATAAGTGGGGTAATAAGGCAGGTAAGTAGGTATCATAAACGTTGTGCTTTCACTGGCCCAAGGATTAATCACAGTCTGAGCATCTAAACCTGGATTAACAGAGAAAGTTGTGAACAACTGTTATTACTTGAGTTAACCTCATCTGTGTTTGTTGGTTTAGTGAAATTGAAACACAGTCAGACAGGCTAAGTCGAACCTGCTTCGTTAGACAGACCCCAGACCCGCTACTTCTTCTTGTCCAAATATAAGCCAAAATAAAAGGCATAATGTTAACACAAAAAAACAAAAACTTTTTCTCCTTAGCTTCCTTTCCTTTATTTGTTTTTTGGCTTCAGATGCATACGTTCTTTTCAAATCATGATTAACTAGCCGCTTTTTCCTCTCACTCGAGCATCTCAGACAGCATAACGGTGCAGTGATAACACAGAAATGGTGGGGGGGCTCCTTGGAGGCCACGCCACCCTAAGCAGCTGCTTATGTTGCTTATTAGGTAGACTGGCACTGGGTCTACGTCGCTTGTCATGAATGCTTATGTAGGTGTCATGAAGCCTTCTGAACTCTGCCCTGCAGTAAAGTGTTAGCCACGTACTTCAGACCTGTCGCTTTTAGAACAGTAGGGAACATAACTGTAGATGTTTACAGAGAGTCAACTTATATAGTGGATTTACCAAATGATATGGCACAGAGAGGGGGCGCTTATTTTAGTAGCCCATACGCACTGTATGAGGTGAAAAATGGAATAAATGAGTTATAGTTATTTAGCTAGTAGAAAGTGCTCTTTGATGGCTTTGAGACAATGAATTTATAGAAAAGATTTTGCCTTAAGCTGGGCGTCAAAACGCAAGAGAAGATTCAGACACGCCTCACATTACCTGCCTTTTAAACAGTAAACAGTAGATTCACATACTGTACCATCATTCATTTTATTCATCTTATCTCTCAGTGCTGGGAAAAATATTATTTGCCCCTTCCCAATTTCTTCTATTCTTTGCATATTTGTCACACTTGAATGTTTCCGATCATCAAACTACTTTTAAGATTAGACAGTGAGTGTGTTTACATGCACTCAGAAATCAGATCACAATCAGATTTCTGCAATTATCTGATTATTCAAATGGTCATGTGAACAGCACACTCTGATTTCTTAGATTGGAGTAAGGTTTAGAAATCAGATTAAGAAATCTGATAAAGAGAGCTGGATTTTAGCTCAGTAATCAGATTTCTCAGTGCATGTGAACTCTTACTCTGATTTCTTTCGGATTTCTCAGTCTGTGCATGTGCGAAAACAGACTGCTGTACCTGAAGTAAGCGAGCAGCGTTGCTTTGAGACGCTAAAACCGACTACATGCTTGACAAAATGAAAGATGTAAATATTCTTCATCTTCATATTTTCAAGAAAATTAGTGTGATGTTTAAAAAAGCCACGGAATGAAGTTTGAGTTTGACATTATGTTAACGTCATGTCTTCTTCTGTGAGTTTATTGGCTGGTTGCAAAGCAGAAATCTGTTCACTGCCTGACTCATGTAGACCCCGAGTTTCCCATTGTCTGATTACTCAAGAGCATGTAAACATGTTGATCGGATTACTGACAAAAATAGGTTTTCTGCAGTTATCAGATTATTAAGTGCACGTAAACACACTCAGTGATAATCTGAGTAAACGCAAAATGCTGTTTTCAAAAGCATAAAAATGCTGTTCAGCCTCACTTGGCCCTACGTGAAAAAGTAACTGCACCCTTAGCTACTAAATCAACCAGTTAACCAAGTGGACTATTGGGTTCAGTTTCACTAGCCACACCCAGGCATGATTACTGGCCTATTGAAGCTAAACATCTCTCAGATAGAACCTGTCTGGCCATGTGAAGTGGATAGAAGTTCTCAAAAAGCAGCAAATGATTCCACAGAGTCACTGAAATCTACCAGTCTGGAAAGGGTTACAAAGCCATCGCTGAGGCTCGGGGACAATTACTTTTTCACATGGGTGATATAGGTTTTAAATAAATCTTTATCTTCAGTAAATGGAACGATCGTTTAAAAGCTGCGTGTTGTGTTTACTCGCATTGTCTTTATCTTAAATTAAAATGAGTTGAATGATCTGAAACATTTAAGTGTGATAAATTTGCAAAAATAGAAGAAATCAGGTGAGGGGCGAATACTTTTTCACGGCACTGTATGTATTATTTTGGCTGAATTCTGCTTTGCTTTCTGTAGGCTTGTTCATCCCTGTGGTTTAAGGTTGTAAATTGTGTTCTCATGCGCTTGTTGTTGGGCTGAACAGCTACAGTGATGTTACTGTTGAATCTGTTTTCCTCTCCTCCTCCTCCACATGTCTGGGAGGGCTCATAGGAAAATGAGTCACTCTCCCAACGCTGCATTCTGCACAGATTCTCCAGAAGAATCACTGGCCATTTACAGCACGTTGGTTTCAGTTTAGTCTTTTTCACATCACAGGAATATTCTGCTAATAACTGTCATTCATAGAGTGCCTCAGAGAGATTTAGAGTGAGTTACTGATTTCTTGCCTGTAGATTACAGTAATTGTGCAAATATAGTACAGTGACTTCTTAATATGGTGCAAAATCAACAGACACATTGAAACTTTCCTTCAGGTGCATCACAGCGCTGTCAATGGCGTAACTGAGTGACGGACATGATCTTGCGGAAAAGCTTGCAGTGTTGTGTGAAACTCAGAAGCCACCTTTCATTTAATTCCCAATCAAAGCAGCCATTAAGTACAAGTTATTCATTTTCCGAAGATATTTCAGAGATTATAAGCTAAAAACTGGAGTTTAAGAAACAGTTGAAAGCTACAGAGAAAATGTGACTCCTAACAACCACCTGGAAGAGCTGGTAGACCCCAAAACTGCCCCCATCAGATAAACAGCACTTAAAGCTTTCATCTCTGAGAGAGAGGAGAAAATCAAGCTGCTTCAGATCTGAAAACATCCACAGGTGTTTCTGTCCATCCTTCCACTGTGAGAAGACGACTCAGCGCTGTGGGTCTGAAAGGATGTGTAGCTGTCAAGAAGAACCTCACTGAGAAAAGGAGACGGACACATCAAACGAAGAAGCTGAACGATGGACTGACCACCCCAGAGTCCAGACCTCAGCATCACTGAATGGGTTTGATTACTTCAGAAAATGATGAACCAACTTCGAAGACTGAGCTTTGGAGGTGTGTCTGCAGATTTCTTTGAGAAACTGAAACTGAGTCTCTTGAAAAGAATAAAAGCTGCAATAAAGAACGATGAAAATGAATAACTAGTTAATGACCATTAATATTGACTGGAAATTCAGTAAATGAAGGCTGGTCTATGACTTTTGCACAGTACTGGAGATGCTAGACTTGGCCTGATTTCCTCGGATTTTAAACACAATATTTTTTTCTGCAGAAAAAGGCATGTGATTGGTTGAAGTAATTCACTTTGACCATGTCACGGAAAATGTACAAGCAAGAAAAAGGCCACGGGCAAAGCTGACCTTTGGTCATTTTTTAGCAAGAGAGATCACGAGAGGAAAGAGTCTGCTGAAACTGTGCGTTTGTAACCTTACCACATCCTTGCTAATGCCATGATTTATCTTTTACAAAAATAAAAAAAATGCCAAAAAAGAATGTATTATTAAAAACCCGATATCTTCAACATGGTGAGATTTGAATTTAGTCAATGTACAGAATCATTTATATGAACTTATTGATTTAGGTCATTTTATTTATGTATGTATTTATTTTGTTTCATTCAGAATTAGATAACGTTGATAAACATATACATATTTTGGATGGAGTGTACGTCTTGAAAGAATATATCAGAAGTGAGGCGTTTAATTGTAGAGTTTTATAAATGACTGTACAGTATAAATGTACCTTACATTATGACTTTAAACTGATCTTATAGCTGCATGGTCATTTGATACTGTATGTACTCTGACTCCTCTTTTTTTTTAGTTTGGTTTGGTTTGGTTTTGTAAATGATGCCTTTTAATGGTAATGGTACCTTGATTTATGCTCTACCGTGCGTTCTGTCCAAACAAATGAGTAACCGCTGGATCTTTGTACCACTGTATATAGATATTTGTAACTTTGCCAGAGAACTCATGTGGTAGTGTACATTAGACAGACGTCACATTTGGATAAAGTGTCGAACGTTCATATGAGCATTTGTTTGGAGAAAGATAACAGGGTGGACGTTCATTTGAGTGCCATAAAGAAATACTTTTCATACTTTCTCTGAAATAACGAGGTTGAAAATGTGAGAAATGGCTTTTCAGAGTGAACTTTTAGAACACATATCTGGACATTACAGCCCCACTGGGCTTTGCTTTGTGTTTTGACTGGGGATGATATGTCTTATACATATTAAAATAAATGTTTGGTATCAAGGTTAAGCCGATTTGTTGAATTTTTACCATTTTGTCATAGGTTCTTATAGAATAACAGATACAGATGGTAACGCAACTGTGTTTGTGTTTGTTTTCTGTACCTGCTTTTAAGTGAACACACAATAATTACTACAAAAAACTCTAAACTGTTTTCATATTTTTTAAAAAATGAATGAATGGTTTGACACAAAATCTAATTTACACTTTTTTCTCACTAAGCCCAGATGTAGTCGATCAGCCGAGACATGTTTTTAGTCCAAATTTTGCTTCGTTCGCTCGGAACTGGAGCAGTGATGCTAACATTGCCAACAAACAATAGAACTCAGTAGTCACCCAAATAGCCCAAACTGTTTCTGTAAAAGTACATCGCAAGAACAACATCTTTCTGATGTGGTTTAGGACCCCGTATGACTCATAGTGAACTATAAAAAATGGACAAAACTGCACTGACCATTATGCTTTGCTCATTTTTATAGCAAGTAAGCAAGTCATCAGCAAGTCTGCATGACCTTAATGAAGACCTGGTCCTAAAAGACCTTCTGGATTGAGCTGGGTTGAGAAAAGTTTAGGGAACATATTTTTATAGAAAAAATACATTTGGGCTATTTAGGTGACTATTGAGTTCCAGTGATTGTTAGCAATGTTAGCCTCTGAAGGATCTGCTGTATTATATGCTTTAAGTGTAATATTATGTTGAGTATTGTGTCTTATGATATGCATGTGATCTGTGTGAGCCGTACCTGGGAGGACATTATGAACAGTTATTCCTGGCTGTCTATGTGCAAATTAAGAACAGCCGTTGCTTCTGTACCTAATTTGGCAATAGTCCAGGAGCAGCTATGTGCCGGGGCCTATATAAACATGGCCATTTTCGAAGTCGAGCGAGTCAGCATGGTGTCTGTGAACCGTGCGCACAACAAAGACATAACGATCAACGCTACAGACTCAAGGCTGGCCTCCTGGCCCTGGTTCTGATGAAGGAACAGGGGTCTAAACATTCTACACCTCGTAGCTCCAGTTCTAAACTGAACTATATCCCGGCTGATTGACTACATTGGGGTGGAAAACTGGGACAATTCGATTTTTTTCACTGAACTATTACTTTAAAAGCGAAAAGATTGTCATCAAGAAAGAGTTGAAGTTTCAAGCCATGTAGTGTCTTGAGATTATATCATCTTGGCAGCGCGCGCTGTAATTGCCGTCACTTGGTGAAATGAGGCGTTTTCCCAGGCTGAACATTTGTTTCAGCACTGAACAGTTGGTCTTACTCCTCCGGATACGTCCACAGCTCTTCCACCAGTCCATCTGTGAGAGTGCTAATCAAGAACGTTCCCAGCGTCTCTCAGTCAGGGGCTCTTCCGCGTAGCCTCGGGGTGCCACACAGTGGACAAACATAGGGGTGGGTGATACGACAATATGTTACCATTATCGGGATAAAGTACATCACAATAGACCTTCTGTAGCAAATCTCAGGTAATGTCAGCATTTATGTTCATAAAAAGTACTGATTGTATAGACAGTGTAAAGGCAGTACATAGACAATGATAAACTTATCAACAAAATTACTGGGGTTTGTTGAAAAAGTATCATTTTATCAGTGATACTGATGAAAATGACTTTAATTGAAATGTTTTGAAGTCAATAGGGCAACACTAAAATAGAATTAGAATTACATTTCTACTTTATTCAGATAATCTAACCACAGACATACTGTACGTGGGGTCAAAAACATCATGGCGATAATGCTAATTTAGCATTAGCACCCCTATGTAGTTTTTAACATTATGTTAGCGCCATCACTTTCCTACATTGGGTTTAACACTGTTTATGGCAAGTTTAGGGTAAAGACAAACATGTGAAGCTCTTAAACAGCCATTAAAGCAACATTCTTTATTTTTTCGTGTTGCAGTTTTACCTTGATTTCTTCAGTAAAACACTGAAGCCTGTCTCTCAATATTACTGGAGGAACCAGTTAGGCTATTAGCTGGCTCAAACTGTAACTTGTCCCAAGACAAGTGTCAGACAGGCTATACGATGTTGTTTACTGCCTTATTCCTTGATCAGACAGGCAGCTCAAATCTGCTTTTCTGCATATCCGATTTGAGCAAGACACTTTTTCTTTAGTCTAAAGTCTGAATGTAAAAAGCCACAAGAAATCTGCCTTTTTCCAATTGGATTCAAGCCACATTTGTAGGTTGGCTGTCGTATTTCTGAAAATACTGCTCAGTTTGACTGGTCAGATTAGATTTCATGTGGTTTTCGTGTGTAATTTTTTTTTTTTTATTATTATTATTTATTTTTGTCCATAGACTTCATATGGTTTTATCGTATTTGTCTGCATCACCACATTGGTTGTCATGGCAACGAAGCAGACACAGGGGTGGTATGCAGGGGCATGTCATTCCCATGTCTGCTATGTTACCATGACAACCAATGTGGCTATGCAAGCAAATACGAATACAGTCTGACTGCAAATTGGTCACTTGAAACTAGCAGCATGGACAATCGGTCTAAAAATCAGATTTAAGAAACAAATCCAGTTTGCCCTGTAGCAATTGTTGGGTTGAAATTCTTCATTCTTTTACAGTTAGACAAGTGTGTGGGTTTTTGTCCAAAGATTATCACCAAATCAAAATATAAAAAATAATCTGATACGGTTTTAGACAAATTGTTGAGAGCCCGCAAATAACAACCCGTAGTAATACAGTGTCAGAACTGCGTGTGTTTTAGCCCATTGTGCCATTATTTCATTTTTATTTTTTTAGCATTTGTTTGATTTTTTATATATTTTTTTATATAATTTAATATAGTGAATTTAAAAAAATAATAATCGCTGTATTTAGCAAATATTTTTTAGCATTTTTTAAGTGCACTGTTAACAACTAAAACAAGAAAATATCTCAATATTCACAGACGAATGCAAAAGTTTGGGTACCCGTGGTCAAATTACATGTTGTGTTGAGTTTCTGAGTGTAAATAAGTGAACATATCCTCTACAGAGAACACACTTCTGCACATTTTAATGCACAATTGCTGTTTATTTGCTGAATTAATTAATGTTGTTAATTTGTGTCCTACCATGTTAAACTCAGCAAATAAATAGAAATTGTGCACTAAAATTTGCAGATAAATGCCATATTTAAATGGGTTTCTTTGTACAGGATGTGGTAACTTCTATTCACTGAGAAAATCAGCAAAGCATGTAATTTGACCATGCAATTTTATCATTGCATATCATGAAGATGACTGATTACATTTTCGCCACATCACCCACTCCTGGCCTAATGCACTGACCCGCACCATCATTCATTAACAAATGACCTGTATTTGGCCTGCGAGTTGCATAAAAGCCACCCGTTCCCCTCCCCTGCCTTCACGTGTTTGATGCTGGAAGGTCTGTGGCAGTGTATATGAAACGCTCTCCCCGGCTGCGTGGAGCGCAGGAAAAAGTAGGTCTAGTTAGCATTGCCGAATGCTATCAGCAGGCCTTAAGTAGGTCAGAGAGCTGACCTAAATTGGAAGAGAGGACTTGCTTTTATGCAGCTTAAGCAGCATCCCTGAAGACCAAAGGGATTCTGTACAGAAGGAGGAAGGAGAAAGGCCTTTAATGGATCGGGGTGGAGGCTATAAAAGTGAGGAGAAGGAGGAGGTAGAGAAGACAGTAACAGTAAGGCACACAGAGATTAAGCATGGTCTGTTAAATGGAGGAAATAATACAGACAACAAAGATTGAGGCACTAAAAGTGTGGAAACGAGGCAGACAGATCTGGAGAAGATGGTAAGTTAAGGATGGTAGAAAAGGGGTAATAAAAGTAAGGAGGGGTGATAATAACACAAAAATATACACACTTTTGTTAGCAGACTACGGTATGATTGTGCATATACACCGATCAGGCATAACATCATGACCACCTCCTTGTTTCTACGCTCATTGTCCATTTCATCAGCTCCACTTACTATATAGGTGCACTTTGTAGTTCTACAATTACAGACTGTAGTCCATCTGTTTCTCTGCATACCTTGTTAGCCCCCTTTTACCCTGTTCTTCAGTGGTCAGGACCCCCATGGACCCTCACAGAGCAGGTACTATTTGGGTGGTAGATCATTCGACTGCAGTAACACTGACATGGTGGTGGTGTGTTAGTGTGTGTTATGCTGGTACGAGTGGAGTAGACACAGCAGTGCTGCGGGTGTTTTGAGCTGCCGGAGGTCCTGCTAGAGGCCCTGACCACCGAAGAACAGGGTAAAAGGGGGCTAACAAAGTCATAATGTTATGCCTGATCGGTGTAAATAAAGCTCACATCCACAGCTTTACTATACTGTGCTGCAACTTGGTCTCATATTACACACCCTTGCAAAACTCATCAAACCTATTGGCCCAGTGCTGCTGACTGCTACAGTAACCAGGTTACTGAAAACGTCTAATGGAGCGAGAGTGAACATCTGGTTTTCTTCGTTTTGCACAGCACTGAGAATATGAAGAATTAAGGTCTAAAACAGATATTTTTCCATTCACTTATATGGTGAAATATTAAGTGTGATTCAAATTCTAACTGCCACACATTCTAACGTGGCTTGCGATGTCATAAATGTAGTCTATGACTAACACCTCGCCCTAACAGCAAGCGACGCATGCAAGCGCCGGTGATAAAACTAAAACACTTCCAGTATAATCAGCAAAGCTGTCTACACCAGCCATGAGTGTCAGAGCACAATGCGTTTTTGTGAACAACTTTCTATTTTTGTTTTTATTTTCCATCACATTGTGTTGCATCACCAAAAATTCTCAACAAAAATGCCAAAATGAGACAGTTTATGTGGATGTTGTTAGAGTGCTGAAAGTTTTTGAGAAATTTCTGTAGAGCAGAACTGCCAATCAATAACATCTTCCAGGTTTGCCTGTCACTTATGGGCCACTGTGATTTCATAAATGCAGCCTGTCATTTATGGACCATTGTGATGTCATAAGTGCTGCATTTCACTTGTGGGCCATTGTGAGGTCATGAAGGCAGGTTGTCACTTATGAGCCGTTGTGATATCATAAGTGCAGCCTGTTGCTTATGGACCATTGTGATGTCATTAGTGCTGCATTTCACTTGTGGGCCATTGTGAAGTCATACGTGCAGCCTGTCACTTATGGACCATTGTGATGTCATTAGTGCTGCATTTCACTTGTGGGCTGTTGTGATGTCATACATACTGCATTTCACTTGTGGGCCTTTGTGATATCATAAGTGCAAGTTGTCACTTTTAGGCCGCTGTGATGTTATAAGTGCAGGTTGTCACTTATAGGCCGTTGTTATGTCATAAGTGCAGCCTGTCGCTTATGAACCATTGTGATGTCATAAGTGCAGCTGGTCATTTATGGATAGCTGTGATTTCATAAGTGCTGCATCACTTGTGGGCCATTGTGATGACATAAGTGCAGGTTGTCACTTATAGGCCGTTGTGATATCATAAGTGCAGCCTGTCACTAATGGACTAATGTGACGTTATAAGCGACCTGTGACTTAGGGAACGCTGTGATGTCATTAGCAGCCTGTAGAAAATAAATTTACAACAAGAAAATGTAGGATAGATGTCACCAACTCCTCCTCACTTTTGGATGACTTATTGCACGAATTGACATTGGGTTCATGGACCCAAACTGTCCCTGTGTCCTCTAGATTAGTAAACAGTGCAGGCATGGAGCCATGGATTAGTCCATTTTAATCCACTTCAGTAGTTACAGCAGTCTGCAACTAAATCTCAGTGTCTTACTGCACAGGCCTGCAGCATTACTGGCCAATTTGTTTGCATTCGAATAGTTGTCCCAAGGACCAGTCCATCTGATACTGAAAATTGTCCATTATAAACACTTTTGTTTCACCACCTTCGTTTGGTGATTTCTACATGGGACTTGACTGAGTGTCAGTGATGTTAAAAATCTTTTGGACTTTAAAATCATTCAAAGTTCTGTCTGTGCGACAAGCAATTTGTTCTTTTGTGGCACAGCGAAGCAATATGAGCCATATAGCTGTGTGAACATGATACAATATTATATAGTGCTTTTACAACCCCGTTTCCAAAAAAGTTGGGAAGCTGTGCAGAATGTAAATAAAAATAGAATGCAATGATGTGCAAATCATGTAAACCATATTTTTTAAGGAAGATACTACAAAGACAACATATTAAATGTTGAAACTGAGAAATTTTATTGGTGTCTGAAAAATATATGCCTATTTTGAATTTGATGCCAACAACACGTTCCAAAAAAGTTGGGATGGGGGGCCTGTTTACCACTGAGTTTAATCACCTCTTCTTTTAATAGCACTCTGTAAGTGTTTGGGAATTGAAGAGACACTGCTGTAGTTTTGAAAGTGAAATGTTTTCCCGTTCTTGTTTGATATATGATTTCAGCTGCTCATCAGTTCAGGGTCTCCTTTGTCGTATTTTTCATTTCATAATGCACCAAATGTTTTCAGTGCTGACAGGTCTGGACTGCAGGCAGGCCAGTTTAGCACCTGGACTCTTTTAATACAGAGCAATGCTGTTGTAATACATGCAGAATGTGGTTTTACATTGTCTTGCTGAAATAATCAAGTCCTTTGCTGAAAAAGACGTCGTCTGGATGGCAGCATATGTTGTCAAAATATGTATATATCATTCAGCATTAATGGTGCCTTCACAGATGTGCATGTAACCCATGCCATGTGCACTAATGCACCCCTATACCATCATGAATACAGGCTGGACATTGTGCACTGATAACAAGCTGAGTGATCTTTAGCCCGGAGGACACAGTGTCCATGATTTCCAAAAAGAATTTCAAATGTTGATTCGTTGGACCACAGGACACTTTTCCACTTCACCTCAGTCCATTTTAAATGAGCTCGGGCCCAGAGAAGGTGGCAGCATTTCTGGATTCTGTTTATATCTGGTTTCTTCTTTGCATTTTAGAGTTTTAACTTGCATTTGTGGATGCAGCGATGAACTGATTGTGATTTCCACTACAGAATCATGTCTGTTTTTAAATGCAGTGCCACCAGTGATCACAGCCAGCAAATACTGTTTTTTGGCTTTGTCTCTTACATACAGAGATTTCTCCAGATTCTCTGAATCTTTTAATGATATTATGTATCGTAGATGATAAAAAACAAAAGTTATTTGCTGTTTTGCATTAAGAAATGTTTTTCTTGAATTGTTGCACTATTTGATCGTGCAGTCTTTCACAGAGTGGTGAACCCCTCCTCATCTTTACTTCTGAAAGACTCAGCTTTCTGAGATGCTCTTTATACCCAATCATGTTACTGACCTGTTGCCAATTAACCACCACGTGTTTTTTCAGCATTACACAACTTTACCAGTCTTTTGTTGCCCCCCCTCCCAACTTTTTTGGAACGTGTTATTGGCATCAAATTCAAAATGGGCAAATATTTTTTCAAAAAACAATAAAATTTCTCAGTTTCAACATATGTTGAAACATTTGATATGTTGTCTTTGTACTATTTTCAATTAAAAAATGTGGTTTAAATAATTTGCATGTAATTGCATTTTGTTTTTATTTACATATTTACAGTGTCCCAACTTTTTTGGAAATGGGGTTGTATTTTGAAGTAAGCATTGCAGCAACTTCTTCTGTCAAAATATGGTAAAGCAGGATTATATGCATGGGTCAAGCAGTCATCTTGAAAGTTTCGCATTTCAGTTAGGGCAAAAACTGTCTCATTGCATCTCTGCTATTGGGGACAGACTGAACGGAGTATCCTGACTAGGGCAGCTGAGAGGGTCATCTGGCAGATACAGTCCATTCTGAAATCAGCTGTAGGGGAGAAAGAGACAACGTCAAGTCCATTTCCATGACTGTCAGGCAGGACCTGTCAGGGTGATGTCCATGTGGAGGAGACATGGGGGTCCTTTTTGACGGCTGAAGCAGCATAGAAATGGCTGATGAGGCGGCCAGATAGAACAACTAGCTCAGAGCAGAAGGAACAGGGCACATTACAATAGCAATACATTGAATTTGTTGTTGCCTGGTCTACTTGCTGCATTATTTATCTGAAATAGGGTCAATATTTTTGGGAAAACAAGAGCCCACAAGTCAGTTAAAAAGCATTCAATGTCCAAAAAACAGCATGATAGTTAAACAAGACGTGGTTATCAGTGATACGGCAACCAGCTCCACCATAGTAACACCAACTGGCCACTTTATTAGAGACCAGAACCCTGTAGCTCCACCACACTGGTGAACAGCTGGAGACTGAAGCTCATCTATTGATGCACAATTTGTGTTAGCCACCCTCTCCTCATCAATGGTCATTTTCTGATATATATATATATATATATATATATATATATATATATATATATATATATATGTGTGTGTGTGTGTGTGTGTGTGGATGTATGTAAGTACAAACCACAGTGCCAGAGTCAAAATGATACGTGGTCAACAGCGATCATGTGGATAGAAACAGACCAATAATGAATGGGGTAGAGGGTGGTTACTCATTTTTTAAGCAACAGATGTGCTTCAGTTTGCAATTTTACACTATATAGTGGACCTATACAGTACATATAGGGTAAAATGGTCTGTAAGTGGAAATACAAGGTAGGGGGCTTCTGATACAGTGGATGGTAACTGCTCAGTTCCGCTAGAAAAGCACAGCTCCAGCCCGGAACATGCACAATAACAGGGTTTGAAATGACTGTGGACGTGAGCGTTCACTGAAAGCAGTGCTGTCCTATTTAGCTGCCACCAGACACAAAAATCTGGGAGGCAAAGTACTGTAAGTTTGCCATCCCTGCTATGTTGCCATGGCAACTCCGGAGCAGTCTCTGGATAGAAGGAGACTGTTTCCAATCAATGCTTTTTCTTTCTTTTTCTTTCCTTTTTTCAGCATGAATGTGTGTGTGTGTGCAGCCGACGGCCTTGGCTGAGCCAACTCTGAATCTTGACAATCTCCAAAAAGGAAATGAAACGTTCAGTTTCAGCATGCTTTATGGCATTTAGGTGTCAAATGGGGATGTGCATTCGGAATAATTTGGACATTTGACTACACATAAAAGCTCATAAACAGAAATCCGGTTAACTGCAGGGAAGGAAAAACAATAGTAAATAATGTACTTCGGTCAAACGCTTACCTGTTGTGACCAGACGTCTCCTGTTTCCAGGATTTTCCTCTCTTTGGGACCTAAAAAAATTAAATGTCTGGGATTTGGCTTTGCTTTCTACAGTCTGACCTATGTCACCCTCCAGCCCCCAGTGTCCTCTTATTTGAAAACCAAAATATAGTTGCCCTAAAATGACCTTTTTAAGTGGCAGCACCGGTGTTGCACATAAAGCAGCATGCAGAGGAACATAATTCAAAACATGCAAGGGAAATTAGTAGTTTTCATGTTGGATGAGCAATAGAAGCTGCCTCTTCAGATGAGCTAATGAGCTAACAGAGGTCACTAGTCCCAGATGGCAAGTATATCTCTGTCCACTGGCTTGATAAGGTCAGCGCCCTGCTGACTGTATACCACTGCTGGTCCACCATCGGATAAACCAGATTATTGTCCTGCATACCAGGCCTAACTAGTTTTTCATCTTTTCAAGATTTTACGTGCACTTTGTCTTATTTTGGAAAATAAACAAAGAAATATTACAAACGACTGAGAAGAAAAAACGATTTTGTTGAAAATGTTGCTGACACAGTAGTACATTAAAATTGTTCGCTAAACTAATTTATAAAGAATAAACAAAAGGAAGAAATGATGGAAAAATGATGGACTGTGAGTGGAAAATGAGAGATGAAAAGTTGCATTTTCTCTAATACTCTGCTTAAACAACAGTGGGCCACCGGAAAACGCTGAGCAGAAAGCCAGTGGGCCGCCAGCTTTGCTGTCAGCTGGCCAACAGTGGCCCATTATCCTCTTTCCATCTGCGGTATCATGTTGGATGCTGATGAGGACTCATTTTCTTCTACAGGAGTTGTTTTCTCCTCAGTGGATGATGTGCAAGGCAAGTTAATCACACTAATATATTTTCATTGTTTCTGGATCAGGCTAACATCAGCTAGAATACTTGGCCTAGTTATTGATGCAGTCACACTATCGCTGCCTCAGTTATCTCCCTAACAACATGTCCTTGGCAATGGGCCCACATTCACACACACCAAAAAAATCTAAATCTAAAAAACACCAAAAAACTATAGTCGCCTTATATGGTCACCAAATGTGGTTGTTTATTGGAGCAGCAAAGTATAATCTATTTACATCAAAGTATAGTATAAAGTATCTGTATATAAAGTGTAAGAGTATAAAGAATTTGTATCTAGTAAAGTATAATCTAAATTATTCACTTGCCAATAGGAGCAAAAACCACCACGGTTCACTGAATTGTTAAGCCTGGGTTAAGCCTCAATGACATGTAACAAACACTCATATAGTGATCTCAGCATTCAAATACTGCCACCTCGAACTATTAACCAACAGTTCAAGTATCAGTGCACATTTCTATGGTCAATTATAAAACGGATAGTTCCGGTCCTAAAAACTGATTGGTTGAGCCGCATTTGAAGCCGCTGTAAAATCCACGATACACACACACCTATGACCGCCTCACAGCGACTGAACTCTGTATTACTGCACCACAGCGCAAAAACTCTTGTGCTGCTAATGGGATAATCTTTGACTCTAATGCTGATCGCATGGACCACCGAGTGTACTGATGAAGTAAGAACCTGTTTTTGTTTAAACTGAGGGGCTGGCGACTTATGTTCTTAACTAGCACAAGGCTGGTCATCTAGCTAACAGGCTAAAAGATAGCAAACATGCTAAACAACTACATAATTAACATTATAGGCTTGAATTAAAGCACTTACAATATGATTAACTGTAAAATGGCAGTATAAAAGTCTGAAAAATGTCACTTGGTCTGCGTTTCAGTCGCATCAAATGCAGGCTGAATCCCAAAAGGCTCCATACTCCCTAAATAGTGTTCTAGCTATGAATGTTTTGACATTTTAGCCTCTACAGCCAAATAGTGCATCATTTATCGAGTGTGGATGTGTCTAAGTCCCAAATGATTGTTTCTTAGCTGTATTTTGCACTGTTGGGCTGCAGTATCCAGTAATTAATTTACTATGTAGTGCACTATGTAGGGAGCAGGGAGCTATGCAAGATTCAGCCCCAGCTTGAGAAGAGGGACGCAGCTGGATTGGTGCTAAATAAGACTCGTGGTGGTAATTTGGTGACCAAAAATTACTCATAAAGCGAAGGTTCTTGTATTTAACAGTGCTGTGTTATCAAACGTTCATTGTTATACAACAAAAAGTTAAAAAGTTCGTAAAATGACCGAATGTTCTCCTCATTCAGCGCTCCATGGTTGCTTGGCACCAACACCATACTCCAAAGGAACTACATCTCTTGGCAGAATACTTGTTTATGTCGATTAATATTAATAACAACTTAAATTATTTTCTGAAAAATTGTGTATTTTATCATATTTTATGATACTTTTGTTTTATGAAAGCAATAAGCCGCTTGAGGCCGTGTGTTACTGCGATTTTATCACGGGAAGGGTGTTGTTAGGCACGACACAACGCTCGAATGTTTCACTTCTGTCTCCAAGTGTACACGATGAGTAATCTTTTTCGATAAAGCCAAATTCTGATGCTAATTTCATCTGCTGTGAAACCAAGCTCTCATCAATTAGCCGGTTTGCGTTCTCATTAGAAGATGCCATTAGGAGGGACACAAGCATTCCTGAAGCACTAATGGAAGTGAGGAGATGATACCGTGTCAGGCGTTTAACGGCAGAATGAAAATAGAGTTCATTATCCCTGCTGAGGCTCCAAGGAAACATGCGCTTCCTGCTAATGACAGCTAGCACACGTACTTGGAAATACTGGAGCATGAAAAGAAGTTGTAAAACTGCACTGATAAGAACACACAAGGCATCTAAATGAAGTTGTTGCATGGCTTTTATGTTTTGCTACAGATTCCTCCAGGGTGCTGCAGTGCCTGAGCCTGTTTCTGCTCTTCCCAGGCTAATGTTACAGGAAGCCTAGCATAATGTGTAATGTAGCAAAGTTAGCAATTAGGCTACATTTGTCCCCTGGGTGGCACAGCTAACACTTCCCCCTTATTTATTTTTTAACCTATTTGAGTATCCCTCGAAGCTAAACAACTGTGGGCAGGGAGTTCAGCTTGTTAGATTTTAAGGGAGCAGCTCTGCTAATGATGAGCTTAAACTGCTTAGGCCTAGCGAGGCAAATGAAGCAAATGAGGGTGTGAACATTATCAGTGGATCTCTATTACTTTGCAGCTATAAAGTACACCGTGGAAGAAAATGGAGCTGGCAGGCCGGACAAATTCTGTGTTGGAAGCATCAACAAAATGCATTCATGGTCTTCAAAGGTAATTGGGTCAATCCGCTGCACTGCAGATATGAAAAAGAATGCAAATGTGTGCCTCTGATGGAGTATTAGTTGGAGTTTGGCACAATTCCATGTGGAATAGCGTTCAATTAGAGCTGCAGTAGCTTTGCTCTCACTTGTTTTACGGGGGAAAGACGCAATCTAGTCATGAGAATACACGTCAGGGGGGCGAAACCTTTGGTGCTGGATTGTGGTGAAATCTACCGCTAACAGGGTACGTACCCTCTAAAACTAGCCCCACGCTCTTTTAACGTCCAGAGTAGAATCAATAACACAAGATAAAACAAGCTAGCTAATGAAACGCTGTCATTACGTAAGGTGCATTATTCAAAATCAATGTTTCAAGAACACTGCTTGAGTTAGTTTTGTCACAGATGCACAAAATTGATTCCATGAAACCTTGTGAACTTATACGAAATCTCGTATCTTCTAATGAGAAGTTATAGTCTGTTTTTCTCTTTTTCTCAAGAAGTAATGTAATATGTTCTCAACACATGGGTCATTCTCCATTTGGAGTAGGAAACCATGTCACAAAGGTTGCCACGCTTAAAAAGATGCTTAAAATATTAGACACAGCTCCAAAAGTCAGTATGTACTTTTACACAGTTGACCTAAGATTCAATAATACTTTTCCCTTATGATTCTCTGATTTTTCTTGATTCATAGTCGCTCTGCATCTGTAAAACAGCTCGTCACAAAACCAATTGTCAATATCTGAGAAACTATTTTTAATATAAAACAATATTTTTAAGAGGTTTAACTTGGGAATTTGTATAAAACAGATTCATGTTTACTTTTTGTATCATTAAAGTTATACTACATTAAAAAAATAAATATTTTAATTAAAAATTCATTTGTCAGAGATTTTGGTCACTGGTGTTACCAGGACACTTATATTACATTTTAACACAGTATTTTCAGCTCTATTAATCTGCCTCTTTGGGTTGAGGCTCATCAGAGAGGAAGCATCTCATGGCATGAGTAGGCGAGTCACACTCGCTCACTATATTTCATTAATTTATTATAATATAATATATATAAATATACTATAAATAATTTTGTTTATCAGGCAGCTCGTAACTTCTATGTGTCACCGGTGTTTTTTTCTTTAATGGCTGGGTAATTAAAATTTGGTCAAAACAATCCCATTTATTATTTTTATTACTGATTTTAAACAAGCAAGGTCACCTGAACCACCAATCAGTCAGCAAATTTACAAAATCCTCAGTTTTAACCAGAATGTCACTGGAGTCACCGTCACTGGTGTTACACCATATTCATACAACACCAGTCACTGTAAAATATGTTTGGAATTAAGCTCTGATTTTTGAATATATGATAATACAAGAAGTTAATGGACATATTAAAATTATTCAGCTTTGGGATGAAAGAAATAGTTTTTTTTTTTAAATGTATCCACCTGATTTCCCACTCCAAATGGAGAATGACCCACATACAACACACAGATTTTGGTGGGGAACTTACCCTACATTCATGGGCTAATGGCAGGTTTGTCGTCCATCAGACATTGAGCCTCATTAACCAACCGTTCTTAAGAAGAAATTTCTTCTTAAAACTCACACAGTTTTCACGAAGATTCTGACGTTCACCAGTGTTTTCTGATTTGGGATGTGTTCTTAGGTAAGAACAGAATCTACACACACCCAAGAGCACAAAGGTGAGAACAGTTCTGCACTTTAAGAACACGACATGAATCTGACGTAGACTTTTTCTTAGGACTCTTCTAATGAACACATTTAAGAAAACACTTAGGAACACATCGGTGAATGAGGCCCATAGTTGACAAGCACACCATCGCCCCTGCTTTGAGCTTGTCACGCCTTCCATAGCGGAGACTGACACTCCTCACTCCGTTCAACACTCCAACTCCCAGAATCCACTAGGAGGTCACATGAACACGAACTCTCAGCAGTCCACCTATCAAAGCTCGCCTGATTATTGATTACAGACACCTGTTGTATGGACTACATATGTTTGTTTGCACAAGTTGTATCATGATGCAGTTTCTGTGCATTACTGAGTCTTGTTTCCGTGTCTTGACTTTCTGGTTTGTGTTTCTGCTTGTCCTTTTGTTTACAACTTTAGCCTTATCCCTCTGGACTCTGTTTGCTCTCGTGTGTACCGACCCTCGCCTGTCCTGTACTTTGATTTTGGATTCTCCCTTTATTAAACACTTACTACTTTAGTCGGCTCTGCATGCGTCCGACTTTTCACAAGGCATTGGATTTGTTTAGAAATGTAACAGTTAGTCTGGCTCTGGGAGACGATATATTCACTGGCCACTTTGTTAAAAACGTGTAAACTTGTAGGTTGGAGTAGGCTGTCTGTCGATGCATGCTCTGTGTTAGCCATCCTCTAGCCCTTCATCAGCGGTCATCAGTGGACTGTTCTTAGACGAGCAGTGACACTGATGCATGTAAAAACCACAGTACCATGCCACTAGATGATGTCAGCATTACTGCTATTCTGAGAATAGTCCACCACCCAAATTATATCTGGTCAACAGTGGTCCTGTGGTCAGAAGCTGAACAATGAAGAGTGGGGTAGAGAGCAGCTGACAAATTCTACAGCAACATTTGGAGCTGCAGCCTGTAATTGTAAACCTTCACAATGTGTACCAAGGTTTACAAACAGCTGCTCCTCCAGTGTTTTGCTGAAACTCACCTGCGTGTCAAATTTGATGTTTCTATATCTTTGATCTTTGATGTTTCTCTATCTTTGTGATAATAATGTGCAGAAATACGGTTCAAACATTTCCTGAATCTGTATAGTCGCTCAGTCGCTCACATTGTTTGTGACTCACATTGGGAGTTATGAGCCTATGAAGAGGGGCTGAGATACATGCCATCTACCTCTCACTGTAATTTTACTGGTGGATTCATTTGTCCGTCTACATTCCATGTGAAACTGACCAATGGACACTCAGGAAATCGCTAAAGTCTGACCCATCACGCCGGAAACCCTTCATTCTTTATTCAGTCCACATCGGAGACATGTGTGAAATGGCGTGTAAGGAGTTTACAGCTGCTGAAGTTGCTGCAGTGGTTTTGGAAAGTAGTGATGAGAGATAATGGAGCATTTCAATGTGAAACATATGAGTATCATGTTATATGCAAGCGTCTTTAAAGGAGAATTTCAGAAGATCGAGAAAATGCCCTCAGACAGCCGAGGCTTAATACAGAGTTTGTCCCACTTTTCCTGCAGTAACAGCCTCTACTCCTCTGGAAAGGCTTTACACTAGATGTTGGAATGTTGCAGTGAGAATTTGATTGCATTCAGACACAAGAGCATTAGTGAGGTCAGGTACTGATGTTGGATGGTCAGTTCTGGATCACTCCAACTCATCCCAAAGGTACTGGATGGAGCTCCATCACTCCAGAGAACACACTTCCACTGGTCCACAGCCCAATGCTGGCATTGGGCCTGGTGGCTTTAGCCTCATGTGCAGCTACTCAACAGTGTCCTGTTCTATACTCAATCAAGGTACCTTTGGACAAGGTAGTTGAACCTCATAAAGTGGCCAGTGAGTGGAAGAACAAGGCATTTTGAATAAGTAGATCAGATGTGTTAAATTAATATACAGGATCAGCGCTGCTCTGGTAATGTACGCAATATCTTTGCAACATTCTGCAACGTTTCTTTATTGAACAGGGCTTCAGTTTGGTCATCACTTTAAGATTCCATTCTAGTGACTCGTCCAGCCCTTCGTCTGGACAGAGTCTGTCTCTGCATCTGCTCAGCTCATTCAGGGGCAGACGTGTCCGTAATGAAGTAGCCGTCATCATCATTCAACCTCATTTATTTCAGTCTGTCTACTGGGCTTTTGTTTTTCAGTGGAAGATGGATGGCTTCCTGTTGAAAGGACTTTATCTCAGTCTAGAGAGACACCAGCTAAAGCAAGTGCTCAGCGTGGAGTTTATTCTTACTCACCAGGCCTTTCTCTGTTTCTCTTCTTTTGTATTGTCATCAGTTTTACAGCAGTTATGCGTTTTTATGTTTTATGTTTGATAAAACAATAAGAGATGTGAAAATTGTGTAAAGCACAGTGAGAAAAAATAAGTGTGTCTGGAAATACTTAAGCATACATACCAATACAGAGTCACTATGAACTAATACTATATATAATATGGACATGCTGTGCCCATATTGATTGTTCTGACAAAAGTATTGGGACACCTACACATTACACATACAGGAGCTTTTATGACATTCTATTCTAAATCTATGGGCATTAATATTGATGTAGTCCCTCCCTTTTATCCCAAACTCACCCAGTCAGGCCTTTATGGACCTCGCTTTGTGCACTGGGGCTCAGTCATGCTGGAACAGAAAAGGTTCTTCCCCAAACTGTTCCCACAAAGTTGGAAGCATAGAACTGTCCAAAATGTCTTGGTCTGCTGAAGCATTAATATTTATAATATATAATAATATAATATAATATCTAGGCCAACCCCTGAAAAACAACCCCATAGCATTATCCCTCCTCCACCGAACTTTACAGTTGGCACAGCGCAGTCAGGCAGGTGACGTTCTCCTGGCATTCGCTAAACGCAGACTCATCCTTCAGACTGACAGATAGAAAAGTGTGATCCGTCATTCCACAAAATACATTTCCACTGCTCCAGAGTCCAGTGGCGGCGCTTTACACCACTCCATCCAACGCTTGGCATTGTGCTTGGTGATGTAAGGCTTGCATGCAGCTGCTTGGTCATGGAAACCCAAGCTATGAAGTTCCTGGCACACAGCTTTTGTGCTGATGTTAATGCCAGAGATTTGGAACTCTGTGGCAATGACTGAATGAAACACGTCCTATATAGAGTGGCACCAAAAAGTAATTAGACATATGTTCATTCAAAATGTATTAAGTTTATTGTATTAAGTTTATTGTATTTGGAAACACAATGTCAAACTACGCAGGGTTTATTTTAAAGAAACCATTCCAAAACTGTCGTCTCTCAAAAGGCAGCTGGTGAGTTTCAGGCTGTTGTAGTTTGAGTAGTTTCTTTGCAGACTTCTGTAGGTTTGCTTCCAAGGGATGGTGACCTTTTACACCATCAGTGAACACAAGCACCCCAGCAGCATTGTAAAAAAATGCTCTAGACAGGGAATTTATTGTTTCAGAAAAACAAAAAAACAGAACCACAGCTCTAAGCTTAAGCACTATATATGTATATGCCTAGAGTATAATATAACGTCCCCGTAAACCTTTTCATAAACATTGTCATTGTATATTTTGAACCTGCAGTTTGCTGGTTTTCACCAAAGTTGTTACATTATAAAGGAGGAGACACTGGTTCACTAGCAAAATGTGAAAGTTCATAACGCTTATCATGGCATCTGTTCATGAGCAAAGTCCCATAAAAAAAGCCAATCGCATACTGATAAAGCCCCACCTCTATGGACATTGCAGTAGCCAGGACAACCGCTCAGCTGAAATGGAGATTTTGACTGGTTTTGCTGCTGAGATTGACTCTTGTACAGTTTGGGGACAGTCGAGATGTTTTCTGATGTACGTGGCTTGAATTCAATCAAAAAGTGGTGGGGCATCGCCGTAGGATTTTAAAAAGTGTAGACATTTCTAACCACAGCCTGACAAGGATATACTATACAATGGCCCTATATTTGGACATTTAACTATGCCCCACCACGTTTAAAGACAAATGCTGCTCCCCCTGTGGTTCCAGGCACCATGGCCTCAGTGCTTTGATGTTCCCTTTACAGTGCAGTACAGTTCTTCTCCAGAATTTCTCCACCATCAGTTGTCGTGCTAAAAGTGTTTTTCTTTGAAACAAATATCATATTGTTAAACATTTTATGAAGTAAAAGACTTTATTAAAATTTACCCATAGTTCAGTGTCCTGTTTGCTGTTTGGGGTCACTGTATAGCATATTCTTTTCTAGGTTGTGGTCAGAAAGATATTTAGATTGTGTATCACTTCCCAGTGTGCTATCGCGGCTACAACACCTGAAATGTGTGCAGCTGTGTAGAATGTAGGTCGTGCCATGAGAGACCCCAATACGGTTCTGTTCCCAGCACACACAGGCTCCAAAAACATGCATAATGATGTGTATGTGCTGAAAAACGTGCAGGTGTGAAAATCAAACAGATTCATGTTTTATTTGGGGTTGTAATTTGGTTGTATTAAAGGTGCTGAAGAGGCACAAAACAGATGCCTAAATGTGATTTTTTTTAGAGCTGTGTCCAAATGGGGTTTGAACCACTTTCATATGTGTTCCTATATGAGATGCATATCCAATATGTGAGGATGTGAACAGCCTGATCAGAGTATCATTGTTACATTGTTAACTTTGAATGAATTTTAATGTAAAAAGATTTTATTCTGCATCAATCAGGCTAAATCAATTATCTAGAATTCCAAGCACCACAGAAGTGCTTGTCCCCACAGTCATGTGTAAAGGATGAGGCCATATTTTTAAGAAAAAAATGTTTTTTTGCAATTTTAACTATAATCTATACATGACTGTGGAATATATAAATTAAACGACATAAAGAAAACAAATGCTAAATAAATATTATAAAATTTATAATGAAAGTTGTTGTCCCCAGGAGTCGTGTCACTGGTGTTACCGCATAACAAAAAATCTCTTATTTTGAAATAAAAGTCACACTGATGACATCACTTGACTTCCTTTTGCCTATTTTCTGAGGATCTGTGAAGAAAAGCACATGGTGAGTCCACTGTGTCTTTCAGTTATCAGAGATTTTCTCATTTAGCTCATGATTTCATATAAAGCTTTTAGCTGAAGTCACTGGTGTGACCCACTTTATTCTGAGGTCATTGTGAACAAATAATATCCAAATGGATTAAATTACATATTTTAGTGGATATTCCATGATTGACGACATGTGGTTTGATGCTCTGTAGCAGCCATTTTGTAAAATGCATTTTTCATTAAAAATGTCTCTGGTGTTACCTTTCTTATGCAACACCTATGAGGATTGGTAACACAAGTGACTCCTATGAGAGATAGTGGACGTTTCTGTAGAATGACCCAGATGCAAGGTTTTGTTCTGACAGCATCAACATACCATCATGGTCATCGTCCAGTGTGGGCAGCAGGTCAGCAGTGGCTTTATATAGATGATAAAAATGTTCAAATGCAGGTCCAGTTACAAATGTGTTCGAGCCAAATCAAGGCTAAAGAATAAGATTCACACAATAACTCAGAAGTAAGCAATAAGGCTTGTAATGTGAATGTAGCTATATCATACAACCTGATATACACTACTGTGTGTATTTTTCCAAGCCTGAAATTAAGACATCCTACCTCATCTGAGACACTGTGCTTATGCCAAATCGTGCATTGTATGGCACGTGTTTGCTGGTGCATTGACTCTTAGTAACGCCGAAAGTAAAACTGTGGCATGTTTGCTAGTGAAACACGGTTGTGTCACTAATCACAGGCTGTCTCATCTCCTGGAGTGGGGGAAACAGGAGTCACATGACCAAGCAGCAGCAGCCCTGTTGGAATTTCCTGTAACAAAAGCTGTTTCTCAGCTACTTTCCTGGCTAGCATGCCCACAGAGATGGCCAGTGCTCTGACCAGCAGTGCCGCACAATGCAGAGGCCCAAGCCAAGAGCAGGGAGTAACACAGGCGGGAGAGCTTTAATCAGGCCTTAAATTGTGAATCAAACCTGAATGTAGTCCAAAATTGTTCAGATCTGCTCCAACCCAACCCACAGCACCAAGGATACATTCCAAACTACACTGTAGCTCGACAAACTTCTGTCTGAGTCTGACTATAGCCCAAACATCTGGTAAATCTGACTCTAGCACAAAAAATTCGCTAAAAATTCGCAAAAGAATCGCAATCAGAATCCGAATGTAGGTCCAGCAAAATTTTGTCTGAACCCAGCTGTAGCCAACAAAATTCTGTCTGAGCCCAGCTGTAGCCCAAAAAAATTAAGTCTGAACCGACTATAGCCCAACAAAATTCTGTCTGAAACCCACTGTAGCCCAACAAAATTCTGTCTGAAACCCACTGTAACCCAACAAAATTCTGTCTGAACTGACTGTAGCCCAACATAACTCTGTCTGAACCGACTGTAGCCCAACAAAATTCTGTCTGAAACCCACTGTAACCCAACAAAATTCTGTCTGAACTGACTGTAGCCCAACAAAATTCTGCTTGAACCCGACTGTAGCCCAACAAAATTCTGTCTGAACTGACTGTAGCCCAGCAAAATGCTGCCTGAACTGACTGTAGCCCAACAAAATTCTGTTTTAACCAAATGTAGCCCAACAAAATTTTGTCTGAACCGACTGTAGCTCAACAAAATTCCGTCTTAACCAAATGTAGCCCAACAAAATTCTGTCTGAAACCCACTGTAACCCAACAAAATTCTGTCTGAAACCCACTGTAACCCAACAAAATTCTGTCTGAACTGACTGTAACCCAACAAAATTCTGTCTGGACCGACTGTAGCCCAACATAACTCTGTCTGAACCGACTGTAGCCCAACAAAATTCTGTCTGAAACCCACTGTAACCCAACAAAATTCTGTCTGAACTGACTGTAGCCCAACAAAATTCTGTCTGAAACCCACTGTAACCCAACAAAATTCTGTCTGAACTGACTGTAGCCCAACAAAATTCTGTCTGAAACCCACTGTAACCCAACAAAATTCTGTCTGGACCGACTGTAGCCCAACAAAATTCTGTCTGAAACCCACTGTAACCCAACAAAATTCTGTCTGAACCGACTGTAACCCAACAAAATTCTGTCTGAACTGACTGTAGCCCAACAAAATTCTGCTTGAAACCGACTGTAGCCCAACAAAATTCTGTCTGAACCGACTGTAGCCCAACAAAATTCTGTCTGAACCGAGTGTAACCCAACAAAATTCTGTCTGAACCGACTGTAACCCAACAAAATTCTGTCTGAACCGACTGTAACCCAACAAAATTCTGTCTGAACCGACTGTAGCCCAACAAAATTCTGCTTGAAACCCACTGTAGCCCAACAAAATTCTGTCTGAACCGACTGTAGCCCAGCAAAATGCTGCCTGAACTGACTGTAGCCCAACAAAATTTTGTCTGAACCGACTGTAGCTCAACAAAATTCCGTCTTAACCAAATGTAGCCCAAGAAAATTCTGTCTAAACAGACTGTGGCCCAACAACATTCTGTCTGAACCCGATTGTAGCCCAACAAAACTCTGAACCCAACTGTAGCCAGCAAAATTCTGTTTGAAGCGACTGTATCCTGACAAGTTGTAGCCTGACTATATTTTGTCTGAACCAGTGAACAAATTTTTGGGCAGGCCTATGAAAAAGTGAGTAGGCCAACTTGGTAGACACAATTTCTAAATAGTCATCACCCCACCTATTCCAAAGCATCTGCTCTAAGGTGATACAAAACAATAACAATCAACCAGAATGCTGGATTCACATAGACACAACCCACACTGCAACACCCTTCACTGTAAAGCTCACCATGGGCACGTTTGCCTATATGAAATACACTTAAAATCACACAGCTGAGGTCTGCAAAGAAGAGGAAAACAACACAGCAAACTTAAACCTAATTATCCAAGCCAAAATCATATCATCATGCATGAAACATGTTTTTGGTCTATTATGTCTTACTTTTAAAGACTCGATGCACTGAAGTTAGACATTTGCTATGATTTTTTTTATAAAGCCCGTTTCAGCTTTCATAGTATCACAGCATTGTATGTACCAAAAGGCATGTTTTAATCGCAACTGGAGCTTCAAATTCAAATACTGGCATGCTGACCATGAACTGATCTTGACAAATCAACAGAAATGGAATGTTTTTCTTTGGAAGCAACAGTATGGAGCGTATATAAATATTTATATGTAGTAAAAATATGCCCCATTTCTGTTATATGTATGTGAATATCTATATGTAATAATATGCCCCAAACTGGCTTGAGGCACCGGTGGAAAGCAGTGGTTTTTGATGCAATGATTGGATGGCTACGCTCTGGTTTGAACCCAATTGTAACCCAACACAATTCTACCTGATCCGAATTGTAGCCATCAAACAATATTAGTTGCCTTATTATCAACCTTCCAAGTTAACGTTTCACTTTAGCTAGAGAAGAGCTAAATGCAAGCCAAAGTCCAAAGACAAAGAGAAACCCACTAGTCAATCTGAACCTGACTCAAGTCGGACAGAAATTTGAGAAGTGATGTCCGAACCCAACCAGTTACAACATGAATAGCCGGGTCCGGTCAGATTCACACAAGTATTTCAAGCTGCAGCTCAGGAGCCACTGGGGAGAGGAAGTGATGCTTTAGGAGGGGTGTGAAGTGATCGTGAGAGAGAGAGGTGTTTAGAAAATCCTCACAGTGGAAGTGACACCACAATCTCTGGGGAGGTGGATTTGTCATAAGAAAATGGGTTAGCAGCCTAATGATGAAGCTTCCTATTGCAGAGTGACCATAATTTTAAATAATCTTCCTTTATGATGTTACAAAGAGTGTAAACCTTCACTAGACTCTTGATTACTGGCTACCAGTCCAGCTAAAATAGGACTGTGGTCAGATTTACTTCTGAAATCTATTGTTTCTCATTTGCAAATTTATGGACTTTCAGCTTAGAGTGCATAATACAATCTACACTCAAGCGCCAGTTTATTAAGAACACTTGTCTTATACATACACCCACTGGCTATTATATCAGTTACATCTACCATAAAGGTGCACTCTTTAGGTTTACAGTTACATTCCATAGCCCATCTGTTGCTGCACAACTACTCAACCTTATTATGTATTATTTGTTTATTATTGGACACATCAGTGTCCCTGCCAGGTTGAGAGTGGAGCACCACCCAAATATATCGAACCAAGAGTGGCTCTATGGTCAAAAACTGGCCATTGGTGAAGAGCTAGAGGATGGCTAACATCAACTGTGCATCAACAGATGAGCTACAGTCTTTAAAGGCCCATTTTTACTTCTGCATGTAAATGTATCAGCGTGAAAATGCAGAGAAGGGGTTTATGGGTAGGTGTAGTGCAGAGGCCACAATATGCACATATCCAATTGTGCGAATCTGCATGTTATGCAAATGCTGATTGGCTCGCTGATAGTGTTGGGGGCAGGACGAGACCCAAATCACATTAACCCCAAACAAGTACTAGCACAAAATCAAACAGAGCAAATAGAGAATTGGCTGGCAAAAGAAGTGTGACCTTGTACACACTTACACAAGTCAAGCCAAGTCAAAGTTTATTTATATAGTTCTTTTTTACAACAGGTGTTTTCACAAAGCAGCTTCACAGAAAAATCCAGGTCTGAGCCCCCATGAGTGTCGCCAATGGCGACAGTGGCAAGGAAAAACTCCCTAAGAGCAGGAGGAAGCATACATACAGTGTTTGGTTTGGACAATGCCCTCTAGTGCACACGCTCACATTACATGCGAGTATGTTGTCAGACACGTACATGAACATCTGTACACAACAGCCTCACATTCACAGATATGCAAATGCAGAAACACAACCCCATTTCCAAAAAAGTTGGGAAGCTGTGCAAAATGTAAATAATAATTAATAATAATAACTAATAAATAACTAAATGCAATGATGTGCAGATCATTTAAACCCTATATTTCATTGAAAATAGCACAAAGAGAAAATATCAAATGTTCAAACTGAAAAATTTTCATTGTTTTTTATATCAAACAAGAACAGGAAAACTTTTCACTTTCAAAACTACAGCAGTGTCTCCTCAGTTACCAAACGCTTACAGTGTGTTGTTAAAGCAAGAGGCGATGAAACACATTGGTAAACATACCCATCCCAACTTTTTTGGAATGTGTTGTTGGCATCAAATTCAAAATGGGTATATATTTTTTCCATAAACAGTCAAATTTCTCAGTTTCAACAATTGTTTATGTTGTCTTTGAAGGTTTTCCTTTAAAAATATGGTTTACATGATTTGCATATCATTGCATCCTATTTTTATTTACATTCTGCACAACGTCTCACCTTTTTGGAAATGGGGTTGTAGAAATTAGCCCTTAACTGGACACCAGCAAGGTGGAACTACAAAGGAGGTGTTTCCAGTAAAGTGGCCAGTGACTGCGTGCGTGCAGTGCAAGTTCACTAAAAGGTTGGATATTTACCTGTTTGTCTACTTTAGATCTATTGGACATAGCTGAGATCAGAGTGAAGGCTGCAGAGAGGCAGGGAACTGTGGGACACGTATAAGAAAAATCTCAGCCTTTTGTGCTGCTGCAATTCTGAATCAGCTCTAACTCGCTCATGTGTGACACTTATTAGGATCCGACTGACAGGAGAAGAAAGAGGTGTGTGTGTGTGTGTGTGTGTGTGTGTGTGTGTGTGTGTGTTTGTGCATGTGTGTCGTAAACCCTTCTGATCCTTTTCTGGCTTTTTTGTAGCTTTCACTCTGTTAAAGTATGAGATTCTATATCAAATGTGTTGTAACCTCATCTCATGACTCTGACCCATCGGCCTAAACACACACAAATTTAATTTCAAAACCTGGACGTGAGGTCAAGTATATGTCCCATATGTATTCTATATATCCAAGTATTCATAACAGTAACAGTATTTCTTATATATGTATGTATGTATGTATGTATGTATGTATGTATACAACCCTTAAATACATATTTAAATACAGAATATTAATTTTTCAAGAGATATTTTTGAGGAGATTAGATATAAGATAATTCACCTGCATAAGGAAGGAGAAAAAAATGGATTTCAAAAAACACCAAAACTGCCCCCATCAGATAAGCAGCACTTAAAGCTTTCATCTCTGAGAGAGAGGAGAAAATCAAGCTGCTTCAGATCTGAAAACATCCACAGGTGTTTCTGTCCATCCTTCCACTGTGAGAAGACGACTCAGCGCTGTGGGTCTGAAAGGATGTGTAGCTGTCAAGAAGAACCTCACTGAGAAAAGGAGACGGACACATCAAACAAAGAAGCTGAACAATGGACTGACCACCCCAGAGTCCAGACCTCAACACCACTGAATGTGTTTGATTACTTGAATCATGAAAAGCAGAAAATGCTAAATCAAGACTGAACTCTGGAGGTGTGGAAAAATATCCCTGCAGATTTATTTGGAAAACTGAAAACTGACTGAGTTTCCTGTCTCCTGAAAAGGATGGAGAAATGATGAAAGCAAAGAGAAACTAAATATTGAAATACCTGTTTCTGCTTTTTTTTCCCTGACACTGAAAAATGAGTATCTTCTACTCACTGACTGGAAATTCAGTAAATGGAGGGGTGATCTGTGACGTTTTACACAGTAATGTAAGTTCCTATATGAAATATTAATGTCCAATATCATCACTGAGCAAAGAAACATGTATCTCCAAAACAGTAACTTTACAGAAGAAGGCAGAAACATTCGTTAATGTAAAGACGTGCTATTCGAAGTGATTGTGGAGCATTCCTATTGGTCCATTCAGCATGAGATTTTCACATAGCGTAAAGGACAGCGGCCGTATTCAAATGATGTACAAATTAAAAATCAACAAAATGGACATGCAAGTTTTTCTCTGGACAGTGACAGTATGTAATATATGTAAGCATTTATATGTAATAAAAATATGCCCCATCTGTATTATATACATGTAAATATCTATATGCAATAATAATGTGTCCCATATGCATTACATATATATATATATATATATATATATAAATATCGATATCTAATAAGATTTCATCTAAGCCTAACCTTAAGCTTAACCTAAAAAACTAAGAGAAATGGCTTTGGTTGTTTGGTTTTAACCATGGATCTTTGATTATAAGCACTATACAGAGAAAAAGCATGTTTTTGTACATTTTTGCCCTGAAAATGAATGAAAGCAAACACACACACACACCACACACACACACACACACACACACACACACACACACACACACACACCGATACACACACACACACACAGGCTGAATCTGAGCGTGTGAAAGGAAGCTTTGCTTTCAACACTGAAATCTGAAGTGACATTTAATGCATGACCAGCCTTGATGTAAATCAATATTTCCCTTACCAAGCATTTGATATGAGACACTGTCACGTATAAAATCAACCCCAGCATGCAAACAGCTGAGAACTCAACACGCTCCTCTGAAATGAATACTTCTGTATGATATAGAATGATCTCCTATCTCTGGAAGCCTTTCAGCACGATGCTTATAGAGATGTAGGTACAGATAGCGAGAGAGAGAGAGAGAAAGAGAGAGAGAGAAAAGCTTTTTTAGCCCTCACATACAATGGTACAAACGCGCTGAAAGAATGACCTCCTTCCATCAGCCTGTTCTGCACAGGCTTTTATTGCACATCTATTTTTTTTCTTCTTTTTTTTCATCGAGCATTTTCATAGTTAGCTGCTTGACACACTGTGGAGGGCACTAGAGAACATGCAATCCAGCATTGCCCAAGTAGAAATTCACCATGGCAACTGTGCCACCGCAGCAACTGGAGCGCCATTCTCAGCAACAGCCGACTCTCAGCACGACTCGGTCCAAAGCGCGGCTTTGCCCGCTGCAGATTGAGCTTTAAATATGCACGCCATCACCTATGCATTATTTAATGCTTTATGAATAATGTAATAAACATATGCACTTCAACATGTGTGCGTGTACATATGTGTAAGGCCTGTTTTATTAAGTGCATTGAATTCTATTGGTAACGCTGTGTCAGTGTGTGTGTGTGTGTGTGTGTGTGTTAGATATGACAAATCTGTGCACTTGTACATATGCAGTCATGCATGCGAAAGTTTGTGCGCCCCTGGTTTAAGATGCCTTATTGAAAATGTTATGCATTTTAAAGCACAGTTGCTGTTTATTTGCTGAATATTTAAATAAAGGAAAAAATTAATACATTAAATATAGCCTGTGCAAAAGTTATGGCACATTTTACACGGAAGGTGTTATTTTACTAGTACCAGTTTTGGAATGCGACGTCCCGCAAGCTCATATAGGTGTGATGGTCAGGTGTCCTAATGCATGATTTTGACCAGGAGTGTTAAAACATTTGCATACAACCGTGCATGCAGTGGACCCGGAAAATAACTAGCCACTTGTGCCATGCAACACGTTTATTAAACTTCTATAAAGGTTATTCGTGGTTAAATGGTTGAACTGTCTGAATACTTTTGACTTCAGGGGTAGACGGCCTATTGCGCAGTGCCCATTAAAATGCGGAGCCTGTGGCCCGAGTGGCCACTTGCTTTGGGGTTTCTTTTCTTAACACTCTTTTTCCATTTTAATACACCTGAATTTGTTGAGTGTAATCACTGAGATAGTGTGATGTGATGGTGTGGTGACTGTGGTGGTCCCTCCTGCTGAGCTGGTCTGCTTGGCAACGTAGGTGCTGTTCCACTGGCTGGAGTTTGCTGCTATCATTATGAAATATGGACTTAAATATATAAGATGTTAAGTAAGCTGATGTTACAGTGGGAGGCTCTCACTGCAGTAGCTAAACAGAACCTAAAAAACATAACCTGGATCAGGTGACGACAGGGTGGACCAGTTCAGCATGGGGAACAACAACAGCTAGTTATTAATACATATTTACTCTCTCAAAGCAACACCAGACTGGTTTTTCAGTTTTTGACACAATTTGAACATGCATGTTGTTCTTTACATTGTGTGTAAATTTCATGATGAATGGACCACAAGAAAAGCCCAAAAATGACTTGGAAAAAATTCTGGTTCCATTGACTTACATTAAAAGTAAAGTAGGTTTTTCCCTTCTCCTGTAAAGTTGCTATTTTGGAGATGCGAGGTTTTGTTTCCGACAACAGCGATATGCAATAAACATGTTCCTAGTATTCTGTTAATCTATTAGGATCGTTAGCTTGGTGGCTCGAGCAGCATATGCAAATTTTTATATTTGGGGGGGCACTGTATTTGTAAAACATTTACACGTGTTATTCATGGGTGGGAAGCTGTACAGTCTTAAAAACGATGATTCTTGGGGTCCTTTAGGAAAGACAATGGTTCTATATAGAACTATGAACATGCTAAAAGGGTTCTTTGCATGGTGAAACAGTTTTTCAGATTGATTCTTTGTGGAACCTTTTTGAAAATGGTTCTATATAGCACAATAAAAGGTTCTGCTGGTGTGGTGTTGTCAAGCTTGTAACAACAATATAAAACCCTTTTTGGTGCTACATAGAATCATATACAACACATTATCAATCTGAAGAACCATTTCAGGATGCAAAGAACCCTTTGAGCATGCAGGTGGTTCTTTGAGTGTTCATGGTGTGATACAGAACCACTGTCCTTGCAAAAGAACCGAAGAAAGAACCCTGTTTTTTAAGAGTGTATGTGTTGTTGAGTGTGCCTCTAGTCAGTATGAGATGGATGTCTGGATTATACTCACTGAAAAGTGTGATTAACACCCAATAAAGGAGCTACTAAATCACACAGTGTACTTTAGCACCTCAGTTCAGATTATATCTGCTGAGTAAATCCATCTAAATTTGGATTTCAGCTCAGTTTGGACAAACAGGGAGGCCAAGTGGAGAGTTTTTGTTAAAAGGTGCCCTAATCCAACCCAATAATCCAGCTGGAAATGGCTTCTCATCCAAACCGGCAATGTAATATATAACACAATATATAACACAAAATATATGTATATATATATATACACACACAACCCCATTTCCAAAAAAGTTGGGACACTGTGAAAAATGTAAATAAAAACAAAATGCAGTGAAGTGCAAATGTTTTAAACCCTATATTTCATTGGCAATGCTTTGAAGACAACATATCAAATGTTGAAACAGAGAAATTTTAGCGTTTTTTAAAAAATATTTACCCATTTTGAATTTGCTGCCAGCGACACATTCCAAAAAAGTTGGTGGCCCTCCCACCAGGAGGGAATTTGGGTTTGACAACAGCAGAAAAATACATAAAAACCGATATAATTATATAAATACTGCACATATCCAGACAGCAATGCACAAAAACTGCAGAGCTGAAATCATCTGATGGTTCAATACCTACTGGTAATGATGTAGGCCTGTTATTTGATTTTTCACCCTGGAAGTCATCGTCCATCTGCTTGTGTGGGCGTTTCCTAGAATCTTCTGCACCTTTTTCAGAACAATTACTGAAAGTGATCTGACCACAAACGGCCGTCCCTCAAACCCCCGACTGGCACACCACACATTAGAGAGAGAATAATTGTCTTCAGTTCTTAAAATTATTTCCACACCAACCACTAGTTCCTCCTGTTACTAATCAACTGATGAGCCACAGCGCCATCTGCTGGCACATCCTCTGAAGTACGACGCTTCACTGGAAACTTTTTCTGTTTCTGCAAGATGTAGTCATTTCTCTGTATATGAAAAATCCTGCTCACAACAGCTAATGCATTAGTTCATTTTGGTGAAACAATGGCCAAATATGCCTATACAAAAAAAAATTGGGAAAGGATATCAAGTAAGTGTATCAAATGCATACTGCACTGTGTGAAAATGGCTAATTTCTTTAAAACTACATTGTATTTGTTATTTGACACATCTGATTTGCAATGAAATTTTATATTACTGAAAATTAATAGTGATTTGGAATAGTATGTATATTTCACAATATGTTTATTAAATGCACGCCTGTATTTCCACATAAGCCCTGCACTGTTCATGTCCTTTAATGCTGGAAAAGGCAAAATAATCACACATTATAAATAATGTCATTATGTAAATGGATTGAACACAGATGCAGAAAATGACATTCATCTTATCAGAGTTGATGAACAGTAATACAGCAGACAGTGGAGAATGTGTATGTGTGGA
>NW_023494786.1:30374769-30484769 GCF_904425465.1 Colossoma macropomum
CCAGCCCAAGCCATAGCAACTCATGCAGTCCACACTATTGACATCATGGTTCTAAAGGTGTGGCACCTACTATTTTCTATATTTTTTAATCAAAATGTTCACAATGGATGAACAAAAAGATTTTAACGACTCATTAAGCTAACTTTGAGGTTTGTGTGGACACTACTATTACTAAATAACAGACTTAATATCTTAAGCTTTAAAAGGGTTCATTGTTTATCAAATTTAATCTGTCCATTATCTAAAAAGAAGCGTTTATTTAGGAGCCCCTGTAGAGGATTACATTTGGATTTCAGACCTTTACACTCTCAGAATAAAGGTACTAAACTGTCACTGGGGCAGGACCCTCAAGGGTACGTCTCAGTACCTTTAGTCAGGGAACGTCTCGTCTCCAGGCTTTTCATTTTACTGTTCTGTTTTAAAACATTAGGTCATAAAAAGATAGAAATATGTATTTGTCCACTAGGAAAAACCTATTTAAGGATCACAGTTGGACCTTAAAACCACTGTTGCACCTTTGAGGGAACATTAACATTGTTTGTACCTTGATGAATGAGAAATGTACCAGCACAGAACCTTTATTTCAAACAGTGTAGGGTAAGAAGTCCCCCTGGACACTCAGCAGAAGGCCCCCCTTTAGCATATTTGGCAGAAAAATATTATTTAGCTGTCATCATAAAGACAAAGTCTTCACTGGAGTCTTGGGGGCTATCTAGCATTAGCATTAGCTGGAGCTGGGCTTTATTTTTAGCTGTCTTTCTTGAGATGAGGTCCACATTATCATCCACACCTGATCTGTTCTGTCATGTTTAACAATCATTTAGACTTAATGAAATTGAAATGATGAAATTGTGAATGCAAACAAATTGGCACAATGTTGAAATGCAATTGTTTAAATTAAATTGTTGTTATAATTGTATAATAATTATAATATGATAAAAATATAGCTAAATGAATTTACATAATATCACTGATTAATTAATATAGTTATAATAGCTATTGACAATGTAAAAAAATAATATTTCAAATGTTTCTGTTTTGCTATCATTTGTCTGTTATCATAACTTATTAAAATGAAGTGGAATCATTGTTTATGGTCAATTTATTATATTTTTTAAAATTCCACTCTGAATAATAACATAATAAAAAAAAAAAAACTTCAAAGATTAGAAATAATTAGAGATAAATGTTACATATTTAGTAAAACCTGGATGAAAACCAAGATTTACAAGGGGGGCTTCTTGCCCCAATGTAGGCAACATCCCCTTTAAGATATATACATTTTTTTTATTTACAGTAAAAATATGCTGTGTCTGCTGTTTTAGCTTAATCCATCTAACTGTGTGTGGGTTCATGCATCATCGTCCTGCACATGTTAAACTCATACACAAATATGGTTTCAATTTACAGTACATGGACACTGCACCCCAATATTATGCTATATGAAATTTTGGACTGACCAAAACTTACCCTGAATTTAGAAAATACTCGTTTTGCCATATTTCTAAAAGCATCAAATATGAAACATGAATATAAAAACATAAAAAAGTGAAATATAATTTGTTTATTTTTTAAGTGACAAATTAACACATCTAAAAAATAAGGCATAAAATATTTAATAACATTTAAGACATTTCATATATTTTCCCAATATGTTAAATTCAGCAAATAAACTGGCCACTTGACCATGGGTGCCTAAACTTTTGCATGCGACTGTATTTAGCCTTAATGAACAATGAAATACTAATGAATACTAATAAAAAAAGCCTTAAAAGGTGTTATTAAACATCATCAACCCAAAACTACTGACCAAACCTCCCAGAGAGCGAAGTTAGATGAGCTTGGGGGCGTGGCCGCCTGGAGAGAAAGAAAGGCGCACTCGCCTCTGACTGGTGCGGTGGAGTGTCAATCATAGCGGCTCTGCCCACCGACTGCGCAGGCGCGCCACGTGAGAGCACCCTAATAGTATTACAGCGCACTGGAGGGTCAAACTTTCTTCAACCGCTCGTTTTTCAGCTCCACGCAGCCGGTAAGAGTCTCTCTCTCCCTTCATTCCTCCAGAAAATACACGCTGTGCTAGAATAGGATAAACTGCACACTTAAAGGGTTCTTTAGTAAAGGTAATGGTTCTAAAAAGAACCATGAGTCCTGTATTAGAACCATCTGCATGCTTGAATGGTTCTTTTCATGGTAAAATGCTTCTTCAGACTAATGGAGAATGTGTTGTATATGGTCCTATATAGAACCTTTCTGAAAGTGGTTCTACATGACACCAAAAAGGGTTCTTCTACTGTTACAAGCTTGACACCATAACAGTTGCAGAACCCTTTGTGGTGTTACAACCACATGCAACACATTCTCCATCAATCTGAAGAACCATTTCACCATGCAAAGAACCCTTTAAGCATGCAAATGGTTCTATACAGGACTCATGGTGCTAAGTAGAACCATTCCCTTTACTGAAGAACTCCCTCCAGGGTCCTGTCTAATCTGTTAATGCTGCTAAGTGTGCAGAAGTCCCCTCGTTAGGGGTTTTGCACCCCAGGATCCAGCAGATTAAATGACGTGCAGAAGTGAGAGTTCACATTCACACCCAGGAGTGTTAATCTGTTTAGGTGTGCAGTCTAATGTCATCCCTGAGTCGGTGTATATCGCACATAATCAGTGCCAAAGGTGTCTGAAACTGTACCTGAGGGCTTCTTGGCCTGCTTTTCAGACATTCATTTGCCTTTAAAGGGGAATTCCACTGATATTTTCCAAATTTCTGCATAATTTAATGGTTAAGATGTAAAGAAAATCAGTCAGAGTGGTTTGGTGTGAAATGCTCTGTTCTATAGAAACACACAGGGTCAGAACTCTTCACAGTGGTGGTGATAGGAACCAGACGTCCACCTCTAAAACTTCCCTCACAGAAGGTTATTACATGAAATTGTTATGAATTCATTGCGATGGACTGGCGACCTGTCCAGGGTGTATCCTGCCTTCCGCCCAATGACAGCTGGGATAGGCTCCCGCACCCCACCGCGACCCAGAAGGATAAGCGGTTTAGATGATGTATGTATGTATGTATGTTATGAATACACTGCCTGAAACATTGATTTATGATAGTTTTGACAATGTTTTGGCCAAAAATGTACTTTTTAAAATCCATTCAAAACGCATGTTGGTTCACTGGTGCTTTTGGATAGTAAATAAAATGTCTATATTTATGTTGTAGACATGGTGACCCCTGGTTCCTATCAGCACCACTGTAAAGACATCTGAGTAATTTCACATCAAACCACTCTGAATGACTTTGTTTACATCTTAACGGTTGAATTATGCAGAAATTTTGAATGAAATCAGTGGATTTCCCCTTTAAGCCCAGTGTCAGGGGCCTGAACTGCAGGCCCTTTCACCCACTTTCCGCTGGATTTATTGTGCTGCTATTTATTGTTTCTCTTCAACACCATGTTAACAGTAGCACTGGTGTACTGCCATTTTCACTGCACCGTTTGGCAAAAATAAAGTGTACCACATTTTATAATATTAGAGCAATTAGAACGTATCCACTAAAACACTCGTATCTGTGATTTCACAGTTAAAGGGGAATTCCACCAATGTTTCAAATTTCTGCACAATTCTGTTGTTGAAATGTCAACAATGTCATTCAGAGTGGTTTGGTGTGAAATGGTTGATTGTAGAGACTCAGATGTCTTTACAGTGGTGGTGATAGGAACCAGGGGTCGCCATGACTACAACACAAATATAGACATTTTATTTACTATCCAAATCCACCAGTGAACCCACACTGGCCTTCTGAGTTTTATATGTAATGCTGATGATGGTAAAATAGTGATAAATCTGACAAAAAGGTCTCTTGGGTGCATGAACCTCTCCACTGCTGAATCTATTTGGAAAACAATAATAATAATAACCATGTCTCAGACATCAGGCAGTGTGTTCATAACTATTTCATATAATAACTTTCTATGAAGGAGCTTTTAGAGGTGGACGTCTGGTTCCACTGTGACTGTAAGTTTCTCTAGAACAGAGAATTTCACTTCAAACCACTCTGAAAGACTCTGTTTACATCTTAACCATTTAATTACAGAGAATTTAACACCTCTTTCACAGTCATAACTGTTTGTTTATCACAATAGCCGTGTTCTGCGGGGTGTTTTGTTGCTGTGGGAGCAGATGCCGCAGGAGATTTGTTGCTCAAGGCACGGCTGATCAGATTAGAGCAGATTAGAGGAAACTTCTTCTCAGCTACAACTGACTGAGGAGTCCTGTCCTGACCATGTGGAGAACCCACAGTTTATATCAGTTCACATATCATAGTCATCATCGTAGAGCTGTCACAATTACTCAATTTAAAGAAATAAACAATTGAAGTTGAATTGGCAGTGATTAGTTGGCAGTTTGCATTATGATAATGCATATTTTAAATTCTCCTACTGCTCTCTCTCTTCAGAATAACCTAATAGATGCACCCATGCAGAAATGCACATTCGTTTTTGTGCCCCATAGTGTTTTTATATTTTATTTTTGTGTTTTTATTCAATTCATTGTCAAAAATAACAGGATTACTAATTAACCTGATTACTAACATAATTGATAGTGACAGCACCATAAAAGACTGCACCTGTCATTCACCCATTTCTGTTTGAATCATGAGGTGGCTTCAGTGATGTGTTTGCAAGTTAATAATGAAATACATTTTTATTTGTAAGGTTTTTATCCAGTGCCATTTGCATTTGATTGTTGTTAATGATAAGGATATCAAATATTTAAAATAAGGTCAATAATCATATTTAAAAGAGGTCAATAGAAGACTGTGGCATCTTGGAAAGACTTCAACCTGATTTAACCTTTCTAGACTTGTACTATATGCTGAGTTTCAACTGCTTTAGTTTTGAAGCATGGTCGAATGTGAAAGTTTGTGCACCCCTGGTCAAATTGCATGTTTTGTTGATTTTCTGAGTGTAAATAATTTAACACATCGTCTACATAGAACACACTGAAATCTGGCATTTTTGCAAGTAGTAGAGGAAAATTTACATTTAATTGCTGAGTTTAACATACTGGAAAAAAATGAATAAAACATAGAATATAAAATATGTTAAATTCAGCAGATGAACAGTAATTGTGCATTAAAATGTGTAGTTTGTGTGTGTAAGTGTGTCTCTGTAGAGGATGTGTTCACTTATTTACACTTAGAAAATCAACAAAATGTGTCATCTGACCAGAGGTGCACAAACTTTTGCATATGACTGTGGAAGTGTAGCATTATTACACAGCAGTGTGAAAAATGCATCTGAACATGGATATTAAATTCTAGCATGCAGATTCGTTGATTTCAGAATGTCAGACTCAATTAAAGTAAGTTATTATAATATTTCATATAGTATAAGGGCCATATTCAAGCATTAAAACAGAGAAAACTATGGTGTATTGTTTGTATTAACCCTGAAAATCCCAGGCTTATTACATATTAAGGCTTATTGTTCAGTAACTAAAGGGGCTTCAATGCAAACTGGCTGGGCTATTCTTATGTTATAGAAGTGTGTAATAAAACTTTGGGCCTGAGGGCCATTTAAATAATTACGCAATTATTTTTAGGGTTGTAACAATATAAAAATAAGCCATTATCCATTATTTTTCATGTACACAAGGCAAATTTCAAAATTGGTATCACATATCAGATCAAATATTAGGATAATCAAAAGCTGAATAATCTGTCATCTTGCATCCCAATATTTGTACCCAATTGTACCAATATAATCAAACTGTGGTGAAAACTGTGGTGACTTTTCCAAAAGAATCATAAAGAGGTAAAAACTGTGCACCACTAAATTTGCCACGTCATTCTGTTTATCCAGTCTGTCCAGTGTGTCCGTAAAGTCCGGCTGTGGAAATGACGTCACCTGTTGGCGGTCCTCAGGGACAAAGTAGACGGGGTCACAGTGGGGCTCCCTCAGGGCTGCAGCTCTGGGTGACCCTCTATTCTTAGACACAGCTCAGGCCTTCAGGAATGCATGAAACAGCAGGGTTAGCTTACTCATCCCTCCACGCCTGTGGCCTCTACAGGAGCTTTAGATTTTCTGTTGTAATGCCACTATTTGATGTTTTGTATAGTAACTCCACAAGCAGCCCAGAGGAGGATGTGTTCTCCATTTGAGTCCTGGTTCCTCAAGTGATTCTTCCTCATGCTCTTAGAGAGTTTGTCCTGTTGAGACTTGGTTCTTCTCAATGGTTCTTCATGCTGTTAGAGTGTTTTTCCTTTTGAGTCTTGGATCCTCTCAGTGGTTCTTCATGCTCTTAGAGAGTTTCTCCTCGGAGTCTTGGTTCCTCTCAGTGGTTCTTCTTGAGGCTTTTAGAGAGTTTGTCCTGTCGAGTCTTTGTTCCTCTCAATGGTTCTTCATTCTCTTAGAGAGTTTCTTCTTTTGGGTCTTGGTTTCTTTCAGCTGTTCTTCCTCATGTTCTTAGCGTGTTTGTCCTGTTGAGTCTTGGTTTCTTGTTGTACTTCTTCTTGATGCTCTTAGATAGTTTGTCCTGTTGAGTCTTGGTTCCATCTCAATGGTTCTTCATGCTCTTAGAAGGTTTCTTCATTTGAGTCTTGGTTTCTTTCAGCTGTTCATCCTCACTTTCTTAGCGAGTTTGTCCTTTTGAGTCTTCGTTCCTTTTAGTAGTCCTTCTTCATGCTCTTTGGGATATTTTCCTTTTGAGTAACTTTCAAGGACACTGTACACAAAAGATTAAATGAAAGATAAAAAATCCTCTCAGTAGTTCTTCCTCATGCTCTTAGAAAGCTTCTCTGTTTGAGTCTTGGTTCCTTTCAGTGGCTCTTCCTCATGCTCTTAGGGAGTTTCTCTTTTTGAATCTAGGTTCCTCTCAGTGTTTTTTCTTCCACTCATTAGGAGGATGGAACAGTGTAGAAAGCCCTATACAAATTTAAGTGAAATGGTTCGAGGTTTAAATTGAAGAGCTTTGTTTGCATTCGGCTGCTCTGTCTGAGTGGGATTTCTGCCCACTTCCTACGGCTCTTGGTGACATAAAGCACTCCTAGGCTTTAAGGAGAAGCTCACAGCTTCTGAGTAATTCCCTTAGAGGATGGTCAAATTTAAAACTGCATAAATATATAATTTGCTGTCACTTTAATGACACATACCTTCAGCTCCTGTATTCAGTGTCAGATTTGGACTGACTATGACGTCCAGAATGCGTGTATGAGTGGTTTGACTGTGGGGGCAGCCGTACGTGCAGCGTAATGCCTCTCAGTGTTCTCAGTAGACGGACCATGTGGTGTTATGTGTGAAGCAGATGCGCAGGGTTGAGTCAGCAGATGGACGGAGACAGGACGGCTGCAGTCTGCCTCACTTTTCATGGAAAGAGTAAGAGGAGACTGAGGACCACTGAAACACTGAGACCCTTGCTGGCATTTCACAGTGACGCTTCTGTGGAATTGCTTACACTTGCCTTTAAACTGAACTTTAGGATTTATCAGAGACATAATGGCAGACTTTATATCAGTGGAATTAGGCATTATATGGAGTTATTAGTAAAACTTTACCTTCATAAGGATTTACAACACATGCATAATAACGTATTTATTAATCAATACACTACAATACAGTCAGCCACTTCATTAAGGCCACCTCCTTGTTTCTGCACTCATTGTCCATTTTATCAGCTCCACTTACTATATAGGTGCACTTTGTAGTTCTACAGTTACAGACTGTAGTCCATCTGTTTCTCCGCATACTTTGTTAGCCACCTTTCACCCTGTTCTTCGAAGGTCAGGACCCTCACAGGACCACCACAGAGCAGGTATTATTTGGGTGGTGGGCCACAGCAGTGCTGCTGGAGTTTTTAAACACTGTGTCCACTCACTGTCCACTCTATTAGAAGCTCCTACCTTGGTGGTCCACCTTGTAGATGTAAAGTCAGAGACGATAGCTCATCTGCTGCTGCACAGTTTGTGTTGGTCATCCTCTAGTCTTTCATCAGTGGTCACATGACACTGCCCACAGGACGCTGTTGGCTGGATATTTTTGGTTGGTGGACTATTCTCAGTCCAGCAGTGACACTGCTGTGTCTGATCCACTCAGACCAGCGCAACACACACTAACACACCACCACCATGTCAGTGGTACTGCAGTGCTCAGAATGATCCACGACCCAAATAATACCTGAGCTGTGTTGGTCCTGTGAGGGTCCTGATAATTGAAGAACAGGGTGAAAGGGGGCTAAGAAAGTGAAAGAGATGGACTACAGTCTGTAATTGTGCACACTACGGTTAAAATTGTGCTGAATGAAATCAGGGATGTTTCAATCATGTTTCAGTAAAAAAAATAAAAATAAAAAATGAAAGCTCAGAAGTCTCGCACCAGTTGTTGAAGGAGCAGACGTTAGTGAGAAGTATATAAAGAACAGCCAGTCTCTTGGGGTTAGCCTTTAGCCCACTGTGCTTCCATTTATTTTTTGCATGGCTTCCATCGGGCAGCTGCTTCAGATCAGCTGCATCTGAGAATGTCATGGTCTCGGGGGCTGGTCCTAGAATCAAGCCAACAATCCACAGATTATCAGATGGTACTGCTAGCATGAATGACTGCAATATTTACGAAAGTCCAGCAGTGTCTGATCCTCAGATATGTAAGCACAAGTGTACAGGACGCACCTATGTGGCAAATGACTTGAGAAAATTGTGAATGTGAAAAAAAAATTTAGCATTGTTTTTGAGTCAGACAAGTTGTTGTGTGCTTACCTGTTTGCATCATAGGTTTATCTGCATCGCTGCTGTCAGAAGAAAATCTCCAAAATGGTCACTTCACAGGAGAAGGAAAACATTTTCTTAACTTTTAATGAAATTTAAAGGAGAATTTTTGCATTCCCACTAATTTTGGATCAATATTATCAGTAGATTCATCATGAAACTTGGCCACAATGGCTGTGTTTACATGCAGAGATTTTTGTTAATCCCATTGAATCCACTCTGATTATAGATAAAGACTGAGGTGCTTATATGCTCACTTTAAATCTCTGTTTAAAATCTTCAAATCTCATGCACACTACAAGTAACCTGATCCAAAATTACATGCATGCATAGAGAACCACTTAGTGTAGATGTTACCGTGACAACAAGCATCACGTGAGTCCAGTCAGAGTGAGATGAGCAGCAGTGAGCAGTGCTTGTGTTTTAATTACTTTAAAATGATGTCAGACTCAGGAAAACGTCCTTCACACGTCCTTATTAAAGAAGGTCGAGAGAAAGACGTCGGGTTCTGAGACACATAAACTGGACGTCCATCCCACCGCCGTCTTTTAAAGATCACAGCATGAACTTCGTCTCCTCTGCAGACCAGTTTCTGCTCCGCCATGTTGAACGGTATAAACTTTCGCTGTGATGCGACACATATAAGAACATACTTAAACTTTCTGATAGGGAATGTAATCAGATACAGGTGTTTACACGGATATTATTCTTCTATTTAAGAGATTATTTACAGGATTACCCACCTCATTCAATCAGATAGAAACTGTATTGTGAATGGCCTCAATCGGACTATTCTATTCCGATTGATGTGTTTACATGGACGTATTCTATTCCAATTGAGCTATTAGTCGGATTATTGATGGATTATTAGGCTGCATGTAAACATGGCTATTGTAAAGGGCAGCTAGTAAGGATGAATTACAAGGCTTTGTCCCGAAAGCGATAGTATATTGTTCAGTCATATTTGTATTATGATGAACAAACAAAATTTTAAATTTACTTCCGTTGTTACATATGATTATTTTGAAATGTTATAGGAAAATGACATAAAAATAAGGCACTGTAAACCTACAAAAACAGGTTTATTTAAGCATCTAAAGTGGTTTTATTTGAAAAAATTGATAAATACACTAAGATGATGTATGATATCATGATATTTACGGAAACCGCCTGAAATTTTAGTTGTGCTGTGATGCACGTTTTTGTCCATACCACCCACTATTATTTTGTTATGTCTAGTTTTGTCACCTTGCTTATGTCATTTTGAATGAACTGTTTCACTGTGGTGTGTAACATGCTGCTTCACTGTAGTGCACTGATCTGAGAGGCTGAATGCTGAATGACTGTGAGCTCTTGCCTCAGGCTGACCCGGTTGTCACTGAAAGCCAGCAGCGTGTGGAGGTCACCCACCCGTACACAAGCAATCAAATCCTGTCAGGCAGATTATTTTTGGCAAATCTGTGCGCTCGTCCCCCCAGCAGTGCTATTCCTGGTGTGGCAGTGAAGAAGAGGCTGCTGATCTATGAACAGTCACTGCAGTGGATCCCTATCGGTTTCAGCTTATGGAGTTTGACCTACGTCAACATACTTGATCATTCATCAAACAGCCTGAGACTGACAGAACATATGATACAAAGAAAAAGCGAGTGAACTGCTATTGTGAACAAGCCTTGAAAGGAAAAGTTCAGCGAAAACTCAAATACACAGTTCTCCTCCAACCCTCAATCAACCAAGACATGCTTGGTGTTCAAAGTTCACTTCTTTGGCCTTTGCAGTGGTGGTGATAGGAACCAGGGGTCATGATGTGTACAATCAAATACATGCAGCCTAAGCTTTGGAACACAGCCTATATGTTTCTTTGGGATTGAGCATTTCATATCAAACTACACTGGTTGACTTTATTTACATCTTAACCAGTTAAATATTCAGACATTTTGAAAAATCAGAGGAATTCCCCTTTAAGTAATCTCTAATAGACTTGCTTATATGGTTTATGACTCTGTTTGACTTACTGTTATCTGTAAAAATGAACAGAAGTACATCACCTTGCTAAAAACAATAATAGCAGCCATTTGGAACAAAGAATTTGGCCCTAACCTTTGTCCATTTAGCTCTAGTATAAAACTGAAGAAGCAAATTTTGGACTCCACCACACCAGCTGGCATAAGGAGAAATACATTTTAAATTAGATTTTTTCACCCAGCTATTCCTTTAAATGCATCTTAATAGCAAATAAATGTGTTTTGTTTTCCTCTCCAGAGTCAGGATGGAAGAGGCAGAGCTGTTAAAGGAGCGACTCCAGGCCATTACGGTAAAGTGGTCTTGTACTAGTCTGGCTTCATGACTCTGTGCTTTTATGTTATTCAGAAAACAAATTCAATTCGATATGAAGTTCCATCACTTTTCATATTTGGGTTTTACTGTTTACTTTAGCCACTAAAGCTTGTTGTCAAAGTGACATCAATAATGCTATTATATTAGACAGCTAGCAATTAACTTATCAAGCCCGCTCATGTAAGAACAGGTACCTTCTGAAAAAAAGCTCTGTTTTCGTCATTGAACTGTTTTGACATCCGTCTGCAGGATAAAAGGAAAATCCAGGAGGACATTGCTTCAAAACGACTGGAGATTGACAGGGAGAAATTAAAACTTCAGCACCTCAAGGTACCATTGTTGCCTTAATCATGTAAACAATTTAAAAGCTTTTGACAAAACGGCTGGTATGAATTTGGAGAAGACAGATTGCAGCAGATGGGACTTTATTTATATATATAAGTCAATAATATATATTTTGTGTCAACTGTTATTGCAGTTTGGGTCTTTGCAATACTGATGTGGCAGAATCCTTCAATATGCAAATGAGCCCTCTAATTAGACCTTAATATACAGTCAGGTCTATAAATATTTGGATGCCAACAAAGTTATTGTTTTGTTTCCTACAGCATATTGGAGTTGAAGTTAAATTATGAACGTGAGCTCAAAGTGCAGAATTTCTGCATTCATTTGATGGTATTTACACCCAAATCAGATGAACATTGTGGGAATAACAAGCATTTTCATGCACAGGCCCCCCATTTTTAAGAGCTCAGAAGTGTTTGGGCAAATGGCTGCTTGCTGTTCCATGGCCAGGTGGGAATTATGGTCTCATTATTTCACCTAAAAGTGGGCAGATAAAAGATCTACACTCTTCAAAAAGATGGTTCTTCAAGGGTTACTCAGTAAAGCAAATGGTTCTATATAGAACCATGAACACTCAAAGAACCCTTTGCATGATTAAATGGTTCTATGCATCATGAAAGCGTTCTTCAGGTTGATGGAAAATGTGTATGAATGTACTATATATGGTGCTATATAGAACCTTTTTTGAAAAGGGTTCTATATAGCACCCTAAAGTGTTCTTCTATTGTTACGTGCTTGACATCGTAACAATAGAAGAACCATACAGTACATTTTCCATCAATCTGAGGAGGAGTTTCATCATGCAAAGAACCCTTTAATCATGCAAAGGTTCTTTGAGTGTTCATGGTTCTATATAGAACCATTTTCTTTGCTTCAATGCAAACTGAGACATTCTTAGCTGTAGTAAAGGCCTGGCTGAGCATCCCTAGGGAAGAAACCCAGCCTCTGGAGATGTGTTTGGGTTCCAGACTTCAGGCAGTTATTGAATGCTAAGGATTTACAACCCAGTATTAAAAAGACAGTTGAATTCATGATTGTTAGTTTGTCCTTACTCAATTACTTTTGAACCCCTAAAATTGGGGGGGGCTCTGTATGAAAATGGTTGTATATAAATGCTCTCAAATTAAAGCTGAGATTCTGTTCATTATTGAATTTCTACTCCAATATGCTGTGATATACAAAAACAATAACAATTAATTTGTCAACATCCATGCATTTATGCACACGACTGTATGTCATATTCACAATATGGAATTCTGGCTGTATTAAACAGCCATAATGTAATGCATTAACAGCATTTGCAAACTTCCTTTGTCGCACGTTGGACAGAAAAAGTCTATGAGGGATCTGTGGCTGATGGACGGTGCGAGCGCTGGAAATGCTCAGGAGGCTCAGAAAGCTCAGGAGGACGTTCAACAGACCAAACTACTGCAGAGCAACATCCACCGGTGAGCATCAACAAAGCGCCGGTTCTGCCATCTTACATTTTTCTTTACAGCTGCATTTTATTTCCCCTGAATATCCTTATCACATTAACCAGTCATAACATAAACCACACATATGTAAATGAGCTCTGTTCTGATTGGTGCCCTGTATTGTGCTTCACTAAAAAAGCAGTCGGGGCTGAAACACTCCTTATAACTTCAGTGTGAATGGCCGTTCAGCCATAGACTGTTTCGTATTCTGTTTAAAATAAAGGACACATATCTTACCAAGAACTATATGCTGTGACAATTATAACAACTATATAATAGTGGATAAAGGCTTGTGCAAAATTGTTGGCACCCCTTCTCAAATGATAAGTTTTGTTGATTTTTAAGGTGAAAATAAGTGAACACAGCCTCTACAGAGACACACTTCTGCACATTTTAATGCACAATCACTGTTTATTTGCTGGATTTAACATATTGGGAGAAATAATACATAAAATGTGGCCTGTGCAAAAGTTATGGCACCTTTTATGTTTTATATTTTACTTTTTTCCAGTGTGTAAAATGTTGCACAGAAAAAAATTGTGCACAGAAAAATGTCATATTTATGTTTGTACCCTGTAGATGAGTCAACTATTCACTTAGAAAATCAACAAAGCAGTGATAACAGTAATTTGACTGGGTTTGTTCAAACTGTATACGTAATTGTTGAAACATCTGATGTAGTAGAAAAAAAAACACCTTTTTATTCTACCAATTTATAAACAGTTATAACATCTTGTTTGTATATAACAGCTGCTCACAAGAATGTAATATATGTAGCATTACAGAGCTTAAGAGATTTATTAGCCATTTTTTTTCAATACTGTACACAGGGTCAGCTTAAATATGACTAAACACAAAGGGAATGCACACCAACCCACACTCTAAAGTCTCTGACTGCCGCCCGTATCAGAGTACTGTGTCATCAGATTCCAGTATTGCTTTACAGGGCATCTGTTGCTGATGAAGCCATTTGGACGGCTACATTGTCTTCCAGCCATTTGCCCCTCAGCACTGCCTGCTTTCATGCCAGCCAGTAAGAAGGAAGCATGAGGCAACAGACGTGCAAGTTACGCTCATGTCGGAAAAAATGGCCCACGTGTGGAAAGCTATTGCACCCTAGTTTGGCAATAAGGGATCTGGCAGACGCTGACGTCCCCCTCATTCATGAGTTTGTGAAATGACTGAGACAGATGATAAGACGCTAAGGGCCACGCCACGCATATCTCACTCCAATGAGAGTGAACTCGCACAGCATCAGCACATATTTGCTCATATTGCGTCTTGCAACAGCCTCGTGCTAGAGGCCTGCCAGTTGTTGCTTGTCCTCTGGGGCAGTGCCACCCCGAGCTCATCCCACTTTGTTAGTAAATGCCAGGATGATGGGGTTGTGTTTGAAAGAAGAAGTGCCAAGGGTGACTTACTGGCACGCCAGCACTGGTGCTGCACCAAAGCCCAGCCAGTGTGTATCTGAGTGTTTGGAGTGATTGTTTTTGTACACTTTTAGTGTGAAAATGTATTGAGTTTGTAGGAAAATGGGAGAAAAACAAGGCTAACTTAGCGTATCAGGACCAACAAAAAGTTTTTTTTTTTTTAACAGAAGCTCCATGTTTTATTTTTTACATTTGTTTTTAAACATAAATAACAAAACCATTCCATTTTGGGCTTCTGAGGTTGCGATTAGGGTTAGGTTTAGAGTTTAGAGGCTTATAAATGTCTCATTAAATGTAAAAAAATTGTATTATTACATGGGGTATATATATAATACATATTTGGCATGTTATTACGTATACATTTGCATATTATTATTGCATTATGTGTAAAAGATGCTATAAATAAAGACTGATAAGTAAAGTCCTAAAGTTTATTATATTAATATATAAATGATAACTGTTTTTAATACCAGGCTGCCTCAAGGACAGGTTTGGAAAAGGTTAATGAGGCACATTCACATATAGAAAAATCAGTACTTAATATATTAATATTGTTTACATGTATTCTATTAATAGAGCAAACAAACACTTAATGCCCAATTAAGTAGATTGTTTCAGCTAAAACGTAAAACGTATGTATACTTATATGTATTACTTGATGTCCTGACATTGTAGAAAAACAAATGTGTATGCCAGCAGAGTGGGAATTATTGGATACACACAGCCAAACATTAATTCATACCCAGATTTTTCACATGACCAATATTCCTCTGTGTCCTGCAGGATAGAGAAAGAAATCGAGGCTCTGGAGAGAGAAGAGCTGAACATCTCCACAAACGAAGGCCTAATTCTGAAGAGGCTGAAAGCCATTGAGAAGTCCACTGAGGACATTATAAAGGTAAGAGGAAAGAGATTTCTGTGGATGGACTGAATGATATACTCACAATCTACCATAGAGGTCCACTACAAAGGAATACAGTTACAGACTGTAGTTCTGCTACTGTACAGTACTGTACTGTATCGGTACTGTACAGTTTATCACCCCCCCCCCACACACACACTTCATTCATCATTGTCAAGTTATGACCACAGGCAGATATTATTTGGGTGGTCATCATCAACAGATGGGTTGCAGTCACTAACGGTACACCAGCAAGGAGTTACAAGGGGGGTGTTTCTGATAAAGTGGCCGGCAATAATGCCCATTTGTTTGTTAAACAGAACACATGGAACTGGAAAGATTAACACTGAATATTCCTCACATTTTCAGATGAACAATAGCAGATTGTATTGGCAGATGGTATGAAGTGGGTGTCTTTAGCAGGAGCTGTCAGTGGTAGAAAAATTAAAACATGGTATTTTTCTCTGAGCTGCGTCCACCTGTTCACTTTAAAACCTAAAATCATATTTCCTTACAGGCAGCAAATGAAAATTTCAAATCAGGTAAGAAAATTGATAACTCTTGACACACTTACCAAATTTTATTTCTTTTAATTGTGTGATTCAGTCGTATCACTTACAGTACTTTTGTCATCTCCCTTGTAGAGCCAATCCATGTTTATCCAGGAATTCCAGACACAACAAAATCATATACACCTTTAAACCGGAGGAAACAGCCAACCGCAAATGACCAAGACACCACAAATGACCAACACAAACCTGGTAATTTACTGCTAGACTCATTCATTAATTGATTGACTTGATTGGCTTTATCTGTACTCTATGATTGTAGTTTTTTTTCATGTTCAGGTAACAGGTCAGTCATTCTATGCCAACTTACCTAGGGCCAGTCCAGTCACAACATTGATCTCTATGAGAAAATTCAAGCAAAAACTATAAAATTTCAAAGCTGTGCTCCAATTATTATTTTAGTTATGACTGTCAAAAAGTTTGCTCGATCAGGTTCTAGATAACTCCTTAAATACTGGGTTAATTTGCTTAGAGAATGACTGAACTGAGCTAAAATACTGACTGGGTACCAGACAGTCTCTTGCAGTCCCAACAAGAAATAAAGGAACATATTACCTCTTTAAAAACACATTATAACGGTTATTTTGGAAATCCAGTGTTTTTTCTATTTGAAGATTTTGCTATTTGTTTATAGTCTGCTTCTCAGATTCAGCTGTTCTTACTCCAGAAAAAAGTTTGAATGAAAGGATTAGTCCCTCTTGATAAAATGTAAAATAATAATAATAATAATAATAATAAGTACTAAATAATAATAAGAAGAAGATTTTAATGCTAAAGTCATTCTTATGGTGTAGCTTCAAATATTGCATGTAGAAATGAATAATTCACATATTTGCTAAAACGTAGAAATACTAAATAAAATCCATATTTTGTAAAAATAATTGTGAAAACTTACTGAAAGTTTACATTGAAAAGAAATGTTGCACAAATACATCCGATAAATTTAACAGTTGAGAATTTATTAACATGAAACTCGTTGATTTAAAGTGATTTATTCTTCTTAGTGTTGTATTTATAACCAGTTCATATTTCAGCTCAGTTCAGTCGTTCTGTAAGCAATTAATGTGAAATATTTAAGATGCAGTTTAGAACTTTATGGGGAAAATTTAAAAAATTCATAACTGAAAAACAAATTAGAGCACAATGAACATTTTTCATAGTTACATTAATGAAATTAAAGCTTTTCCATTATACAGTTTTACCCAAAACACCCCTGATCAAATGACTTGTTTTGTTGAGTTTCTAACTGAATTTTAATGCATAATTTCTATTTATTTGCTGAGTTTAATTTATTGGAAAAAGTCTACATTTAGTTTTTATTTACATTTTGTTAAATTCAGAAAGTGAGCAGTAAATGTGTGTTAAAATTGGCCGAAGTGTGTTCTCTGTAGAGGACGCGTTCACTTATTTTGACTTAGAAAATCAACAAAACATGTCATTTGACCACCCAACCGTTCTCATGAAACTGTACGTGAGTGTGATTTAAGTCAGCAGGCTTTCTTTCACTGAGTCCCTGCAGATATGCTTAAATTACACCTTTATTCCTTACTCCTTCAAAGAACCTTCCTTTAAAGGTTGCATAGTGAACTGAAGGTGGTTCTTCTATGGCACTGAACCACCTTTATTTATGAGAACGTCTCTCTTTTGCACTTGATCACGACATTCTCTCACATCCTCTCTCTCTTTCTCACACATAGCCTTGTTCGCCATGGAGATCAACGTGCAGAAGGACCTGCGAACGGGCGAAAGCCGCGTCATCTCCACCTCCACCGTCTCCACTCAGGAGCTGCAGCACAAGGGCATCAAGGTGTACGACGACGGCCGTAAATCTGTGTACGCGCTCCGCTCGGACGCCGTCCAGCCTGGAGCCAACGGGGTGGACGAACTCAGCCCAATGGAAGTGGAGGAGCTCCTTCGGCAAGCGACGGAGAAGAAGAAGCGGCCCCAGGAACTCGAGGAACCTCCATTCAACATGAACTACAACCGCTCACCGTCACCAAGCAAGCCTTACATAGACCAATGCTCCAACGGCTACCTTACAGAGCCTTATAGCGTGGAAATGACCGCATGGCCTGAGCTGGTGTACTGTGATAGTAACGAACACTATCCAGGACAGGAAATTCACCCACCTGCTCACATGTTCCACCACTACAGTGATGAGCAGGCTGAGTATTTTCCTAGCAACGGGAACAGTTATGGTCATGAGCTGTATCAGAGAGAGATGACACACAGTCATGGGCCGTTTTATGACCCCCAAGACCGTCAGAGAGGAGCTCTTCGTGTGGATTCGGAGTTGAACCACAGGCCGCCTTCGGCTTACAGCAACGACTCCAAAGTCAGCATCTTAAACGCTCTGCCTTCAGACGAGCCGGTCACCATGATCTTTATGGGCTATCAGGCCGCAGACGAAGATGCTACTAGCTACGAGGGCTCCGTTCGGGCCGAGCTCGTCGTCATCGGAGAGGGTGAGGAAGACCGCAGTGCCCATCCACACCAAAACAGCAACGCCAACAACGCTTCCCAACGCCAGGCCTCAGGCCAGCTCCAGACCACAGAGGGCGCCACAGGTAGCAAAAAGACCAAAAAGATTAAAGACAAGCGGAAGCGCTGCTGCATGCTAATGTAGCGCGGAACTGCCTCTTCTTTTGCTAACTCTTTCACGCTAACCGGCGACTCCTGACTCAACTCCTGGCTGCAGCTTCTCACCACTATGGCTTTGCTCTGCTGTCTTCACTTCTTCTGTCTTAACAAACTGTCAGTTTAGGTTGTTATTAGCACATTCACAACGGGAAACTCTGTCTCAGGGTGAATGCAGTGTGTGGTAAACATTTTTATGTGCTTTGTCTCCCCCTTGTGGTGCAAGTGTGAACATCTATGGTTTTCTACACTGCTGGTTTGGAAAATCTATTGTTGAGCTTCCAGGGACGCAGAAAGGGGTTTTTAAAATTTTATGCTACAAAATACAAAAAATTACATTCCTATTTTTTGGATAATAAAAAGGCATCATATTGCGCAATAATTTACACATGAGCTGAGAGGTGACCAGGCAGATTGTTGATATGTGATGTGGTGACCAATTCATACCCGTCTACATAATCTTAATAGAAAAATGGAGGTAGGTGATGGAAAACGAGCAGAATTTGATAAAAACATGAGCCACCCCCCCCACAGCACGCATCATTGTTTTGCCCTATACAAAATACATATTTTATTGATAAATATTATTAATATTATACAATTCAAACCTTTTTTACTTTTTTCTGTTAATAACATATCTGCCAGTTATATCTGCCATTTATTTATTTATTTATTTATTTATTTATTTGCTCAGTCAGCTGATACAGACTTTGATCATTGGCTGCTTCATGTCTCAGAACTGGCCTCCAACTGTGCATACAGACTTGGTGAGGGAGGTGATTTGGCTCACTTTGATGAAAATGCAGCATTGTCTTAAACAGTACTGCAGATTTTGAAAATAAACATGGTCACTGTCCACAAGCGTGTCAATTTTTGCGAATTTTAATTTTCAACAATTTTTTTATTTTTCTACATCAACAGCTGACCTTCACATAGTGTGAAAATAACAAGATGAATAGACCAATAAAATTGCTCCAAAACTGCTTGTAACACAATCTCTTTACATTAACTCACACTGAAAGTAAAGAATGTTTTATGCCCTGACTTGTAGGATTACCATTTTGGAGATATAGCTTTTCTTTGGACAGTGATGATATGTATAAAACATTAGATTTAAAATACAAACTCCAGCAGGAGCTGGAGGAGCTGGGTCAGCACAGGCATACAAGAGTCTTTATTACGCTCAGGGGAAATCGAGGGCCGCTGCGTCCACCTCAGCCCCCCGACTTACCCCCTTCCTGCGTCCCTGGAAGTTTCTATGTACAGTCGAAATGCAAATTCAATGTATTGTTGATTTTCTAAATTAAAATAAGTTAACAGAGCCTCAACAAGAAGTGTGTAATAAAACTTTGGGCCTGCTGGTGTATGGGAGGCAAATCCAGCCAAAAAAGAAATTAAAATGAAAACAATAAAATGTAAACGCAAAACAGGCAAATGGAAACAAACACAGGCGCCATCTGCTGGAGATTTACTTTTCATTTCTCACGTTGCTTTTTCATTTTCAAGTTAACCAACATGCATATATATGTTAATTAGCACTAGGTGGGGCTGTGGGGTAGATTTTAGGACATCCTCAGACCTCAGTGTCAGAATGGCCTCATTCCTCAGACTAAACGACTTCAAGTCTCGAGAAAAAACATCATCATGTCTCAGATCTGGTGTAACTGAACATCAGACCAAATGCCTTCAGACCAAACGGCCTCAGATAAAAGGTATCAAACCAAACGCAAGCCTGGTCGAGCATAGACTGGTTCGTATAACTTAGAAGACTGTTGTGTATCTCAGTATAAATGCCAGTATAACATTTGCGTGTGTAGCCCCACCTAGTGGTAATTAACATATATTTGCATATTGGCAATAATGACTAAAATTAGATGACAAATAGCTGTTTTAAATGTATTTTTATGTTTGTCACAAATGACTCATGTGAAAAATTAAATTGCAAATGTAGGCATTTCATTACATTTTCAATTTTGGCAGGACATTTGTGCAGATGTTTGGAAAAAGAAATTGCAAAAAGAGGTTTGCATTTACATTTTATTGTTTTAATTTAAATGTCTTTTTTGGCTGGACTTACCTCCCATAGCTGGTGGATCCTGACCATGTAAGGGGTTAAACTGGGTAAATAAATATGGATTGTGCAATAAAATCTGCATGTTATATTTAAGCCTGTTTCCTGTAGAGGACGCATTTACTTAGAAAATCAACAAAACATATCATTTGACCAGGGGTGTTCAGACTTTTGGACATGACTGCATTCACAGAGATATGAAGCACTATGATTTATGAAGGATTTAGACTTTCGGTTCTTGTAGAGAACCAAGGATGACGTGTTAACCTGCCAAACGTGTGTGACATTTCATAGCTGTTAGTACTAAATTTGTCTTCAGCTTTGCATACAGTCTGTTCATATTCTCTGTGTTACTCTCCTCTTTGTGCTTCCAGTAAGTAGCATGGCAGCGTACCATCTGTCCAGATATGTAATGGACAGTACACATTACTGTCATGCTCTTCTTTCTTGTGTGCTAATGTTATGCTTTCAGTGTGTGTGAGTGCATGTGTGCGGGTGTGTGTGTGTGTGTGTGCACTCTTGCATGTGTACATATGTTGTATTTCTAATAAATTTGACTGTGTTCATCATTTTTCTGTCCCCATATAATTAGCTCACGTAATAGTCAAAGACATAAAGCCGAAGCTGTTAATTAGATGTTTATTACTATTAGTAAATGCTGATTACGTGTATTACTTGCTTTAATTTAGCTTAAAAAAACAGATTCTTGCATGTGTGATCACATCGGTCATATTAGGAGAAGCATATTTCAGCTTTACGTCCATAATAACTCCAAACCATTTAGATCTGTAACCGTTATAAGCAGTGCAGTGTGAAATGGTGCAGACTAATTGCGTAGCTTGTTCTGTAGGCTGGATGTTCAGCTAAAATGGGCCATGCACTCCCACACAGCTCGCTGTCAGTCACTCTAACTCTGAGAAGCTCACTTGTTTCTGGATGAGTGTGCGGAAGTGCTGCCGTGCTCCACCTTAATCTCAACCAGAATAACCAAAAGACCAGCTTTGCTCTCTTTCGCTGGTTCTAACTGGTTCTCAATTGTTCTGCAGTTTTAAAAGCTCAGAGCAAACAATACACTCGTATGCACAATAGCAGGTTTGGTTTATACAAAGTCACGACGTGGCCAAGTGTCCCATGATATTAAGTACCTATATGTAATAATAATATTCCGTCGCTGTCCAATGAAAATCTCCATTTTTTGTGATTTTTATTTTGTGCATCATTCGAGCTCAGCAGCTGTTCTTTACACTGTGTGAAAATGTCACCATGACTGGACCAATAGAAATGCTCCAAAACTGCTTGGAATAAAATCTTTTTCTATTGACTTACATTGAAAGTAGAGAACGTTTCTGCCCTCTCCTCTAAAGGTGCTCTTTTGAAGATACTTGTTTTTCTTTGGACAGCAACGAAATGTAAGTGTCTATATATATGAATTCACCCCAGATGTATTACATATACGTAAGTGTGTATATTAATATACTCTATATGAATTACTTATTCAAATGTATCTCTATGTATGTAATAATATGTCAGATATATATTATACACATGAAAGTGTAAGTTAAAATTAATAAGACCCATATGTTTTACATATGCGTAATAATAATAATAATAATTATTATTATTATTATTGATGTTTTATTATTATTGTATTATTATTATTATTATTATTATTATTATTATTATATGTATGTTTATACCAGGAAAATGCTCTTTATCTGCTCTCTTACACACTCAAACTGATGGTAAACAAACATACATGAAAAAAGGTGGCAATACCACTCCATAACAATACGCACCACATGCACTAAATATAAATAATTATCTATAAGCAGTTCATAGGAGGATTTTATCAAATTATGCTAAATTAAAAGTTTAAAAAAGTAAAAAAAAACACATTTTTTTCCTTGACAGCAACTATATGTAATAATAGTAATATGGTCCACATGCATTATATATATATATATATGTGTGTGTGTATAGAGAGAGAGAGAGAGAGAGAGATTTATATATACCTACAGTATATGTAATAATATATGTTTATATTATTATATGTATAAGTGTCAATATGAAATAACAAATATTTGAAATATGAAATGTTTTTACTCTTTCCGTTTTTAAAAAATTAAACATGGAGCTTTTATAAAAAGCACTTTAAAAAGTCAGGATGATTTAATTGGTCCTGTAAGTTACGTTTTTTCTGGTTTCAACAAAGTCAGGATCTTTTTTATCCTGGAAATGCACAAAAACAAACACTCTCTCTCACACACATACGCAGATCTTAATGGTGGGCCGTTAATTTGCCCTGCATGTCTTCCTTCCTTAACTTAAGGAGCTTTTAAGAAGGCACGAAGGCGTGGTGGTGGTTTTAATGTGCTCTCAAGATACTCTTACATAAGCAGTTTTTGGAGATTACATAAACAGGAATAACTGGTGGTGTTTGTCCTTAGCAACCAGTCTTTTTATCTTCAGTAATTCAGATTATCTTCTTTTCTCTCTAAAGCTGCACGTTCTGACAGAAAGCAGGTCAGAACAGAGCTGGAGAAAATGCTCAGAGATAATAATGACCTCAGCAGTGTCCTGTGAAGTTGATGATATTATTATAGAGCGCAAAACCCGCACGGCCTTGCTGAGTAACCCTGCAGCGCGTGTCGTGCTGAGCGCCTGCTGGTGGAGCTCAATCGATTGCTTTTCTCTCTCACTCTTCACAGCTACACAGATGGGGACTGAAAAATGGGGCCAAAGAGTCTAGACCTCCAGCTCAGAGAGACCAGAGAGGGACGAGGGAGAAGATCACTGACCACAGACTCAAAAAGAACCATCAGCAACAGCTTCATCTAATGGATAAAAATGTTTGTTGACAGCATTAAAAAGTCAGCAAAATGACACTGAATCTGATTCATATGAAGACACTCAGCCTATCTAATGCTTAAGGAGGCCTGCAAAGGCTTTATTTAGATAAAAGAGATGTTTCTTAGAAGGGAACTTCCACCAACTTTTCAGAATTTCTGTTTAAATAAATCATCAAGATTTAAAGTCATTCAGAGTGGTTTGGTGTGAAACGCTCTGTTCTAGAGAAACTTACTGAGTCAGAATTGTTCACAGTGATGGTGATAGGAACCAGACGTCCACCTCTAAAAGCTCCGTTACAGAAAGTGAAGGTTTTCGTGCTCATTCATGGTGTAGTGGGGACATGCAGGCTGTTATGAGGCAAAATAGTCCCCAAAGAAAGTTTAAGAACTATTTTATCATCACCATTATTACATATAAAACTAGGTTCGCTGGTGGTTTGGGATAGTAAATAAAATGGCTGTATTTGTGTTGTAGTCATGGCAACCCCTGGTTCCTATCACCACCACTGTAAAGAAATCTGTTAATGAACCATTTCATATCAAACACTATTCATCATCAACAATCAGCTTTATGTCCATCGAAGTGTCTTCACAGGTAAGAAGAGCAGGTTCTAAACGATGATTTGTTAGTTTTCTTTTCTAAACTGTTGTTAAAAGCACATGTTGGAACTCTTTTGTCCCAAAGCTGGTTTAAATATCTGAAAAGTTGTGGTGATGAGTGCTGACATCACAACAAAGGGGTAAAATGTCTGGCCTTTGGCTTTATTCCCAAATGAGCCCTGTCACTTATATCAACGTGTGTATATTGTTTTCCGCTAATCAACCTGCTTAGCTTTGATATGTTAAGTTACTGCAAACCGACAGAGAAAACACGGTCTTTCGTGTCTATATCTACATTTTTATGGTACTTTTGTGAGTTCAGTTCGTGCCTTCAACATGGTGGTGGTAGTATTGGGGAAGACTGATTGAGGGAGGGAGGAGAACTCTGAGAACTTGGGCTGGAGTTCTTCTGCCTATAGCTAGAAGGCCAGACCCCCCTCATAGCTGTAGTAGGACTGAAACAGGACTGGGGAACAGAGAGGAGATGGGGTGACAGTGGGGATTGTGAACGCTTTGTCATGGAACGAAAGACGAGGATGTGAATTTATAGGGCGTTAGTTTGGAAGAAGGAGGGTTTTCAGACATGTTCCTCCTGCCAAATTTCAGTTATAACATTTTTTTTTCCTTGAGGTCCACTTATAAGCCAAAATGCTTATTATTCATTTCTACATGAGCCTTACCCAACCTCTCTTTATGCCTGAGTTAAACAGGCTGTTTTTTTTTTTTACTCTGCCTTCAAAATGTAAATGAGCTCTGTTCTGATTGGCTGCCTCATTCAGAAAGCACTCATAGCTGAAAAGCTGTGGAACTTGAGTATTAATGGGCAGGGCTATGGGCTGCTGTAGGCTGAAGAGGTGGATATTTGAATTATCACAAAAACAATTAATCCGATACATTTTTGCAGCACAGTTTCTATATGTGAACCATCTATACTGGATTATGAATGGTATTTCAAACTATTTTAAAAAGCAGGTGAAATTTGTTCTTCCATGACTTAGGCCCTTTAAAATGGAAAAAACTACCTGTCCCCAAACTATTGATGGGCAGTGTGTATCAGTGAAATGTTGTAACAACAAATTACTGTAATGAAAAAATAAAAATCAGATCAAAGTCGACTCCTGCATATCTAATGACAAAGCTGGAGCTTCTCCAGGCTGATCCAGGACAAAGTGGGGTCTAATCCACAGAGAAATGAAGTGTCAGGACTTCAAAAGCCATGAAAGTGAATTCTTTGCTCAAGTCATCTTTTCCAGGGTTGTAAAGCTGCTCAGAGTCAGCGTGAGAACGGACAGAAAGGTTTCTATATTTATATTTGGCTATAATACGTATTTACAGTGCTTCTTTGCTCTGGTATGTTCCTGATGAGGGCCTTTTGCCTTCCTCCTGCTGTCGGCTGTATTTGATGGAATTGTATGCAGCACTTTTGATACAGATGAATGAACCGTTCCAGAATTAAAATTGATGTTGGTGTACACGCATGGAATGTCTGCTGAAGCAAGCTGATAAACTGAGGTTTGCTATGAAATCAAAAAAATAAATAATAAATTAAATAAACTTGAAAGGAGCTGTCATTTGTAGCTTTTATTATTGTCAACCGACCCCAGGAAGAAAACCTTGTAACTCCAAAATGGTAACTTTACAGGAGAAGGAAAAAATCTACTTACTTTGACTTACTTTTAATGTAAGTGAGTGGAACCAGACTTTTTTCCAAGTCGTTTTGGGTTGTTTCTTTTGGTCCATTCTTCATGAAATTAACAGAAAATGTAAAGGACAGCAGGCATTTTCAAATTAAGTCAAAAACTAAAAAGCAGATATGCTTCTACAAACACATTTTAATATGAGAATTACTGTTTGTTTGCTTAATTTAACACATTGAGAAAAAATAACACAGTGGCCTGTGCAAAAGGTACAATATGTTTCAAATGTTTTTTTCTAATAAGTTAAATTCAGCAAATTAACAGAAAAATGCCATATTTAGGTGTGTTCTCTGTAGGGGATGTGTTCACTTATTTTTACCTACAAAATCAACGAAACATCATTTTTTTGTCTGGGGATGTTCAAACATTCCCATACAGCTGCATAACCTTTAGCCACTATGCCCATAAAAATATACTGAAAAAAAAATAAATATATTGAAAAGTATATATGACTTGGGAAAATGTCTGGTTCCATTGACTTACATTAAAAGTAAAGTAGGTTTTAGCCTTTTCCTGTAAAGTTACCATTTTGGAGATATGAGGTTTTCTTCCCATACACTATTATTTTAAATACATCATTCAAAGATTTGGAATCACTGTTTTCAATAATTTATAAGCATTATGGTAGCAGATAATTACAAATCTTTTTTATATGTGTCCATAATGTCCATAATGATGAACAGAGCTATAGCTTACTGTAAAGTAACTAGTTGAAGTTATAATTAAATTACAATCCATAATATGTTTTATTTCAAATGTTCTAACCATTTCTCATGGCAGATAACATGACAAACATTCTTGTTAATAGATTATTACAGCATATTATCCTTAAAATATTTCTTCTTGTCGGCAAAATACTTAAAAACATTGACTTAAACATGTAAAAGTCTCTTATGTCTAGTTCACAGTATTATCTGCATTGTGTAAATTATTGTATATGAAATAAGAACAAATATTAATATGAAAAGTTTTTGAATTTGAAACTTGTGAACACTAGCATATATACTAATATATTGAAAATATGTCACAATTTATTTTAGAATACAATTACAAACATATATAATACAATAATTACAAAACAAGCAAACTGTGTATATATTGCACAACATAATACAGTCCAATAGTCACAATATGTATTAGAATAAATTGTAATATTATAGAATATGTTACATTGTATTTAGCACATATTTTGGGTGTGGAACAGAACATATTACAACATACAGCAATATATTCCATATTTTCGTTCGGGCATTCAGGACAGATTAGTCGTCTGCTGCCCCTGTCAGTACAGCGTATTAATCAGAGTGAGGCTGTTATCAGTCATTGTTAGGATGTGAATGTAATATTGTTCTGCGAGAGCTGGAGGTGACCGCTGCGTAGTGAAGAGTGACAGAGGATCAGTGGGCAGCCTGTGGCCCAGACAGCTGCTTATGTCACTTCTGTTAGACACAGCTGATTGGGTCAGTCTGCAGTGCTGGCCTAGAGGACTTATTACATTACATGGACATTTCAGTCATGACATCATCACCAAAAACTGATTTCATACACAATCAGCTTTATTCTATCAAGTGCACAGGCTGAATGGCAGAATGATGCATGTTAAAAGAGCCCCTGCACTCAAAAATGTGCTTTTTTAAATGGTTAGTTCCTCATGAATGGCTTATTATGGTTATGTAGAAGATATCACTCCAGTTAACACTTTGAAAGACTTTCTGAGTAATTTAATAGAGAAATGCTTGGCTATATATAAACTCATAAAATAGACTTCAGCTTGGTCTAATGTACTAAAATCTAGTAATTAAAGGATAATGATGTGGGAACCAGAAACTTTTAAAGTCAGTGTGAATAGGAAATTATAGTGCATTTTCCTTCCATACGTTAATGTATTTCCCAGTAAAACACAGCATAGCGAGAGGTCATTACACTTTGATCAAACATTTCAGGAAAACTGGATTGAGAGAATTATTTTTTTTTAATAATATGGTACAATTTTGATATTTTGATTTGTATTCTGAATGCAGGTTGACTTTAAATACAGAACATGTGTGCTAATTTATCTAAACTTAAATAAACATTGCGACTCATATAAATCACTGAAAATATGACAAATTATCAAATTGTGTCACATTTTTGATGATGTACCCGCTTTTTGCAGGCCCCCTAGTGGCCATTCCACCAACAGAATAGAAATTGACTTTGATAGCTTTGTTTAAAATAATCAAATCCCTGACTCTGTTATCAGATGGACTAGGACACTGTCTCTCTCTGTGTGTGAAATGTTGTGACTCTGTGTTGAGCTGCTAGTGAGCAATGAGGGGTGAAAGATGAGGGGTGAGAACCCCCTGCTGTGAAAACTATTCACACTTCTCCACAGAGACAACTGTGCTGAGATGAAATGGACGACTGCATCTTTCTACATATCAAACAATCCAAAATACTACTGACATCATAAACAAACAGCATTTAAATTTGAAAACACTTTAATAAATGTTGACTACAAGATGAAGGTCCAGTTCTGTACGGCTTTTGTAAATCATGCACACTTCTACCAATGTTAGTGAAGAAAGAAGTGCATGTTTCAACCGAGAGACCTCTGAAAATTGCATGTTTTGTTTTCTGTGGAAAAGGGTTAAATGGCACTTTTAGCAATACTTTATTATGTGGAATGTGTTATATATTCGCTCTGTACTGTCATCCATCAATATTAGATATTAGTATCTATTCAAGATAAAGAAAATCCAGAAATGCATAAAGATATTCCATTTTTGTTCACATCAGTGAAACAATTTAAATACAAATGCGACAATTAAAGAGTCATCATGAACAAACTTTCATTATAAAAGTCAGAGACCACATTTCATTTATTAACTTTCCAGTCAAAATAGCCATTAAGTACAACTTACTCATTTTTCAGTCTCAGGATAAAAGCAAGAAACATATTTTACTACTGTCGAAACAAAACCTTGTATCTCTAAAATGGCAACTTTACAGGAGAAGGAAGAAACCTACTTTACTTTTAATGTAAGTCAATGGAACCAGACTTTTTTCTGAGTAATTTTGGGCTGTTTTTTTTGGTCTATTCTTTGTGAAATTTGCACACAATATAAGGGACATTGGGTATTTTTTTTTTTTTAATTATGTCAAAAACTAAAAAACGGTTTTGGTCTGACAGCAGTGAAACACAGAAAATACAGAAGCCAACAACTAAATATAATATATTTCTGTCCTTGTTTACTTTCCATTCTTTTTAGAAGACTAACTTTCAGTTTTTCAAAGAAATCTGCAGCGATATTTATCCAGTTCAGTCGCAGAAGTTGGTTGCATTTTCTGCTTCTCACGATCCAGTTAAACGGTGATGTTGAGGTCAGAGCTGCACAGCTGTAATAAGCTTGGAACTTTAAGTGTTATAAAAGAAAATATTAAAGAATAAACAGACAGTGGCCATATATGTTCAGTTCTATTCAGATTAATGATTATGCGCTGTTCTCTTCTATAATGGATATTTTTCCACATAATGAAAAAAGCACAAAGCAAGCTGCCATTGCGTCTCCATGGTAACGGGTTTACTAATTGGTTCTAAATATGTTATCATCGTGTTGGACTGACATACACATTAGGTAATAGTAGATACACTCTTTAAAAAAGGGTTCTTTAGTAAAGGCAATCGTTCTATTTAGAACCATGAATTCTATATAGAACCATTTCATGCCTAAATGGTTCTTTACATGGTGAAATGGCTGTTCAGATTGTTGAAGAGTGTGTTGCATATGGTTCTATACAGCACCAAAAGGGTTCTGCTATTGTTACCATGTCAAGCTTGTATACAATAGAAGAACCCTTTTTAAAAAGAAGAAGCCTTTTTCAAACCATTTTCAAACCATAGAACCATTTTCAAAAATTTTCCATATGGAAACATATACAGCATATTCTCCATCAGTCTGAAGAACCATTTCACTGTGCAAAGAACCATTTAAGCATGAAATGGTTTTATGCCCTGAGCTGAGCAGCTGCCTGTCCTAAGAGGGTCTGACCTGAGATTCGGCCGGCGCTCTGCACAGTGGTGTTAAACTGTATCCACTTATACTGTTTTGTGTCTGTGCTGTTATCCGGTGTCGACCAGAGGCGGATGGGTTCCCCTTTTGAGTCTGGTTCCTCTCAAGGTTTCTTCCTCCTGTTGAGGGAGTTTTTCCTTGCCACTGTCGCCAAGGCTTGCTCTCTGGGGGCGTGGACCCTCGGATTGGTGGTGCAACTGAATTTAGTAAATGGATAGTCTGGAACTAACTGTTAACGGAGGTCTTAGACTTTACACACAATCCTAAGTACAAACTTACACCAGCACGGTGCAACCCACTCCTGGGCTCTGGGGTGGTCCTCTCCAAAGCTCCCAGAGTCAATATTCAGTCTTGAAGCTCTCAGAAAACGAGTGTGAATGAGTTAAATTAGTTTTTTTGTAATGAACGAAATTATATAATTCAAGGACAGTTTCAAAATCACAGACTGTCCTCATTGTTCACATTTTGAATTTCCAGTCAAAACAGCCGTTATGTTATTCATTTTTCAACATATTTTAACAAAGGCCTCAACAACTAATATATATATATATGTATGAGGTATGACATTATGACCACCTCCTTGTTTCTATGCTCACTGTCCATTTTATCAGCTCCACTTACTATATAGGTGCACTTTGTAGTTCTACAGTTACAGACTGTAGTCCATCTGTTTCTCTGATACTTTGTTAGTATGCAGAGAAACAGAGACCACTGAAGTACAGGGTAAAAGGGGGCTGTTTTTCAGTGTCCAGTGTGTCCACTCTTTACCTTTATTACAGCGTCCATTCTTTTCAGGAGACTCTCTTTCCGTTTCAGAAACACCTCCAAAGTTCAGTCTTAGAAGCTGGTTGATCATTTTCTGTAGTAATCCAAACACATTCAGTGGTGTTGAGGTCTGGACTCTGGGGTGGTCAGTCCATCGTTCAGCGTCTTTGTTTGATGTGTCCATCTCCTTTTCTCAATGAGGTTCTTCTTGACAGCTACACATCCTTTCAGACCCACAGCGCTGAGTCGTCTTCTCACAGTGGAAGGATGGACAGAAACACCTGTAGATGTTTTCAGATCTGAAGCAGCTTGATTTTCTCCTCTCTCTCAGAGATGAAAGCTTTAAGTGCTGTTTATCTGATGGGGGCAGTTTTGGTGTCGACCAGGTCTTCCAGGTGGTGGTTAGGAGCCCCATTCTCTTTCTGTAGCTTGTAATCATTTGTCGAACTGCTGGTTTTCCTTTGACTTTTGCTTTCATTTGCATTTTTGCAATGCATTTTGCTTTGGACTTCATTCAATTGGATGATCACGTATCTAATTTCCCCTGAAAAATGAATAACTTAATAGCTGTTTTGACTGGACTTTAAATAAATGATTGGTGGTCTCTGACTTAAGCACAGTACTCTATGTGTGTGCGCTCCCTTGTCACGTCTGTCACCAAAGCTGCTCTGTTGCCATTGGTCGATTGCCTCGCATTCAATCAGGGTGTATCGTTCCGTGGCTGCTGTCACACACACACACACACTCACTCACTCACTCACACAGCAGCAGACAGAAGCGGCTCCGTCTGATCCGGCCAAAAAACTCCCATCTTCCTGCAGGGACGGTAAGTACACCTAAAATGATGCTTTTGTAGTTACAGTCCTGCATTCCACATCTGTAGAGTCTCAGCAGCTGGAGATGAGTCACTGATCAGCTTCAGAAACAGAGAGAGAGAAGCGCTCCAGTGTTATTCCTCCTTCTCTGGAGTTTGGTGTCGGGGTCAGGAGAGCTGTTTGGAGGCGGCACTGCACAAGTGTTGCGCTTCTGTGGGAGGGAGCTGAGAAAGAGAAGAGAAAAACAGAAGGTAGAGTGTGTGTAGGTGTGCGTTTCCAGCCTGCTGTTTGTGCACACTGATCTAGACTCAAGCGTGTGGGATGATGGTGAGAAAAAAAAAGGAAAAAAAAGGCAACACAGCTTGAGTCAGTGAAGAGCGAGCAGGGAGAGCGGTCGCTACAGAGCGGCCTCTCTATCGGCTTATTTCATTTCCACATGAATGCAATTTTTGCAGCACAGTTATTGCCAAAACTGTGTTAATGTAATATAATTTATTCACATTGACATTTGACTTTCTTTCAGTGCTGATCTAGATCCAGATGTTCCATACTGCTGCAAAACTCTTCTGTCTGAATGCTGGCACAACAAACTCACAACTTTAAAGGGGAATTCCACTGATTTTCATGAATTCTGCTAATTTCAGTGGTTGAAAGTGGTTCAAGAGAGTCATTTAGAGTGGTCAGGTGTGAAATGGTTCACTGCAGAGACTCAGATTTCTTTACAGTGGTGGTGATAGGAACCAGGGGTCGCCATGACTACAACACAAATATAGACATTTTATTTCATATCCATTTTTATTTCATATGTACATAATAGCCTAAAAGCACGAAACTTTCCTAAAATAAAGTGTCAGGCATCAGGCAGTGAATTCATAACCATTTCATGTAATAGATTCCTGTGAGGGAGCTTTTAGAGGTGGACGTCTGGTTCCTTTCACCACCACTGTGAACAATTCTGACTCTGTAAGTTTCTCTAGAACAGAGCATTTCACACCAAACCACTCTGAATGACTCTGTTTACATCTTAACTATTTAATTATGTAGAAATTTTGAAAAGCAAGTGGAGTTCCCCTCTAATTCTAAGTGCTAATGCGACAGCATCCAGGCCCTTATTAGGGCTTCATGGGTACTAAATAGACCCTTAGAAATAAAGGTGCTAAATAGAGTTCTTTTAAGCTGAGGATCCCTTTTGGTTCCATAAAGAACCTTCCTGTAGATGATTCATGAAATGAGTATTCCAACATCTTTCATTTAAATCCCTGCCGCATCTGTTGTGGACAATAGATTACCAAGGACAGAACGTCTGGCAGGTAGAGATTAGACTGAGAGTAACTCTGTTATCAGATTAACTAGAACAGTGTTGTCTCTCTGTGACTCTGTGTTGAGCTGCTAGTGAGCAATGAGGGGTGAAAGGAGGGGGGTGAGAACCCCCTGCTGTGAAAACAAAACTGAGATCAAATAGACAGCACAGCTGCAGCTTTCTTCACATCAAATAATCCGGTGCAACTGACACAATAGCATTTAAAATACAAAAAGTAGCACATTAAAATAAACAATAGCTTTTAAACACAACAAAAACACTTTCATAAATGTTGACTTGCTCACTCAGCTATGAAGATTTTTCTGTTTTTGTAAGTTTTGTAAGGTTTTGTAAATCACACACTTTCTACATTTCCATCTAAATATATTCCATCGACGTTATTGAAGGAAAAAATGCATAGTTCAACAAAGGGACCTCCAAAAAGAAGCACCCCCTAAAGGTTCTTTAGGGAGCCAAAGGTGGCTCTTCAACGACATCTCTATAACAAGTTATTTTCATTTGTTTTCTTAAGATCTTGTGACATTTACGTAATTATCACGGTAAAAACAAATGTTTTCTTGAGATCTTCTGATTTTAATATCAATATCACAACATAACGGACATTGTTTTATCAAGATATCATTGGTTATGTCATTACAATGGGACAAACATCTCGAGATCTTGAGAAGGCAACATTCGTTGTGTCTTGGTGATGATATAAATAACTCAAGATCTCGAGAAAACAACTTAAAATGACATTGCGAATCCATGACCCTTTAGGACTTCCGTGCTCCAAATGTTAACGTTGTAGGTGGAAGAAAGAAATGTTCTTAATGAATTCTTAAAGATTTTTCACATTTCTGTGGAATTAACAGAGTCGTTCTGAGTGGTTTGGTGTGAAATGCTCCATTCTACACTGTTAGAAATAAAGGTTCTGTGCTGGGACATTTTTCATTCATCAAGGCACAAACAATGTAAATGTTCCCTCAAAGGTACAACAATGGTTTTAAGGTCTGATTGTGATCCTTAAATAAGTTTTTCCAGGTGAAAAGTTCGTATTTGTACCTTTTCCTAACGAATGTTTTAAAACAGAACAGTAAAATAAAAGCCTGGAGGCGAGACGGGGTGTGTGGAGTCAGTACAGCTTAGAACATATCATTTCAGTGGATTATGGTTCAGTTATGTTCCCTGACTAAAGGTACTGAGATGTACCCTGGAGGGTACCACCCCAGTGACAAGAGGGGCACTGTCCCAGTGACCACCTTTTTTTTCTGAGAGTGTACAGAATTGTTCACAGTGGTGGTGATAGGAACCAGACGTCCACCTCTAAAAGCTCCCTCACAGAAAGCTATTACGTGAAATGGTTATGAATACACCGCCTGATGTCCGAGACACTGTAGCATGATAGTTATACAAGAGGGTTTTGGACTTAAATGTATTTCTAAATCCATTCGTGGTGGAGACGTGTATGCAGGGTGTTGTGAGGCAAAATAGTCCCCAAAGAGAACGTATCTTTTCAGATCTACCACAATTTTACCATCATCAACATATAAAACTCTGAAGATACATATAGGTTCACTGGTGGGTTTGAATAGTAAATAAAATAGCCATATTTGTGTTGTAGACATCATGACCCCTGGTTCCTATCACCACCACTGTAAAGAAAGCTGGTTAGTTTCTCCACAATGAACCATTTCACATCACACTCTGAATGACTTTGTTTAAATCACAACCACTGAATTATGCAGAGTGTTTGAAAAACTCAATTCCCATTCAAATTTAATGTACGTTAACATAACAAGCGTTTATTTGAAGTAACTTTGGTCCATTTCTATTGATCCATTCAAAGCAGAATGGTTACACAGTGCAAAGGCAGCTGGCGCTTGTAAACTTTTACAGGGTTTTCATCTGACAGTGATGGTACGTTTGCTCGTTTGTGTATTTGTGGTGTTAGAACTGGTGGTTAGAACACATGACGGTAGATTTGCTGTGAGTCTCTTGGTAAAGTTGTGCAGGCTGGCTGTAATCCAGTGAGCGTGCCTGCGTGTCCTCTGAAGCTTTGGTCTAAAATCAATGCTTAGTGGAGTTTTGTCTCTGCCAGCCTGAGGGATTCAGAGTTACAGTTAAAGCTCAGCAGGCTTTATGTGTAAAGTACGGAAGAGGATTGCGCTCCCAAAGTGTTTTTTCCCTTTAAAGTGACCCACGCTCAGAGGTCAGTTTGAGTGACCAGTGCATGAACTGTTCAAGCCTACACTGACAAGTATTCATTGACTTGATTCAAATGACATACATCATTTCTACACTCTAAAATGGTTCTTCAAGGGTTTTTCTTTAGTTGGTTCTATGGGGACCTATGACAAATCAAAGAACCTTCTGAGTGCATTAACAGTTCTTCTTTATGATGGAAAATCTCTATGTTGTCTATAGATCTTTAAAGAACCTTTTTAAAAGTGGTTCGCTATAGAGCCAAAAAGGGTTCTGCTACTGTTACAGGTCAATGAATTTTTTTTGGTACTATGTAGAACCCTTTTAGATGAATAAAATAAATAAAATATATTACAACAGCACTCTTTTGTCATTCTGTGCTGGTGTAATATTGTTTATGTGCACTCTTAAAAATAAAAAGGGATTCTTTGTGCACTGCCATAGAAGAACCACTTTTGGTTCCCTAAAGAACCTTTGAATAGGTGGTTCTTTAAAGAACCATTTTTGTAAATGAAACATGTGAGTGTGAAGAACTGTTTTAAGGTTTTAAGAACCTCCACACAATGTAAAGTTTTTAGAAGGAAGCTTTAACTTGGTCTAGAACCTTTCAGGTTCTTTAAACCTTTTAAAGGTTCTTTATACTCACACATCTCTTATTTAAACATGGTTCATGGCTCGCAATCATCAGATTCATCCACACAGGGAAGGGGTCTGAAGCACAACCCACGTTACCAAATGTTCTTCTGCGTGTTGTGTGTAATTACACATTTCCACCAGAGAGGTCTCCAAATCCCCAAAACTTATTTCCCCAGATCTTTCAGCTCCAGTCGTAAACCACTCTTCTGACTTTGCTTGATAGCGGTTTAATAGAATAGTGGATAACTCTACTGCCTTGAAAACGCTAGATAGCCAGTTTGATGGCAAGAAATCTCTCATATCATGTATCACCCTCACCCCACACCTCCCAACAAATATCTGTACACAGGCCTGGTGAAAACTTTTTCATCACTTTTTTTTAGTGTGCATCCACACAAAAACCATATTAGCACATCCTCTCTTGGTCAAGCGATCCACACTATGAGTGAGCTGAGCCACTGGCAGGGGAAATGACCTTGGTCAAAGAATCGACCTTAAAACAAAAAAACGTGTGGGCAAAAGCAGGCGGTCAATAGCTGCTGCTGAAAGTGCAGGCACCCAGAGGGTGACACGGTCCATCTGCCAGAACTTTTTAACTGGCTCATGTCACGGATCTTTCCTCTGTATGATCCCAAAGCCACTGTTTAACCTTCCTACCTAATGTGTCCTGCTCAGAAACCCCTGATGCTGCACCTTGCTGGTGTCAGGACCCCCATGGACCCTCACAGAGCAGGTACTATTTGGGTGGTGGATCATTCTCAGCACTGCAGTACCACTGACATGGTGGTGGTGTGTTAGTGTGTGTTGCGCTTGTCTGAGTGGATCAGACACAGCAGTGCTGCTGGAGTTTTTAAACACCTCAGTGTCACTGCTGGACTGAGAATAGTCCAACAACCAAAAAATATCCAGCCAACAGCGTCCTGTGGGCAGCGTCCTGTGACCATTGATGAAGATCTAGAGGATGACCAACACAAACTGTGCAGCAGCAGATGAGCTATCGTCTCTGACTTTACATCTACAAGGCGGACTGACAAGGTAGGAGTGTCTAATAGAGTGGACAGTGAGTGGACACAGTGTTTAAAAACTCCAGCAGCACTGCTGTGTCTGATCCACTCATACCAGCACAACACACACTAACACACCACCACCACGTCAGTGTTACTGCAGTGCTGAGAATGATCCACCATCCAAATAGTACTTGCTTTGTGAGGGTCCATGGGGGTCCTGGCCACTAAAGAACTGGGTAAAAGGGGGCTGACAAAGTATGCAGAGTACACATTAAATACACAGTAACACAGCTGAAACACTCTTTATAACTTCAGTATGAGTGGGCGGGGCTAAACTGCTGTAGATTGGACAGGTAAACATATGTAAAAGAGTGTTTCAGCTCATCTGCTCTTTGAATGAGGCACAACACAGGACAGCCAATTAGAAGAGAGTTAATTTGCATATATCATCTTAAATGCACAGTAACACAGCTGAAACACTCTTTATAACTTCAGTGTGAGTGGGCGGGGCTAAACTGCTGTAGACTGAACAGGTGAACATATGTAAAAGAGTGTTTCAGCTTGGTCTGCTTTTTGAATGAGGCACAACGCAGGACAGCCAATCAGAAGAGAGTTCATTTGCATATATGTTAAATTGTAAGGGACTAAGAGAAGTTATGCAAAAATCTGAACAAATAAATTATGACACCAATGTCATATGTGGACTTTAATCCACGGTATGCTGAGTGTCGAAACTAAAATCGCGCGCCCCCTGCTGGCCATCCCGCACATTTTCCCGCGCAGGCTCACTGCCCCTCCTGCCAATAGCCATTCCCTCCGCTCCACTTCACGCCCCTCCGCCGCTGACTGATCGATAGGCAGACAGCGAGCAGGACACAGCCTGGACCTCCTGAGTAAAACATCTCTCTATGAGTTACTCCCGGCGCGTGGCCTCCTGGTTGTTCTCCCTGCCCGCCCGTCTCGTCCAAGTATGTGCGCGCGGCGCTAAGCTGGAGATGATCTCCGTTTGGCTGCTATTCCTGAAGCTGCTGGTAGGTACCAACGATGCTGCTGAGGCTGTTTGTGCATCCATCATCACGCCTGCTCGGGCAAAAAGCTCTGCATTGCATGCGAAAGATGATGCGCGGGGGGAAAGGGGGGGAGGAGGAGGAGGAGGAGGGGGTGGATTGGCGCGCGTGCGCTGGACCACAGCATGCTTTTGCTGCCCCCTTCTCTCCAGCAACCCCCTACCCTAACTACCCCCCGTGGAGCTCGCAGTGGGCAGCGGTGTCAGCGCAAATGCCATGAGACTGAAACCGGCTTCCTATTCAACAGCTTCTTATTCGAATTTTCCGTTCCACCTTAAATGGTGCAGCAGGTACAGGTACAGAAAACTCCAACACGGTAAGAAGCGAGAAAGAAGCCAACTTGAGCTATCTGCGTTTTAAGGTGGAGCGGAACATTCCAGTGAGGAGCTGAAGAGTAAGAAGCCAACTTCACCTGTCTCTATTTTAAGGTGGAACTCTGCACCATTTAAGGGGGAATAGAACATTCAGATGAGAGGCTGGCGAGTAAAAAGACAACTTAAGCTGTCTCCATTTAAGGTGGAACACTGCACTATTTAAGGTGGAGCAGAAAAATCAAATGAGAGGCCGGCGAGTAAGAAGCCATCTTCAGCTGTCTCCACTGTTAGGTGGAATGCTGCACCATTTAAGGTGGAATGGAAAATTAAATTAGAAGCCAACTTCACCTGTCTCCATTTTAAGGTGGAACACTGCACCATTTAAGGTGGAGCAGAAAAATCAAATGAGAGGCCGGCGAGTAAGAAGCCAGCTTCAGCTGTCTCCACTGTTAGGTGGAATGCTGCACCAATTAAGGTGGAGCTGGAAAATTGAATAAGAAGCCAACTTCACCTGTCTCTATTTTAAGATGGAATGCTGCACCATTTAAGGTGGAGCGGGAAAATTAGAATAAGAAGCCAGCTTCACCTGTCTCCATTTTAAGGTGGAATACTGAACCATTTAAGGTGGAATGGAACATTTGAATAAGATGCTGGCAAGAAACACCCAACTTAAGCTGCCTCCACTTTACGGTGGAACACTGCAGCATTTAAGGTGGAGTGGAAAAGTTGAGTAAGATGCTGGTGAATAAGAAGCCAAATTCATCTGTCTCTATTATATATGGCATTTGAGCTGCAAACAGGAGCTAAATGAGCTAAACTATGTTAATATATATTAGTGATGCTAGTGATGTTTGCAGCTCCACAGTAGGAAAGAAAATGTATAATTTGTATATAATAAATTATGACAATAATATAGGCTAACCCCTCCCCAAAAAGAAGTCAAAAACCTAAATGTTTTCTGTATCGATCACTGATGCACACCAAATAATTAATGCAGCCTTAAGAATGAGACAAGTAGGAGTGTTCATCAGTATTTTATAGCCCTTCTTTAAGCCTTGATTGCCGCAGACTGTTTTGTCATATTTTCTTTAAAAGGATTGCTTCACAGTTTGGCCTGTATTATGGTTTATTCAAATACATTGATTGAAAATCAAACATTGATGCCTGCTTTGAGAAACTGTATATGCAGCTCAGCAGCTCTCTTATCTCGATCCACTTACTGCTCTCTGTTTCCCTTGCACCGCCTTTTCAGTGTGTTTGTTATTCTGCCATCCTCTCGCTCTTCATCATTAGTCGGTTTCAGGCCACAGGACTGCTGTTGGCTGTTGGACTGTTCTGACGTAGTTTAATATACATGATGACTCTTTTAAACCAGGTCTGTAGGAATAATGTTAGAATTTAAAGGAGAATTACACTGATTGTTCAAAATTTACATCCATTGGTGTGAAATGGCTCATTGTAGAGAAACGTAAAGGCTCAGATTTCTTTACAGTGGTGGTGATAGGAACCAGGGGTCACCATGACTACAACACAAATATAGACATTTTATTTACTATCCAAAGCCACCAGTAAACCTACACGAGTCTTCTGAGCTTTACATGTAATGTTGATGATGGTAAAATAGTGGAACATCTGGAAAATTTCTTTGGGGACTATTTTGCCTCACATCACCCATGTACCTCTCTGCCATGAACAGACTGAAGAAAAAGGTTTACGCCAAAATCTTATTTCAGATCAATCATAAAACAATGTCTCAGACATCAGGCATCATATTCATGACAGCTGAATATAATATCTTTCTATGAGGGAGCTTTTAGAGGTGGACATCTGGCTCCTATCACCACCACTGTGAACACATTTTTTGAAAAATGAATGGAATAAATATCTTTAATAGTGAAAAGACATTTTCAGACGTTTAATTTAAAATCTACTTTAAGACTTGTTTTTAAATGAGGCGTTCTTCACTGCTGCCCACAGGCTACTTTTAATAACTGTATTTTTCTTCTCCCCAAATTTCCCTGCATAGTCCCACAAGGTACCGCTGGTGCTGGCTATGTCATCACCTGATTGTCCTCCTCCTCAAACTGCCCCCTCAGTTGATGAGCAGTGTGGCAGCCTGCACTGTCTTTTCAGAGTATCCAGTCATTTTTTAGACTTTCCTGCTTTATGTGAAGGAGAACATATAGATACATAAAATGTTTCTTTTTTTAGTAAAGAGAATCGTTCTATATAGAACCATGAGTTCTATATAGAACCATTTCATGCTTAAATTGTGAACTGGTTCCTCATATTCATGGAAAATGTGCTATATATGGTTCTGTATAGAGCTTTTTTGTAAATGATTCTATATAGCCCTAAAAAGGGTTCTGATATTGTGATGATGTCAAGCTTGTTACAATAGAAGACCCCTTTTTGGTGCTAAATATATTTAGTGCTATTTAGTTCTACGTAGAACAATCTAGCACCATATATAGCACCAAAAAGGGTTCTTCTATTGTCACAAAGTCAGGCTTGTTACAATAGAAGAACCCTTTTTGGTGCTAAATATATTTGGTGCTATTTAGTTCTACGTAGAACAATCTAGCACCATATATAGCACCAAAAAGGGTTCTTCTATAGTTACGAAGTCAGGCTTGTTACAATGGAAGAACCCTTTTTGGTGCTAAATATATTTGGTGCTATTTAGTTCTACGTAGAACAATCTAGCACCATATATAGCACCAAAAAGGGTTGTTCTATTGTTACGATGTCAGGCTTGTTACAATGGAAGAACTCTTTTTGTGCTAAAAAGAACAATTAAAAAAGTTCTATAATAGAACCATATACAACACATTCTCCATCAATCTGAGGAGCCATGCCACCATGCAAAGAACTATTTAAGCACGAAAAGGTTCTATGTAGAACTCATGGTTCTAAATAGAGGCATTGCCTTTACTAAAGAACCCTTGAAGAACCACCTTTCTTTAAGAGTGAGCTGCTAAACAGTCTGACTGCCAGTCTGTATGCCTTTTGGGTGGAGGTGAGGAAGTGCTTTATATAGTGTTTATATTATGTGGTGAAATAATTCTTGTTATTTATTTTTATTTTATTTGATTTCTTAGACAAGTTTTAACACAAAATTTAGTGAAATACATAAGGAGGAGAGCTAATTAGAGTCAGTTTCAGCACAACAAACACATAGTGATACAACGTGAGATTAACAAGAAAGAATGAGCTGTAATAGAAGGCTGTATCCTAATATCTTGGCTGTCTATTATAGGACACTGAGTTATGAATTATATGGTTTAGGTCAGGCATGTCAAACTGGGGACCTTCTGGGGCCAAAGTGCTGCAGAGATTAACGTTTACCCTCATCTTATCCTCTGAATTCAGTTCATGAATGCTTAGCTAATTATTTGATGAGCTGAATCGGGTGTGTTTAATTGAGGTTGTTTGCTGAAGTCTGCAGTGTTTTGGCCTGCGAGGACTCGAGCCTGACACATGTGGTTTAGGTTATACAGGTTTTTTGTTGCTGACAGGAATCATTTCGGCCAATTCAATTCAGTTGAACTGTATTTATACCAGAACAACATGGCAAAAAGCTAGCTTTCTCACTGTTCTCACTAGTGCAACATGTAGGATTTACATAGCAATTTAAAGATGCAAACAGTTTAGGCAAATACTAAAGTGCTGGACAGTAAACAAACTGACAGTTCAGGTAGTAATTTAGAATGATTGATATAATGTTTAAAGCACATGTAAAATATAAGTATTTATAAAATAACTCACAATTCATTGCATAGTTTTATTTACTTAATTGGGATAAATCACACTGACCCCAAAAAAAGATTTTTTCTCTAAATTTCACCCTAAATGGGCGGGGCTAAACTGCTGTACTCCAAATAGATGGATATATGTAAATGTGTTGGATTTCACGCATCACAAAAGCAACAAGTTCAAAACAGGTTGTTTTTGCAGCTTAGATTCCGTCTATATGAACTGTATGAATTAGAGACTGAACCATATATTTTTTTAAAGCTGCACTAAGTAAGATTTTATGTTAGAATTGAAATAAGCAGCATTACTGAGTCATGAGTAAAAAATAAAAGCCTAAAATATAGTGAGTGTGCGCTGCTGTGAGTTGCTCTGTAAAAGCTGAAATAATTATTAAAAAGTCAGAGGCGTCGGGTCGGAGGTTTTTTACACTACGTCGTACATGTTTATGCATTAACGTCACCTGCAAAGGCTCAAAAAGAAGGTCCAGCTCGATGGTTACGTCTCAAATGATGTCAAAATCAACATTATAGATAGACAGATAGATAAATAAACAAAGTGGCAGTGTAATAATAGTGACAATAGTAGATAAATCGCTCACATCCTCAGAAGACACGTCCTTCACCCAAGTTTTGACTTTGTTCTCTTTGAATTCTCTTTCAATGCACTCGCAATCATCCGCTCGGGGAAGGGTCCGAAGCACAACCCACGTAATTACACATTCCCACCAGAGAGGTCGTCAATTCCCCAAAACTTATTAGATATTTTTCCCCAAATCATTCGGCTATAGTCAAATGTCATACGTCTGACTCCTTTTGCTAGCAGAAATGGTAGAAAATGTTTTTCTGCATGTTGCACTCAATTACACAGTTCCACCAGAGGGGTCTCCAAATCCCCAAAACTTACATAGTGCAGCTTTGAAAAGGTGAGGAGGTTTTTCATGATACAAGGGACTTTTGCCTCTCTCTGACGGTCTTTCCTGCTCTTGAGCTGCAGATTTATCCTCAGAATAAAAGTAAGAGGAAGGTCATGTTGGGGATTTGAACCCAGATTATCTCAACTGGATTTTCACATTTACAGGCAGACAGGAGTGAATCTATTTCAGTACCAACGGAGCAGTGATTGGGTAACAGCAGGTGACATCACAGCGGTGTCCGCGCACCAGCACCTTGCTCTGGGTGAGAGGAGGCTGTACAGACTGACTGAGCAAACTCGATTTCCAAAACAGACAGGGAGTATTTGAGGTGACTGATGGTCACGCATCATCAGCGGTCAAGCAGAAGAGGACATGCTGCCCTTTTGATCCAATAATGTGAATAGATTTTTATTCGTGCCCCGATTTCCTTTCTTTCACAGTTATCCCACATAAAACCGATGAGATGGATTAACGAGCCGTGGCTCGACAGAGCCTGGCACTCTAAATCAGCAAAAACGATTTGCTGGCTGCACATTCAAATAGTTGGTGTTCTTTAGCAATAAGCGCGGCTGCTGGATGGATTCCCCTCACATGCACTGGGAAGATCGTGTTTCCAAGCAACCATTTCTTACTGTTTCTGAATTTTGACACCAAGAACTGACACTCAGTAAACATATTCTTGAGCGAAAAAGCGCAATGTTGGTACTACTGTGTTACAGAGTTAAAGAGCAGATTCTGACCGTGGAACTTCATCATTTTATTTTAGACCAAAAAGAGAAGAACAGAGTCTGATAATCTTCAGGTCCTATGCTGAGAGATACTTGATGTACTAAGAGGCTCCACTGCAGAAACAATATTCTGGCCCTCTGTATATGAAGTGATAGTCCCCTAAAGATTGTTTACATTTTTTCAATTATTAACAAAATGTCATGAAAGTTGTTTCTCAACAGCATTAAGGTTAGACTTAGGATTAGTACCAAGGTTTGGTTTAGGACCAGGGGACCAGGGTGAGGATTAGGATTAGGTTTGGGGTTAATGGTTAGGTTTAAACCAAATGCGCTCTCTCTCTCTTTCTCTCTCTCTCTCTCTCTCTCTCTCTATATATATATATATATATATATAGAGAGAGAGAGAGAGAGAGAGATAGAGAGAGATACTGATACTGAAATGAACCAACAGAAATGAATGAACTGAATGAACCAACAGAAATGGCCAAAATGACTTGGAAAAAAGTCTGGTTCCATTGACTTACATTAAAAGCACAGAAGGTTTTTTAGGATTTTTTCCTTCTTTATCATTTTGGAGATTTGAGGTTTTGTTACGACATCAGCGATATATATAGTCTAGGGTTCTATATAGGGTTCTATATAGCACCAAAAAGGGTTCTTCTATTGTTATATTGTCAGACTTGTTACAATAGAAGAACCCTTTTTGGTGCTAAATATATATGGTGCTATTTGGTTCTATATAGAACCATCTACAGCACATTCTACTCCAGTCTGAACTTTTGCAATGCGAAGAACCCTTTAATCATGCAAAGGGTCCTTTGAGTGTTCATGGTTTTATATAGAACCGTTTTCTTCACTAAAGAGCCTTTGAAGGTCCAGCATTTATAAGTGTGTAGAGTTTATATGCAGAATGATAAATGAATAAATATGGGCTGATACAATAGAATTGTGAATAAATTTAAATGAGTATAGCTGCAGGTAATAGTATAAATGTTAGTACACTAAAAGTGCTGTGTGTATATAAGTTATAAATATATAGATGTTGGCCTGTATGCATAACTTATATAACAAAATGACACAGTTACAGTGTTAGGAGTCTTGCCCAAGGATTATTATTGCCATTATTGGTGTTGCATTGTATGCTTGCCCAGGCATGGAATCAAACCCTAGTAATACTATGTAAAGTATTACATGTACATGTTTGTACAAACAGGACAGGATATTACCCTGGTATATACAGTCATATGCAAAAGTTTAAACACCATACATCTTCTAAACCGCTTATCCTTCTGGGTGGGGTGCTGGAGCCTATCCCAGCTGTCATTGGGCAGAAGGCAGGATACACTCTGGACAGGTCGCCAGTCCATTGCAGGGCAGACAGGCAGACAGACAGACATACACAGTCACACTCACACCTAGGGGCAATTTAGCATGTCCAATCAGCCTGACTGCATGTTTTTGGACTGTGGGAGGAAACGCACGCAGACACAGGGAGAACAGGCAAACTCCACACAGAAAGGACCCCGGGTGGGAATTGAACCCAGGCCATTTTTGCTGTGAGGCGACAGCGCTACCCACTGCGCCACGGTCCCGCCCTGTTTTGTTGATTTTCTAAGTGAAAATGAGTTAACACATTCTCTACAGTAAACAAACTCAAATATGGCAATTTTCAACAAATTTTAGTGTACAATTTCTATTTATCTGCTGAGTTTAACATAGTAGAAAAAATAAAACATAACATATTAAATGTGTTATATCTTTTGCACAGGTCACATTTTATGTTTAATTCCATAAACAGTAATTGTGCATTAAAATGTGCAGAAGTGTGTTCTCTGTAGAGGTTGTGTAACTTATTTTCACTTAGAAAATCAACCAAACTCACTTAGCATATATGTACTTACATATCGCTGTTGTCAGAAGAAAACCATGTATCGCCAAAATGGCAACTTTACAGGAGAAGGAAAAAACCTACTTTACATTTAATGTAAGTCAATGGAACCAGAATTTTTTCCAAGTCACTTAGGGCCGTTTCTTTTGGTCCATTCATCATGAAATTTACACACAATGTAAAGGACAACAGGTATTTTCAAATTATGACAAAAACTGAAAAAACGACAAAAATGGAGATATGAGGTTTTCTTCCGACAGCAGCGATATATTTAATACATATGGGGCATATTATTATTATTATTATTATTATTATTATTATTATTATTATATCCAATATATGAAAGGTTTTGTTGCAAAGCGTAACATAGACCACTTTTATTTAGTTTTTGTGATATTGGGATATTGAGATATTATATTATATAAGTGCTATATCATGAATAATACCACCTTAATTAGAGAAATATAAATGTGTTTTCCATTAGTCAGCTGTTACAGTTAACCAAATATATCCAAAGTTGTTACAAATACAGCATTTTGGAAGGAAAGTCCTCACACATATATATAGCATTATCATGGTCGAAAGCAGAACAAATTTTAAAAAGGCTTTGATAGGACAGTGCTATGGTAACTGCTTTTGTGATAACGAAGGTCCATTCGGTGGTTGAACAAAGGGGCAGGAGATTAATCTCTCGAGATAAGACTGCAAACCACATAGAAATGACGATTAAAGAGAGGATAAAAACAACACAGTTGGAATAATTGGAAGTCTTTCCAGTTCAGCTCTAATGCAATACTGCTTTACCCCATTTGAGCATATTTCATGTGCGCCCACCTTTGCATAGGATCACTAAGAAGCATCCAGGAGTCCAGCACATTTCGCTGCTCGAACAATCTGCCTTAACCTGGCATTTAACTGATTCGATGAATCAGGTGTGTCTGGGTGGGGAAATCAGCAAAATTGCCCCCAAGACCAGAGTTTCCCATCCCTGCTTTCATTATAATAAGGAAGAGTCTAAATGAGAAGTATAAAAGAGAAGAGCGGAGTACAAAGACTGCACAAACTAACCTCATTACAATAGATATGAAGAGAAGACAAATCCTCAAAAATTCAACATATAAACCATAGATTTCCACCAAGCTTTAACGCAGTGTTTTAGTGCGAACTCCAATTGTCCTGTGGACAGAGCTGCCTGTCTTCCTATATACTTTTTGCTATTGCAGCATTGATCTGAAAAGAGGTTTTGCAGGAATATTTTTGACATCCACATATGTCCTCTGGTGGTCACGTGTTTAGCATTCAGCTCTGTTTAGCTTTGAGGCCAATAAAACTCCCTTTAATGTGAATTCTCAGCCCACTTAGACAGATTCCATGCTCGGTTTGAAACCTGTCTCATGGTGATTTACGCTATCAAAGACGTCCGCCCACCTCTCATGTCTTGCAGCAGGACGAGCAGTGCAGCTCGATGAAATTAAAGTGACATGGTTTACCTTCACCGAAACAGCTGGTCCACCTACTTAACCCCTCATCAAGTTCTAATCAATCATCTCTCATACATCAAAGCAAGAAGGAGTGCATGTGTTGATCTGTGATGCGGTTGTTGTTGTTGCAAGTCTCTCCCACTTGTGTGTTTTCCTCATTCTAAGCAGATCCTTTTCAATCTTACTTTCATAGAGAGCCACAGCTGGTGTGAAAAGGCCAAATGGGAGTGAAATAAATGAAGGCAGGAAAGACTCTTTAAATCAGCAACAAAAAGAGCAAGAATACCTCTCCGAGGCTGTCGCCATGGAGACCAGCCAGCTTTCAGAAATGGCTGATCTAAAAGACTATAAAATGGATCTGGGGGACACAGAAGAGGATAAATGCCAGCGGAGTGAGGAGGATGGGAGAGATGAGAGAGGCTGCTTCGATGCACATTTCCCCGAATGCCTAGATACTGAAAAGATCAACTCCGCCATCGCAGACGAGCAAAAAAGCAACGAGGTAGCCAATGATTGTGTGAGCTCTGAGGAAACCGACAGAAGCGCAGACCTGCAGGACAACATCATGGTAAAGGAGACTGAGAAAGAGGAGCCAAATCTCAGAGAATCCACACCATCTCCAGAGCCAGATACAGACCACCATGCCCAAGACCAGCCAGTGGAAGAAGGAGAAGATGACAACCCACCCACATTGGATGCAAATGGAACAGAGCACCAAGACCTGCAAGAAAGTCTGACAACAGGCCAAGAAGACAACAACACATCCACTTTTGATGCCAATGGGACAGAGCCCCAGGAACCGCTGGACAAACAAACAACAGAGCAAGAAGACAACAACCCATTAAATGTTGATGCAAATGTGGAAGAACACCAAGAACCACAGGACAGTCCAACAATAGAGCAAGAAGACAACAACCCATTAAATGTTGATGCAAATGTAGAAGAACACCAAGAACCACAGGACAGTCCAACAATAGAGCAAGAAGACAACAACCCATTAAATGTTGATGCAAATGTAGAAGAACACCAAGAACCACAGGACAGTCCAACAATAGAGCAAGAAGACAACACCTAGTCCGATTTTGATGCTAATGTGGCAGAGCACCAAGAACCACATGAAAGTCTGAAAGTAGAGCAAGAAGATGACACCCAGTCCCCTTTTGATGCCAGTGGGGCAGAGCACCAAGAACCACAAGGAAGTCTGAAAGCAGAGCAAGAAGACAACCTATCTGCTTTTGATGGGACAGAGCACCACAAACTACAAGAAAGTCCAAAAATAGAGCAAGAATCTGTATTGGAGCAGCAAATCAAGGAACTAGCCATTTCTGATGCCTCCACAGAATCGTGCCACGATAATGACCCGAGATGATCTGAGTGACTGTCTGCAAGTGGAGATGGCTATTGTTTCATCAGACAGTGATGCAGAAGAGCAATGGAAGTCCATGGTTTCTCCTGCTGTTGAAAACGAGAATGATAATGATGGCATTCTTGGGTCAGATCCACCTGATGTTAGTGAGGAGCCAAACAACCAAGAAGATGTAAACGAGGAAGACAGCAGTATTCTACTGGAAAGTAATGCTACACATGAGGATGAACTTCTGGAAGAAACCACAGAAAGCATCGATATCTTAGAACAGCCAGAATGTCCCACAGAATGTGAGCTGGAAGACCTTTCGTATGAGGGATCCATACACTACCGAAGTTTAACGAAGATCCCAGAGGATGAGGAGGATCTCAACCAAAACGCAAAGCACAGCCTGCAGCGTTTGTCTGCCTCAACCTCTGAGCTTGACAAGAAGTTACCACAAGACTACTGCGTGATTGAGGAGGCAAAGAGCGAGAATGTCAGTACCGAACATCTGGACTTTAGGATGGCTCGTCAGCAGTGGAAGAAGATGGAAGAGCAGAATAAGGGCCAATTGCGCCAGCCCAACATCAAGCAGGGTACTTGTCAGGGTGGCCATAGCTTCATGTACACACCTGTGCGTACCCTAGAGCGTCCCAAGAAAGACCAAGATTCAGACAGTCTAAGTCTTGGTGATTACCAGTACACCCAGTTTAGCCCTTGCTCAGAAGACTCTGGGCTGGATGACACAAGCTACAGGTCTCCTTATGACGAACCAGAAACTCCAGTTGAGAGGGAGATACGTGAGACTATGGAGCGAGAAGAATCTTTCAGACGAGAGAGGGCCCTGTCAAGATCATCTTCTGGTGAACCTGTAGAAAGCAAACCCAGACCAACCACTTTGCTGGCAAGCAGATCAGACCCAGACGATAAAAGAAAGATGTTTAATACACCTGAAGACAGATGCAGGTCACAGAGATCGCCCAGCGCCAGAACCCCAACTTTATCCATCACTGCTTCACCATCATCAAAACCAGCGTACCATGAGATGGTGGCTAACAACGTCATCATCCTCGAGCCAGATTCTTATTCCGCAAGCCCAAGGCACAGGGGGAAGGGTCTTCTCTCTCCAGGGACAAGCAGTTTCCATGAGTGGCCCTCAGACATGAGCAATGTTATCATATTGGAAACATCAAATCTCATCATCCGAAGTGCATCAGAGTTCTGCCTGAGCACTGCATGCCAGGAGACTCAAGAGAGCACCTTCCATAATAATCCCTTCTTCAAACTGAGGTCACACAGCACACAGTCTCTGGTGGACCAGGAGATCAAAGTGGTGAGGCAGAGAGATGAGGAGTTCAGGAGACAGAGGGCACAGTTGTACACTAAAGAGAAGTACGACACTGTCCTGGTGTCTCCCAGCTTGCTGGAAAGTTTTACCTACGACCGACCAGGTATAAAGTAATGTGTTTCCCTTTGACTGTCTTGAACAATCTTAGATAGTTCCATTAAAATCAGTGAGAGGCTTAAAACAAATACAACAAAATCTAACAAATTATGCCATGGATTGCACAAATGTATTAACCACCATTAACAAGCACAGTGTTCATCAAAGTAATTGCAGTTATCCTTTTGTGACTATCCTACAGCCCAACAAACAGATTCATATTTAAAATGTGTGCCAAAAATGTGTGCCAATTTATGAAGAACTGAGGCAGGTAAAGGTAAATAAATGTTTACTATTTTATATTTGTCCTTTTGCAGGAGAGATACCATCAAAATGCAAGTCCTCCCCTTCCTCCCCTTCAAAGATACGCAAAATGGACCGTTCCGTTTTGTCCTGCGATCAGAAGGTATTTCACATTTAATGTGTTTCTCTTGTGTCTCACTGTGAACAGTTTGGTTAATTAACTATCTTTAGTTATATTCACACTAAAAACCAGATAAAAAATGTTGTCTGATTACCATGGCTAGCATAATGCTACCCTGTACCTTTAATGCTACCCTGTACCTTTATGGAAGAGCAGAATAAGGGCCAATTGCGCCAGCCCAACATCAAGCAGGGTACTTGTCAGGGTGGCCATAGCTTCATGTACACACCTGTGCGTACCCTAGAGCATCCCAAGAAAGACCAAGATTCAGACAGTCTAAGTCTTGGTGATTACCAGTACACCCAGTTTACCAGTACACCCAGTTTAGCCCTTGCTCAAGTTTAAGTCTTTACTGAAGGAAAAGGAATGATTCCTTCAGTAAAGACTTAAAATTAAAGCCTGTCTGTGAATATTATTGGAGGAGCCTGTTAACATATTAGCTATCTGCTGAGCTCCTCAACTTACTCTAACAAAAGCCAAATATATTCCAGTTACAGAGAATTGAGAGTGTAGACTAGTTACAGACGGCCGGCTATCAGCTTCCAGAAGTCTTACATTATTTTTAAACCACTCTTCTAAAAATAATTACTTGTGATTGTAAGTAATTAAGTAATAGAACAATATCTTGTCATTAATTTATCAGTCATATATTTATCTTTTTTTTTTAGATAAATGTTTTTCATACCTGTAGGAGCCTCCCTCCTTGTAAATTTCAACATCTGGGTCTAAAACCCCATTCGCCTGTGGCAATTTATGCTACTCACTGAATTATGATTGCTAATATGTGCATGCAATCCCTTTAATTAGATGAGGATCCCAGCTGTTCACAGATTTTTGAGTTTGTTCTTCTGATGTCTGTTATTTGGATGCATCTGTATAATTCAGTGTTTGTAAGTCCTGTGTAAGTCCCATGATCTGTGTACCATGTATAGTGCCTTGCGAAAGTATTCAACCCCATTAAAAGTCATCAGATTGGATTACAACTGACACACAGATTGTTTCAGAGAGTATTTTATTGCAACCAATGTTCTCTTAAAACACATTTTCAGAGTCAAAATTCTTAAAAAAAAAATCAAAAAACTGAAACATGCTGCTTACTTAGGTATTCAACCTCTACAGACCAGCACAGCTTTAAGTCTGTGGGGGCAAGTTTCTACCAGCTTTGCCCTCTGTTTTAGAGAGAGTTTCACCCCTTATTCCCAGCAGATTTGCTCCAGGTTGTTCAGGTTGGACGGATGACACTTATGAACTGCAGTATTCAAATAGTGGCACATACTTTGACTTGGCCATTGTAGAACATTCACCACTTTGTTGTTCAACCACTCCTGAGATGCTTTGCCCTTTGGTGTCCGGGATTATTGTAATGCTGAACTTTTCTCCCAAGCTTTAATTTTTTAGCAGACTGAAGCAGGTTGTATTGCAGTGTCTCCCTGTGTTTTGCACCATCCATCCATCCTTCAGTTTTAACAAGATGCTCAGCCCTCGCTGAGGAAAAGCTGGGACTGTTTCTGTTGAGTTGTGGACGTCAGGTCTGCATGCCTAGTGTTTTGAATTTTGGCCGAAAAACTAAGTTGTTTGCCTCATCTGACCACAAAACCTTATCTCACATCTTAGCTGGATCACTCTTGATGATTTCTGGCAAATTCCAGATGTGTGCTGATGTGTTTTATTTATAATAATGGCTTCTTTTTAGCCACCATATAGGCCAGATATATGCTGAGCTCTTGATATCATTGACTGGAGCTTCACTCCAGTCTCACCCACTGAGCTCTGGAGCTCTGTAGCTCCTTCAGGGTGATTGTTGGAGTCCCTTTCTTGCTCTGACGCTGAGTTTTAAGGGACGGCCTTGTCTAGGGGGTCTTTTATCCAGAAATGGAAGTTTTTTAAAAATTCACAAGCAGAGGTCATTTGTAAGCCACTTCTGTCCTTTTCTATCTTAAAGTTGGAGCTTCCAAAGTACTGGAGTTCTTATTCAAACAGCATTTTTTTAGGTTTTTTAGTCATTTTTCTTAGAGAATATTTTCTGTAACAATTCATTTTAGGAGTCAGTCTTTTAAAATAAAATATGCACAAAATATCAGTGTCATTTGTGATCCGGATGCATCACATGATCTTTTAAGTAGGTTGAGTACTTTCGGAAGGGACTGTATAATATCATACTCTGGGACATTCTTTTGATTTTAATGTGAATCTGTGTTAAATGTCTGGACCTTAAATCGCCTCCCAACCACCATGCAGTATCCCCTACTGTTCCCAAACACTGTTGACTCGCTATTAAACTGTGCACATTTCACCTTGAAACTGGAAACTGCATGCAGTTTTACAGGTGAAACTCTCCCCTTCAGTTCCCCGAGGCACCTTTCACCGGAGTCCGGCGGAAAAGTGCCCTGGTTCAGAGATGGGAAGCAGGGATCTTCGCCAATCATCAAAAGGACTGAAGGATGGCGCTAACCGCACAAAGCAAATATGGTATATGCATTCGGCTATTTAGCATTAAATTAAGTGTTTGGTCTGTCAGCTGGATGTCATTCTTCTGAAGTGAGCGTTAAAAAGTCAAGGCGTGACGTTGATCTTTTTACATATTTTGATGTACTGTCACATGACGGCAAATGCGTTTATGGTATTTTCATACTATATTTTCTCCTTGATAAATTTTGTAGGATGACATGAAGCACAATTTATAACGGGACTAATATAACGTCGTATTTTAAAACGGACAAAGAAAGAAAGGACGAGACAATAACAATGCCAAACATGATTTTTATTATTTGAATTTAATGAGATGAATTCTTTGAATAACTGTCATTTTTGAGCCTTAGGTTATAGGTTTACATAGAGTTATTTCCACAAGTGACTTCTCGATTTATTCCTTATTTGAGCTGATGTAGAATGCAGAAAAGAAGTAGTCCTAGCAGAGCCTGCCGGATGTTTAATTTAAGACACATGCAGATGAACAGACAAAGCAAAACCAGTGAATGTTTACCAGACTGTCAATGCAAGTACTGTAGTTATTTTCAGCCTTGGTGTTGATCCATTAGATATCGATAACGGTTGCGCTTTTTTTGCACTGAATGTTTTGCTTTGTGAACTTTTTGAACTGTTGATGTTTTTGAGCAATGATTCTTGCCTGCTAAATACAGTAACGACATCATTTATTATTCTTGTCAGCAAATAATTATAGGAGAAGAGTATATGTAGATGTTCATTATGCGTTATTATTTGGTTTGTGGCAGATGGTTCATTAATACAGAACTTGATTTTTTTCCCCTTACAGTATTTTCAATGCAGCCTATTCATTTATCCTTGAAATAAAGAGATATTAATTACTGAAACTGGTTTGTGTTGTTGCTCATATAAGTCGTTGAGCCTTCCTTGTCCTGAAATGTTGTTACCGGTGAGTCCAGAAACGTCGGTCATATTGCACTGATGGAGCAGAGGAGAGAGATACAGAACAGCAAGCTTCCAGTAACAAAAACAGCAAGGATGATCACTTTAAACCTGGTGTCCTGTGGAGAGTAGGATGTGTGTTAGTGCCATTTCTCCTCTATACATACTCTGTAGGCCTACAGCCTGATCTGCTTTCACATTTATAATAAATAATAAATATGTTGTATTTATATAGCACCATTTTAACAGAGGTTTACATAGTGTCTGACAGAGTGCCTAAAACAAGCACAGCACAGATGAAAAAGACTGAAATAAAAGATAAAATTTATATTAAATACAGAGTGAAAAAAAGACTAAATGATTTAAAGGGGCAGTCTAGCTACAATGAAAAACATAACCATGGATACAGCTGTTGTAAACACGCCTACTCTCCTCTCACACAGACGCTGCAGTGATCCTTTTCCTGTCTAAAAACTATGAAAAACCCCTTCTGATTATGTGTTGAAGGTGGATGTAAATTTTGAAAGACTACAACTGCTTTGGGGAGATCTTGGGGCGAAATTATTATTATTATTATTATTATTATTATTATTATTTCGCAAGCTGGATGAATTTTTAACTTAACAAAACATCAAGATGCTTGCTAGAATGTTGCTTTGTGGTTGCCGGGGAATTGCTATGCAGTTACCTCTCCTGGTTGCTATGGTGTTTCAGATGTTTGCTAGGGTATTGTTAAGTGGTTCCTATGGTATTCCAGTTGTTTCCTAGGGTATTGTTAAATTGTTGCTATGGTGCTCCAGTTGGTTGCTTGGGTATTGTTAAGTGGTTGCTATGGTGTTCCAGTTTGTCGCTAGGGTATTGTTAAGTGGTTGCTAGGGTGCTCCAGTTGGTTGGTAGGGTATTGTTAAGTGGTTGCAAGGGTATTGTTAAGTGGTTGCTATAGTGCTCCTGTTGGTTGCTTGGGTTTTCTTAAGTGGTTGCTAGAGTGCTCCAGTTGGTTGCTAGGGTACTGTTAAGTGGTTGCAAGGGTATTGTTAAGTGGTTGCTATAGTGCTCCTGTTGTTTGCTAGGGTATTGTTAAGTGGTTGCTTGGGTATTGTTAAGTGGTTGCTAGGGTGCTCCAGTTGATTGCTAGGGTATTGTTAAGTGGTTGCAAGGGTATTGTTAAGTGGTTGCTATAGTGCTCCAGTTGGTTGCTTGGGTATTGTTAAGTGATTGCTAGGGTATTGTTAAGTGGTTGCTATGGTATTCCAGTTGTTTGCTAGGGTATGTTAAGTGGTTGCCATGGTATTCCAGTTGTTTGGTTGCTTTGGTGTTCCAGTTGGTTGCTTGGGTATTGTTAAGTGGTTGCTATGGTGTTGCTAAGCAGCTGCTAATGTATCCAAGATGGTTGCTAAAATATTACAAAAGTGTTTAAGGTGGTTGCTAGGGTATGGTTAGGTCTTTGCTATGTTATCCTAGGTGGTTGCTAAGGTGTTGCTAGACAGGTGCTATGGTATCTCAAGTGATTGCTAGCGTATTGTTTGGTGGTTCATATGTTATTTACTGTGGTTGCTCGGGTGTTGCTTTGTTGTTGCTGTGCTATTGGTGGTGGTCGATAAGGCATTACTATGCAGTTATGATGATATCTCTCATGGTTGCTATGAGGTTGCTATAGTATTCCAGCTGGTTGCTAGAGTATTGGTAAGTGGCTGCTGTGGTATTCTTGGTGGGTGCTAAGCTGTTGCTACGTGGTTGCTATGGTAATGAAAGTGGCAGGTTTGGATTCTGGCAGAAAAATAATAAGAAAAAGAAGAAGTAGAATATAAATCTGATAACAGTAGCGATGCACAATCACTAATAACATATTACGTGGCTAGAATGCCCCTTTAAATAAAATACAAAGGGAGAAAAGAAAAAAATGGATGATAAAACATGTAAAACGGAAGGAACCGATTCTGTTTGAATGCAGTATTAAATATGTGTGCTGTAAGGTGCTTTGTAAGTCTAAGAGTGCCAATTTGCATCTTTATTTCAGCTTGGCAGCACTTAAACCACTGACAAAGCACATTAGACTCAGCATGGAATGCTCCATAATTTAGCAGGCTAATTGGTAATCCTTAGGTGTTGCCTTCTTGGATAAAGTTAAAGGCAAATCTAAAATGAATATTATTAATATAAACGTCCTTATACTGCAGTCTTACCCAGTTTCTGCTCATTGCAGGATTTGAGAGAATGGCATGTTCATCAGGACAGTTACTGCCTATAGACAGAGGCAAAATAAACACAAATCATGCACCCATCTGAATATTTAACCAAATGAACATCAGATATCTTGCAAAACGTGGTGACATAATCCTAATAATGAATCATTCATGCAGTTAACACACATGGTACAAATGCTTAACAAATGCTTTGAGTAGATTTTAAACGGTTAATATCTGAAAACCATCATATCCACATTAAGTAAACACACTACATTTTATACATATTGGTCTTTCAGTTTACTTACTTTTGGCCAAAATTGTGTTGATGAAATACATTTTATTCAGGTGGAAATGATCAATTCAATGGGCCGTTTTTATTTTTTTTTCAGTGTACTGTACTGACCTCGCTCACAGAGACCTCTTCTGTGTACTAACAGGATCAGCTTAGACAGTGCCACCCAAATAACAAACCCAGAGAGAACCCCAGTGGTCCAGGGGAAAGGAAGAAGCAGAGACTGCTGTCGCATCCCAACAAACACGGCAACCACTGTGAAAAAGGAATTTCGATAAGTCACCAATGCAATAATTAATGCATATTATTACAAATAAGGAAACCAGATTTTACCTGCAAACACTTCTGCAGCATTTCCCACTCCCCAGTGCAGCCAGTTGAATATCCACCTCCTGAGGAAATACAGGGGATTTTGTAGTTTTTACTATATTTTGTATTTTTACTACATATTGTACTGTATTTGCTATACGTTTGCTTAGATTTCAACCGATATGCAACTGAGAAAAAAGCACAGACTTAACTTGACTTAAATGTGTACATCAGTTCCACATGAATAAGATATATTACATCAACTTAATTCTTGCCAAAAGTGAGTAAACTGAAAGAAAACATTGAGATGATGTAACGTATTGTCATGTTGGGTTGGAATAAGATGCAGGAAACATTGCGCTTTAAAGGCAAATGCTCTTTTGTTGAACAGGCAGCAGGAGAGAACCACCACTTAGCGTTAGCTGACAAGGCCGTCCACTCTCACTTCACAGTAGACACTTAACTCTGGCAGTGCTACCCCACAGCCCAGCGCAGCATAGCACAAATAACATGTCCACATCTTTAACTGACCAACAACTTGTTCACAATAAAGTCTCTCCAACCGCAAGCATGGCGCCTCCTGAGAGCCTTCGCACATGTCCGTTTGGTTCATTTGTAGTTGCTAGGTGGTTGCTATGGTGTCCTTGGCAGTTGCTTATCGGTTGCTAGGCGGTTGCTATGGTTTCAGTCAGGGGTCCTAAACGGTTGCTATGGGGTCCTAGGTGGTTGATAAGTGGTTGCTAGGCGGTTGCTGGGCAGTTGCTATGGTGTCTGTCGTGAGTCCTAAGCGGTTGCTATGGTGTCCTAGATGGTTGTTAAGTGGTTGGTAGGCAGTTACTATAGTGTCCTAGGTGTTTGTTAAGCAGTTGGTAGGCGGCTGCTATGGTGTCCGTTGTGGGTCCTAAGCAGTTACTATGGTGTCCGAGGTGGTTGCTGATTGGTTGCTAGGCTGTTGCTATGGTGTCCTAGATGGTTGCTAAGCAGTTGCTAGACAGTTGCTATGGTGTCCGTTGTGGGTCCTAAGAGGTTGCTATGGTGTCCTAGGTCATTGCTAAAAGGTTGCTAGGCAGTTGCTATGGTGTCCTAGGTGGTTGCTAAGCAGTTGTTGTGGGGTTGCTAGGCAGTTGCTATGGTGTCCATCATGGGTCCTAAGCGGTTGCTGTGGTGTCCTAGGTGGTTGTTAAGTGATTGTTTGGCAGTTGCTATGGTTTCCTAGGTGGCTGCTAAGCGGTTGCTATGGTGTCCGTCATGGGTCCTAAGCAGTTGGTATGCTGTCCTAGGTGGTTGCTTATTGGTTGCTAGGCTGTTGCTATGGTGTCCTAGATGCTTGCTAAGCGTTGGCTATGACATTCTTCATGGTTGCTATGCAGTGGCTAGTTGGTTGCTATGGTGTCCTAGGTGTCCCAGACTTGCTGATGTGGTTTAGATCACGGTATGACTTAATGTGAGCTACAACAAAATGAACAAATTGTCACTGTGTAGCTGAACGCTGTGGTGTCTTTAGATAATAGTCCACTCAGAAACTGACTCGCACATCATGCATGCGTACAGGCACTAGATTAGATGTGAGATTTCTATTAACAAACTTATATCTTCAGTTTGAAAATGTATAAATTGAAACAACAAATGTAATCTGCAACGATCATATACCTGCGAGGTGTGCGTGCAAGTAAACTGTGTCAGAATTCAGCAAATTACTTTGCTGTCTAAAGTGGCTGCCTGCAGAGTTAAGCTACATGGTGGTTTTGTTCATTTTATAGCTCACAGTAAGTCAAACCGTGTCCTAAACCACACTGACAAGTCTGTGAGACCTTAATGAAGAGCTGGATCCGGTCTGAGCGGGTCGAGAGAAGTTTTAAGGATTTATTCCAGAAAAGATTTCAATGACTATTGGCCTAGTGTTTGGTAGCAACATTAGCCTCATGGCTCCAGAAGCAAAATTTGGACGCCAAACACGTCTTGGCTGATTGACTACATCCGGGGTAGGTGGACAATTGTGTACAGACGACTTGTGTAAAGTTGTAAGCTTAGTTATGTAATCAGTATCTGAGTATATGAGCAGTTTCTAGCTATTTTTTTTACCGTGATGAGTCTGGTGCTGGTCTAACGGTGGCCATTATGGGCTGAATAACAGCGAGAGCCATCACAATACAGCCTAGACCAGCATGAGAAGCAGCTCCCTGCACAAAAACATGATGCATATTATATACAATCTGCATAAAAGCATTTGAGTAATTTATGTCACTCACATGATGATAATAATAATAGTGCATTTAGTCATATAAAACTTTAAAAGGATAAATAAAATACAAAGACAGTAAAATATAGTAAAATACAAATAGAGAAAAGATGGAGAAAACTCCAGGACTGAACGGATTCTACCTTAAATGCAACATTATATCAGCACATCGAACACAGAGAGGTTTATTGACTTGAAAACCAGACAATCTGTGCAGACCTGCATCAAATCTGTGATGTAACAGCACCACATGAATCATTTCAGTATCTGACTATAATCTGAAATGAAACAGAGCCCTCTGCTGGTCTGTGTTGAAAGTGGTGGGAGTTAGAGGCTCATGAGCCTACTAGCTCACCTTCTACGAAGCACTATAATACAATCTGTCACAAGTGGAAATCTCACCCTGCTCCAGTGTCCCCTGTAGACGAAAGGAAGAATGAAACCCACAAACGTGAGCATCACTGTGAGCATCATCAGCACATGATGCACCTGTGCAAATAAATCGTTTATGAGATATATTACACTACACTCTATACAAAAACTGTAAAATTTTCATTTACGCTCACTGCTCACTTTATTAGAAACCCTTCTCATGTAGCTCCTCCTTACTGGTGTACAGTTAGAGACTGTAGCTCATCTGTTGATGTACAGTTTGTGTTGTCCGTTCTTCAGCACTTCATCAGCGGTCAGTTTCTGACTCCAGAGCCGCTCTTGGCTGGATATTCTGGAGTGCTGATCCACTCAAACCCTAGCAGTGAAACTCCAACACTCAAACAATATCTGCTTATCATCAGCCCTGTGGTCATAAACTGACCAATAATGAATTGGGGGAGGGCTCATAAACTGTGCAGCAACAGCTGGGCTACAGTACACCTATTTAGCGAAAAAGTATAGAAGGACAGGGTAGGTGTTTCTAGTAAAGTGGCCAGTGAGTGGAAGTACAAATTAGGTGTTTCTAATAAAGTGGCCAGTGAGTGGAAGCACAAGGTAGGTGTTTCTAATAAACTGGCCAGTACATGGACATACAATGTAAGTGCTCCTAATAAAGTGGCCCTTGAGTGAAAGTACAGGATGTTTCTAATAAAGTGGCCAATAAGTGGAAATATAAGGTTGGTGTTTCTAACAAAGTGGCCAATTAGTGGAAGCACAAGGTAGGTGTTCCTAATAAAGTGGCCGACCAGTGGAGGTACAAGTTAGGTGTTTCTAACAAACTGGCCAGTACATGGACATACAAGGTAGGTGTCTCTAATAAGGTGTCCAATGAGTGTAAATACAAGGTAGGTGTTAAGTACCCAGTGCATGGAGGTGCAGCATAGGTGAAAGTACAGGGCAAGTGTTTCTAATAAAGTGGCCAATAAGTGGATGTACGAGTTAGGTGTTTCTAATAAACTGGCCGGTACATGGACACACAAGGAAGGAGTTTCTAATAAAGTGGCCAGCAAGTGGAAGTACAAGGTAGGTGTTTCTAATAAAGTGGCCAAAAATTGTGCTCTGCAACAACTTCACTATATATCATTTAGTGGAGTTAATTCTAATACCTGAAACCAGATTCTTTGTCCAAACAGTGTCTTTTCAGGCCAGTCTGGTTTAAAGAAGCCTGCGATGAAGGTGCCAGCGCTTCCAGCCACCATCCACGCAATCAGCATCAAAGCACCTGCAGTACATGTTATTATTATTCATTTCTATGATGCTTTCTAATATATAATATAAAATACATATGCATGTATATGCATTTCTGCATCCTGATACATGCTTGTGAGCTCACTGACTGAAAATGACACTAGCTGCACTAAACTACATCACTAGCCAAAACTGCATGATTGTTTATGTATTCCGCTTGTAAAGAAATGCTTACCGTGGCATTTCATAATTAAAGGGGAGCGGGATCCGGTCACTATCTCCGCCGGGCCGGTAATGGCCTGCCGCTGAGCTGATACGAGGGGCTGACGTTTATGTTTATGGATCTCACCTGAGAGAGGAAACTCATAGGTTAGCACAGCCATTACGCTCGTTTATCACCACAGGCCTCATAAAGTAGAATGCAGGAGCAATCAGAGCTTCCTGTTTAAGACTGAAACAGCACAAATGAAATGCTGGACGAGTGCTGGGCAACTGTGTCATAAATTACAGTAGATGAGGCACTTTATTGAAAATAATCACTGACCAAAGTGGTTCAGGAAATGGTGTATTTACTCGGGCTCTAGTGATACAGCTTAAAGCGATAGTTTAGAGACAAAAAGTATCAAAATTTCGCCATGTTTGGTGTCTGGAGTTTGCTTGCTTAGTTTGCACAATGCTAATTGGTGGGTACATGCTTCCATTGCTTTTAACTACTTTAGCCTCGAAGCTCTAGAGCAAAACTGAAGAGACAAACTTCAGACAACATACATGTCTTGGCTGATCGAAATTTGAAGTTTCATCAAACTATCGCTTTAATTCTAAGAACATTTAAGCTTAAGTTCTTAAAGCACATGCTGTATTGCAGTTTTACAGGCTGTTGTGCACCCGTTGACCTTATGTGTGTCCTTATCCATGACATGCCTTTTGTATCATCGGCATGTGCTGATATGGTTAAGTTCTCCGGAACTTCTGAATCGTTTGGGAAGTGCAGAAGTGCAATCAGTGCTGGATGTCATAAAAAGTACACGTTTACTGGCCAAATCGACTGGACTGGACTAGAGCAATCAAAACAAGGCCTTGAGATGAAGCAGTGGAGTGTTGTAATGTTCATCCATTAACCTCAACCATGCAACAGCATGCTTACCAATATCAAGCTGAACTTTTGCTTCTGCACCTTAACAGTATCTTTAGATTCTGGCCTGTCACTAATGGTAGTGATAGGAACCAGGGGTCACTATGTCTACAATACAAATATAGCCATTTTATTCACTATCCAGAACCACCAGTGAACCTACATGTGTCTTCTGAGTTTTTATATGTCATGTGGTAAATGTAAATAAGGGGATATTTGAAAAAAAATAAGTTTTTTTGGAGATTATTTTGCCTCACAAAGTATATTTTACACCAAAACCTTCACAAAACTCATAAACAATGTTTCAGACATCAAGCAGCACCTTCATAACCATTTCATGTAACAAATTTCTGTGATTAAACTCTTCAGAAGTCTGGTTCTTATCACCACCACTGTGATAATTAATTTAATGATCAAATGTAAAAAGAGTTTGAAAAATTGGTGGAATTCCACTTTAATGGAGCAAGTTTTCTTTAACTCCACTCACCATGCTGAGCAGAGCCGTGTGCGATGAACAGGTAGTAGCTGTGGTCGAGGCTGAAGCGCTGTGGATCCTGAGGGATGTTGGTGGCTCTGCGAAACCTGCACTGAATCACTCCATCAGCCACTCTCCAGCCCACATCACTCAGGACGGCCTGCGCAAAGAAGACAAGCCATTCAAACTCAGTCTGTACTGTGTGGGAATAAAACAACTTTATTCATAGACACTCACTGGCAACTGTACTAAAAACCCCTCCCTGTTTCTGTTGATGCATAGTTTACGTTAGCCGTGCTCTAGTGCTTCACCAGTGATCAGTTACTGACCACAGAGTTGCTCTTGGTCTATAGTCAGAAACTGACCAGTGACGAATGGGATAGAGGAAGGACTCTAACTAAATGGCCAACGAAAGTACAAGGTAGGTGTTTCTAATAAAGTGGCCAGTGAGTGGAAGCGTAAGGTAGGTGTTTCTAATAAAGTGGCCAGTGAGTGGAAGCACAAAGTAGGTGTTTCTAATAAAGTGGCCAGTGAAAGGAAGCACAAAGTAGGTGTTTCTAATAAAGTGACCAGTGAATGGAAGCACAAGGTAGGTGTTTCAAATAAAGTGGTCACTGAGTGGAAGTACAAAGTACAAAGTCTGTGTTTCTTATAAAGTGGCCAGTTAGTGGAAGTACAAGGTAGGTGTTTCTAATAAAGTGGCCACTGAGTGGAATACATGGTAGGTGTTTCTAATAAAGTGGCCACTGAGTGGAAGTACAAGGTTGGTGTTTCTAATAAAGTGGATTTATAGATATTTTATCTTCTCAGCAACCTTCTGTACAACTACAGAGGAATGATGGACATTACACTCACCTACAAATGCAAAACAAACTCTGTACATACTGAGATATATACTGAAAAATATAGGCCTCACCTTATCGGCAATCTCTGGATGAGTACGGCCTGCTTCGTATGCAGCGTTCACAGTCACCCGCCCTCCGTCATTCACACACAGATAAACGTCATCGTTACCCTGCGCCAAAAAAATACATGATAAGCAGCACAGGAGTGTCATATTCAGACACAGTTCAAAAGTTTAGAATCACTGTTTTTAGTAACTCAAAGCCAATTTTGTTGCAGAATGTTCTATAACCATCTAATGCATCATACTTTATTGACTACTGTTACATTAAGCACTCAAATTCCCACTCACCATCCACTCATCCTCAGACAGAGCAAAGGAAATGTATCCCTGCGTCGGCCCGCTCAGCTCAAACTGCACACTCTGGCCCTCAGTGCGGTAGGACAGGAAGAAGCAGTGTGTATCTGTGGCAGGGTTGCAGTGGGCTGGATCCAGCAGGCAAGACTTCCACTGACCACAACCCTCTGAACTGAACTAATCAAGACAGAGTGAAGAGAAAAATCTACAAACGTGTTGTGATTCAATATTATTTATGGAATACCAGACTAACTGCAATTGCATTGATTCAGTACTGTATATTAAACAGCAACAGATCCACTTATTGGACCTGCCTCGATTCAGTACTGCCATGAAACACTAATAGAGTTATTGACTGGAACTGCATTGATTCAGTATTGAATGCATTGAATGCATTGAATGACTCTTAAATTGGACCTACGCTGATTCAGTACTCTAAAATGAAAAGCACTAATAGAGTCACTGACTGGACCTGCATTGATTCAGTACTGCATATGAAACACTAATAGAGTCACTATTTGTTCCTGCATTAATTCAGTACTACATATGAAACACTAATAGAGTCACTATTTGTTCCTGCATTAATTCAGTACTGTATATGAAAAGCTAATAGAGTCACTGATTGGACCTGCATCAATTCAGTACTATATATGAAACACTAATAGAGTCACTGATTGGACCTGCATTGATTCAGTACTGTATATGAAAAGCTAATAGAGTCACTGACTGGACCTGCATTGATTCAGTACTGAATATGAAATACTAATAGAGTCACTGATATGAAACACTAATGAGTCACTGATTGGACCTGCGTTGATTCAGTATTATATATGAATTAGACTCACTGGTCGGACCTGCATTAATTCAGTACTGAATATGAAATGCTAATAGAATCATTGATTGGACCTGCATTAATTCAGTACTGAATATGAAATGCTAATAGAATCATTGATTGGAGCTGCACTGATTCAGTACTGCATATGAATTAGACTCACTGGTCGGACCTGCATTAATTCAGTACTGAATATGAAATGCTAATAGAATCATTGATTGGACCTGCATTAATTCAGTACTGAATATGAAATGCTAATAGAATCATTGATTGGAGCTGCACTGATTCAGTACTGCATATGAATTAGACTCACTGGTCGGACCTGCATTAATTCAGTACTGAATATGAAATATAGACTTACTGGTTGTGGCAGCACAGCTGTTGTCTCAGTAGCAGTGCTGGTGGAGGTGGTGGGTTGAACTGGATGTGGGGTCACTCCACTCTGAGAGATCACTGGACTGGGAATCTTCACCCAGAAATTATTGTACTGAGCCAACACTGTTGCCCTGAACAAATATACAGCATGCATGTCTGCCATAACAGGTCATTTGGACAATTTTTTTATTGTTACATTCATCATAAAATGTTAAGTTACTAAGAATAAAATAGATATCTAACAGAAAAAAACATACAGAGAGAATGTACCACTATACACTCTGTCAAGGAGCTGATATCATCTGCCACATATTTGCACATTTGTAGTTCTTATTATTTTATTCAATAATAGCTTTTTATATATACTTATATAATGCAGAATTAAATAGATCAAAAGATGTTTTATAGTTGTAAAAGTTGTAATAGTTTTTGCTAAGTACTTTAGAAACTACAAGAGTTATTACATGATAACATACTGCAGTGATAAGTTTGTGCCTCCTGTATTTAATAATCGCTTTGTAAATATGAGGCATTCTGGATATTAGTTTATCTCCCATGTGAGTCCATTTTTCTGGATATATACAGTATAAACTGCCCCTTTTAACAGCTTCACACAGATTATTTGAAACCTATAAATTTGGTCCAACGTAATCCTATAGGATTCCCACTCTCCCTATTCAAAATATGAAATATTTCTATTGGACTTTATCAGTCTCACAAACTGAACTTGAAATATTTTGCTTATATACTGAAACATTTATTATTATGTATTAACATGTATTATTGTGTATTAGTGTAACGTGTTGGCGTCTTACAGCACTTACAGAAAGCGGACAGTCGGAGGAGCGTCAGTGGGAGCGATCCACATCACATCAACCTCGGTCTGCTTAGCATCACTGGTGTGACTCACAGCAGAGCCCTGATACAGATTAGAACACAAGTCACACGCTGTCATGAACAAAGACCTACGAGTGCACTGTAAAAGGGCCCATGAAACAGAGAACGGAAATGTCCGTAAATTTTCAAAGTAGTTAGATCCAGTAAAAAAAATCAAAACATACCATACAGTCTCAAATCCATACATTCCATATACAGTCATATGCAAGCTTTCTGATATTCTGTTGATTTTCTAAGCAAAAATTAATTAACACATTCTCCATAGTAAACAGATTTAAATATGGCATTTTTCTGCACATTTTAGTGCACGATTTCTATTTGTTTGAAGATTAAATGTCATAACTTTTGAATATTTTATGTTTTATTGTTCCACAAAATGGTAACTTCAGCAGATAAACACACACACACACACACACACACACACACACACACATTTTCTAAACCGCTTATCCTTCTGGGTCGCGGTGGGGTGCTGGAGCCTATCCCAGCGGTCATTAGGCGGAAGGCAGGATACACCCTGGACAGGTCGCCAGTCCATAGCAGGGCAGCAAATAAACAGTAATTGTGAAATAAAATATGCAGAGGTGTGGTCTCTGTGGAGGATGTGTTAACTTATTTTTCACAAAAAAAAACAAAAAAACACCAGGGGTGCCTAAACTTTTGCACACGGCTGTATAGTAGCTAAGCTGCCCTGGTTTTATATCCATTGTTTTTGTGAGGTCACAAAAGCCTTTAGATATATCTGTCTATTTAGCCTAAAGCAGTTTAGCCCCACCCATTCATGCAAACCGGGGGTCTTTTGCGTTTGACTTTACATGTTCAGTGTATGTTACTGCATATTTCTGAATCTCTGATTCTAACTGACTCTGACTGAACTGTGGTGAAATTTGACGTTTCATGATTCACTGAATCGTTTCATAAGCAGTTCTAATCAAACTCCTCTACTGAATAAGAAGAAGTGACTGTGATTTGAACCTGGATGTTGTGGCATGTTAAAAGCTGACTGATCTCAGGCTTGTTCAGTGTGAAGGATCCGACTGCAGGCCCCTCGGGATCCACTGCGTCTCTGGCCTCGATCAGAAAACCTTCAAACTGCTGACGTCCAGACAGGGTGACTGGGAACATTGTGAGTCAATACAATATGACACAGTCAGACAAAACTCAGTAGTGTTATTGAGGTTGAGTGATTTAATAAGACCTCCTACCCAGCAGCGCTGAGTTTACCTCTGATGTGATCGCCAGGCTTGAATGTAGTGCTGTCCACGCTCAGTGTGTATGGACTGGTGGTTGTGTTGGCCTGACCCCCATGTTTTGGTACCATGCTGTCACAGGACTTTTCCACTTTTCCATTCCTGTACCCAGCGATGGATGTCAAAGTCCCACAAAACAGCAAAGCGGTCCACAGGATTACTGCCATTTGTGGGATCTTCGTCAGAAATGTTGTCCTGTTTGGACATAATATACAGTAAATAAAGCACTGGCAGTGCAATAATGTGGCAATAATAAGACACAAAAATAAGTCTGAGAGATTAAAATGAGCGTATTTATCCATGGATCTACCTATAAGTGGTTTAAATCAAATATGTATCACATAGAAATTTGATTATTTAGACATCGTACATCCAACGGCACAGAAAAAATACTAAAAAAAAGTAAAAATTAAGAATTCTGCCACCATATAGTTTATCATTGTCCTGTCCTTTTTGTCCTTTTTTTGCAATTTAACTCATAACAGAAAGAAATATCAGGAAAGTCTTAATTTCATTTAGAGAAATAAAAACATTTTACCCATTAGAGCGAAAATAGCTGTACAGAAAAGCTAGAGAGCTGCAGAGAGCTGTGCTCTACTCACCTGGATGTCTACCTGGCTCCTCAACTAACCTGCACAGGTAAAGCTCTTCACTTGTAAGTATGGTGACATCAGGCACAGGGCGGGGCTTAATTTCTTTGTCCTGTACCGAGTCTGACCGCAAGAGGGAGACAAAGAGCAACAGACGAATTAAAAGGCCCATATCATGGCAAACTGATCTTCCTCACTTTCTTAAATAAAGGTTTGATGTCATTTGTAAACATCGTTAGAGCCTCAAAACGCACTGTTCACTCTAAAAGATGGTTCTTCAAGGGTTCTTTCGTAAAGAAAATGGTTCTATATAGAACCATGAACACTCAAAGAACCTCTTGAATGATTAAAGTGTTCTCTGCATCATGAAATGGTTCTTCAGATTGATGGAGAATGTGTTTTATATGGTTCTACATAGAACCTTTTTGAAAAGGGTTCTATATAGCACCAAAAAGGGTTCTTCTATTGATACAAGCTGGACCTCGTAACAATAGCAGAATCCTTTTGGGTGCTATATAGAACCCTTTTCAAAAAGGTTCTATATAGAGCCGTCTACAGCACATTCTCCATCAATCTGAAGAACTTTTCACGATGCAAAGAAGGCTTTGGTCATGCAAAGGGTTCTTTGAGTGTTCATGGTTCTAGACAGGACCATTGTCTTTACTAAAGAACCCTTGAAGGACCATCTTTTTGAAGTGTGCACCTGTTCAGCCTATAGCAGTTTAGCTCCACCCATTCACGCCAAAGTTATAAGGAGTGTTTTTTTAAATAAGGCACAGTGCAGGGCACCCAATCAGAATGGAGCTCATTTACATATATCAGTCTTAAAGTCACAGTAACAAAAATAGCCTGTTTGAGAGTGAAAGAGATGGGAAATACGGATCCATTGTACAGGATACACCCAGCTTAGTCTCCAAGACGGCGGCTAATAACAGCAGTAACAGTGTTAATAGTAGCGAATGTGTTATGTGCAAAAGTTTGAACACTCCTGGTCAACTTAGATGTTTTGTTGATGTTCTAAGGGAAAAGAAGCGCATGATTTTTTATTTATTTGCAAAGGATAAAGGGACATTCCATCAATTTTTCATAATTAATAGTCATTCAGAGTGGTTTGGTGTGAAACGCTCTGTTATAGAGAAACTTACAGGGTCAGAACTGTTCACAGTGGTGGTGATAGGAACCAGACGTCCACCTCCAAAAGCTCCTTCACAGAGAGTTATTACATGAAATGGTTATGAATTCACTACCTGATGACTGAGACACTGTTTTGTGATAGTTTTGAGAAGGTTTTTCTGTTTTTTTTTTAATCAGAGTGGTACTTGCAGGATGTTGTGAAGCAAAATAGCCCCTGAAGAGAACATGGTGTTGCATTTCAATTGATGCATTTCATTTACACTTTGTATGCGGAGGAGGCTGGGATGGTTTATTCAACTCCATGCAGCTAAGAAAGTCGAAATCCCTCCTGGAATCCTCTCTGAAGCTGAACTATGATTTCATGAACAAATATTGTACAGTTATTATCGTTTACTAGAGGATACTGCACCAGTATGCATTTATACATAACCATAAGACACCAAAGGAATATATTTTAAATATAGTTTTATAGATATTATAAAAATATTATAGGTAGGTCATTTTTAATTGCTATATTAATGGGTTCAAATAAAGTCTGGGGTTTCATCAAATGTTAACATTATTGCTAGGTTAAGTTACCCTTATTAGTCCCACAATGGGAAATTTCACCTCCACATGTTAATCCACCACATACACACTATGGACACACACACTAGGGGGCAGTGAGCACACTTGCTTAGAGCGGTGGGCAGCCCTATCCACAGCGCCCTTGGAGCAGTTGGGGGTTAGGTGCCTTGCTCAAGGGCACTTCAGTCACGTACTGTCAGCTCAGGGGATCGAACCCGTGACCTTCTGGTCACAAGGCTGGTTCCCTAACCTCCAGAAGAATAAATATGTATTATTTATTGGTTATTATCCCAAATCCCTAACTCCTCATCATGTATCTTATCATATATAGTTAAGATACTGTGGCGTCAGTGTAGAATAAGACGCAGGAGAGGCCAGGAGAAGTGTTCTTTCATTTAGACCAGCAGAAAAGGCACAGCAGAAACAGCTGGGATAGCAGGCAGGACATTCCTAGCCAAACACCTTCACTTCACGGTTAGCACAAAACCCCACTGACACAGAAAAACACAAGTAACGTGTATTTATACTCTGCAAACTGAAGAATCCAAACCCCAGCTTAACCAGGGGACCAGCCTGGTGTCTGGAGAAGTGAAGTTTATTCGTTGCGCGCAGGTACCAGACACCCAGCCAGACAATGGACTGACACAGTTTTATAGCTGGACTGATGCCAAGATTAGACCCAGCTTATACATGACAAATGACAGGTGTGACAAACATGACCATGTAGGGATAAACAAAAAACAGGCAGCCTAAAATACAACTTCAGCACATACACACAGAATACGGCTTATACTAATGTATAACACAGCACTAAACACATTACAGAGCAATAAAGTCCTTCAGAACTAAGGAACAACAACATAAACAACAACAGCAAATGTCCTTTTCACAGTGGGGGGTGAGGGATAAGAGGCTCTCCTCTGTCTCTCTCTCTCACCTCTGCCTCTCTCTGTCTCTCTCTCTCTCCTCTGCCTCTCTCTCTCACCTCTGCCTCTCTTTTCCATCTCTCTCCTCTCTGTCTCTCTCTCACTTTTCTGTCTATCTCTCTTTCTGCCTCTCCCCCTCTCTCTCCTCTCTGCCTTTCTCTCCTGTCTCTCTCTCTCTCTCTCTGTCCATCTCTCTCTGCCTCTCCCCCCCCCTCTCCACTCTGCCTTTCTCTCCTCTCTCTCTCTTTTCTTTCTATCTCTCTCTGCCTCTCCCCCTCTCTCTCCTCTCTGCCTTTCTCTCCTGTCTCTCTCCTCTCTTTCTCTCTTTTCTTTCTATCTCTCTCTCCACCTCTCTCTTTTCTGTCTATTTCTCTCTCTCCGCCTCTCTCTCTCTTTCCTTTCACTCTGTCTTTCTCTCTCCTTTGCCTCTCTCTCTCCTCTCACTCTCTCTCTTTCCTCTCACTCACTCTCTCTCTCTGTTTTTCTCTCTCCTTTGCCCCTCTCTCTCTCCACCTCTCTCTTTTCTGTCTATCTCTCTCTCTCTCTCTCTTTCCTTTCACTCTCTTTGTCTTTCTCTCTCCTGCTCTCTCTCTCTCTCCTGCTCTCTCTCTCTCTCTCTCTCTGTCTTTCTCTCTCCTTTGCCCCCTCTCTCTCTCTCTCTCTCTCTCTCCTTATATTTCCTCTTCTTCACCGCTCTCTTTCTATTTATTATTATAAGTCACATAATCAACACTTGTAGGAACGCTGGATAAATGCAGCGCAGTTGGCTGAGGAGGATCATCATCTGTCGCCCAATCAAATACCAGCGTTTCACGCGCGAGAGGAAGACGTCATCGGCGTCAGACGTCTGTGTTTCGTCGCTCCTTCCTGAAAAAAGTGTCAGCGTTTCCTCGTGCCTGGATAAATGTTGTATATAATATATACGTATATGCATATAAATGTCAGAACATGTATATATGTATGTACATACATATTTAATGCGCATGCTCTATAGACCCGCTTAAAGTACCGCTACAGAAGCGTGACAGGAATTCTGCGGCTCTTCTATTCGGTACGGTACGGTATAAGTGGGCGTGTTTTCGCCGATTCTCGGCCACGCCCCCTCAGCTGCAGTGAGAAGGACGTCCTGGTCGGAGAGCAGGAAAAACAAGAAGCGGCCGAGGTGGGATTTTCACTGTTTTACCGTCAACGCTGCTCTTATTCCGTTAAAACTGCCTCGCAGATGCTCGTATCAGGCGCTACAGACAGCGGTCCCGCTGTAACGCGTGTGTTTATCCCTGTTTATGGTTGGCTTGTCGCGGCTTTAGCTGCAGGAGGCGCTTATAAGGCTGCGTGAAGCCGCTGGGTGTTCTCTCTCTGACCTCCACCACTTCGGGTATAAAGATAGTGGATCTCGAGCTGCGGGGCTCGAATGGGGGCGAGCTGTGAGATATGATGCTTTGGTTAAAGCTCACCGGCCTGGCTGGCTTTGCAGGTGGGCTTGGTTGCAGTTCATGCAGTGCATTGCAAAAGTTCACCCGGTGTTGCAACTGCTGCAGCACTGGATGACAGTTCAGTGCTTCAGTCTCTTCTTTTGGCTTGGTGCAAACTCTGTTGGCACTGAGGGTCGACCGATGTGGAGTTTTCAGGGCCGATACCGATACCGATACTGATTATTTTGATTTGGAGGTCAGTAGCCGATACATGGGCCAGTATTTATTTTCTGTAAATTTGAAGGTTCCTATAGAAAACAGTGTTAAATACTAGCACTAAATACTTTCATATTTGACCATTATAAAATAAATAAATAAATAAATAATGTAGGTCTGGGTAAATTGACAGTATCGCTGTTGTGATAAAATGTAAATACAATACGACATGCTTTTCTTACCATATCTTGGGGAACACCGACAAACTGCCTGTTTTATTCGAAAGAGAGTAAAATTAGCTGGATTGGTGCAACACAGAATGTGAAATATTGAACAAAAATTATTGTGTTCATAGTTTTTTGATAGTATTTTTAAAAACGTTCTTTTTTTCTCTGTTCCAACTGATCAGATATCTGAAAAATAAATATCATGACACATCGTTTATCGTAAAACAACTTGAAGTGTCACAATATTATATTTTTGCCATATCGCCCACCTCTAAAATAAAGTAAATGGAGCTTCTAGACAGTGTAAACATTTGGAAACATGACTAAAAATCTCAGAATACAAGGAAACCTTAAGTAGATAAAAACAATATTAACTACTGTAAATAGCACTGAAAAATATGTTCTTAAATAAACATAAAAAAGTTACATAATAAAAGGCATGTAGTGACTAGGTATCATGCACATTGAGTGCGTTTACAAGCACTCAGTATCTGCAGAAAATCAGATTTTGTCAGTAATCTGATTTCTGCTTTGGGCGCCGTGGATAGGGCTGCCCACCGCTCCAGGCAAGTGTGCTCACTGCCCCCTAGTGTGTATGTGGTGTTTCACTGCACGGATGGGTTAAATGCAGAGGTCTGATTCTGATGTGTTCAGACACAGTTGGCTAAAAGGTTCATTTCATTCAATAAACTCACAGAAGAAGACGTGACGTAAACATAACGTAAAACTCAAACTTATGCCGTGGCTTTTTTTTTTTAAAAACATCGCAAAACTTTACCTGATTTTTTTTTTTTTCTCACAGCAGCGCTGCTCGCTTACTTTCGGTACCACAGTCTGTTTTCGCACATGTGCATACTGTGAAATCTGAAAGAAATCAGAGTAAGAGTTCACATGCACTGAGAAATCTGATTACTGAGCTAAAACCCAGCCTCTTTATCGGATTTCTTAATCTGATTTCTAGACTTTACTCCAAACTGAGAAATCAGAGTGTGCTGTTTACATGACCCTTTGAATAATCAGATGCAGAAGTCCGATTATGATCGGATTATTGGGTGCATGTAAACACACTCATTGTTAAAACAGTAACGCTTTAAAATGAACTCAAATAGCTAAAAAATAAACGTTTTAAAATAACAAAAATGCCAAATATATCATTTAAATAAGTCGTTCCCCAAAATAAAGCGCATGATTTAGGTTAATATCACACGAGACCGGCTTTGATTCGAGTGAACAGGTGCAGTAAGCACCTGTATTATTTAGCATATCGTTATTCGCGTCTCTCACAAACACACAGACGACAGAGTTTGATTGGTGATAGTTTGGTTGGTGCTCCAGCTGTGGTTGGGACAGGTGTTTGGATTTGTTGTCACACGTATTTCGACCATTTAAGGATGTGGGCGGGGCATTTTTTCAGTCATTGTTGATTAGAGATGCACATTTATCATTAAAAAGCCTTTTAACCGATATTGATAAATCTCAAGGCGAGCCGATAATCGGTCAACCCCTAGTTTGTGCTGTTTAACACACTGTCAAGCATGGCTTTAATCATCCTGATGCATATCTTCTCCTCTATGCATCATGCTATCCTGTGGATCTCTCACTCTAGTGCAGTGAAGGGGGTCCCATTGAATTCCAGGGTGTCTGTTGAGAAACAAGGAGAGGGATCATGTCACCCAGTAAGCAGATTCGAGTGCTGGTCCTCAATGACATGGAGAGACTTGACAGGACCCTCTTCCGTTTGGAACAAGGTAGGTAGCATCATGTCTAATGTGTTGCTTTCTGCATGGTCTGTTTCTCATGCAGGGGTTTGGTGTCATGCTGTCTTGCTTCACTATCAGGCCTCAGTACTCAGTTTGACTGAGTAGTTCTTTTTCTCAGATGTCTGGACTTGTAGGTGTTCAAATTGGGGAGAAAGTGTCACCCAGTAGTTTGCCATGGAAATAAAATCTATCCATGGTCTGTAGCATTTGAGAAGGTGAAAATCAAAGGACCACCATAGTAAAAAAGGCAACTTTATCCACACTGTGTGCTTTTATCTTCACTGTATGTCTATTACAAGCCTAACGGTAGCACTTCTCATGTAACTGCAGCCCTCGGTGGGACAGCTGCAAAACATTTATAGATCTGTGTTTGTTGATATGAGATTTATGTTGAATTTTTTAGGTGTCAGAGTGGAACTTAGTAGCAGGACAAGGGGAAGAATGACAAATGCTCATACAGGGATTCTATAATTGTAGAGAAATTAGGTGTGCACCTGAAAAAAATGATATACTTATAATAATATATCGCTGCTGTTGGAAGAAAACCTCGTATCTCCATTTTTGATGCTTTCCAGTTTTTGACATAATTTGAATATACTTGTTGCACTTTACATTGTATGTGAATTTCATGATGAATGGACTAAAGGAAACGACCCAAAATGACTTGGAAGGACGTCTGGTTCCATTGACTTACATTAAAAGTAAAGTAGGTTTTTTCCTTCTCCTGTAAAGTTACCATTTTAGAGATATGAGGTTTTCTTCCGACAACAGTGATATGGTTGAGAATAAACACAAGACTGACCGAGCTCCAGAGAAACTTTCTGTTGTTTGTGTGCAAATGACAAGATCAAACCTTTCACATTGATTTGTTTCATTGTTTGTTCGTGTATCTGCATACATGACGTTGTGTTATGTCTGCAGGGTTTGAGTTGCAGTTCCGGCTGGGTCCCACTCTCCAGGGGAAGCATGTGCACGTTCACATCAACTATCCAGCTGTGGGCAAGCGCTTTGATCGACACCACTTTCGTACGCTTGATTGGGTCAACCCCACTGGCAGAGAGGACGATTCAGACAAGTTCTGCTCCCTCGACCTGCAGATCGCCGGCTCTTACCAGTATTACTTCGGTCATGGGTGAGTAAGAGTTACTTTAAGATATAAAACTTTCAGCTCAAAACAACAGGGGTGTAAAATGTGAATACAGAGGTGGCCACCTTTTACAGCTATAATAGTTTTCACTCTTCTGGAAGGCTTTCCACAAGATTTTGGAGTGTCTGTGGGAATTTTTGCCCGTTCAGTCAAAAGAGCATTTATGACCATTATCCCTCCTCTACCAAACTTTACTGTTGGCACTATTCATTCCTCCATTCTCCTGACATCCACCAAACCTAGATTCATCCATCAGCCTGCCAGACGGTGAAGTGTGATTCATCACTCCAGAGAACGTTTCCACTGCTCCAGAGTCCAGTGGCGGCATGTTTTATACCACTCCAGACGACGCTTGGCATTGCACATAGTGAGCATAGGCTTGTGTACAGCTGCTTGGCCACGGCAACCTATTTCATGAAGCTCCCGATGCACAGTTCTTGTGCTAAAGTTGCTTCCTGAAGCAGTTTGGAGCTCTATAGTGATTGATACAACAGAGGATGGGTGATTTTTAAGCGCTGAGTTCTTTAGCTTTAGCATGGCTGAGCTGTTGTGGCTCCTAAATGCTTCCATTTCACAAAAATAGCACTGACAGTTGACCAGAGGGGATCTAGCAGGGCAGATATTAACATGCGGTACGACTCATTCTACTGCCAGTGTTTGCCTATGGAGACTGCATGGCTATGTGCTTGATTTTATACACCTTTTAGCAATGGATGTGGCTGGAACACCTGAACTCAATAATTAGAGAGGTTGTCCACATACTTTTGGCCATTTAGTGTAGATTGTGATGCATTGATCTGAACATAGTGGTTCACCACATTGATTTTGCAATGTATTGATTTTAATCTATGCTAACAATGTTCAGTAGAGTATGTGGTCATTTTTTGGCTGAAATACAACATTGAGGCAATTTTCAAGGATAAAAATGAAGTATTTTTTTATTATATGTACTGTGTTAGTAGTTACACTGGTATAAGCCTGATATACAGTGGATCAAATGTAGTCTTCTAGCACAGGAATCCTCATTGAACGCTTCCCAAATAATGGAAGCTTTGGAAGAGTCCCTCAGCCATTTACTTGGTCTGGGTAGAAGTCTCCCTTCTCTCTACGCTAGGAGAATATTAGCCAGAGGGCAAAAAGAAATCAGTCAAAAAAGCGAGATCCTACAGGCTGATTAAAGGGGTCAGTATAATGGCAGCTAAAAATACAGCCCACTAGAAACTCACTTGTCCAGTGGTAGTTTTACTGCCATCCACATCCATTTTATCAGCTCCACTTACTATATAGGTGCACTTTGTAGTTCTACAGTTACAGACTGTAGTCCATCTGTTTCTCTGATACTTTGTTAGCCCCCTTTTACCCTGTTCTTCAGTGGTCAGGACTCCCATGGACCCTCACAGAGCAGATACTATTTGGGTGGTGGATCATTCTCAGCACTGCAGTAACACTGATGTGGTGGTGGTGTGTTAGTGTGTGTTGTGCTGGTACGAGTGGATCAGACACAGCAGTGCTGCTGGAGTTTTTAAACACTGTGTCCACTCACTGTCCACTCTATTAGAAACTCCTACCTTGTCAGTCCACCTTGTAGATGTAAAGTCAGAGACGATAGCTCATCTGCTGCTGCACAGTTTGTGTTGGTCATCCTCTAGATCTCCATCAGTGGTCACAGGACGCTGCCCACAGGACGCTGTTGGCTGGATATTTTTGGTTGGTGGACTATTCTCAGTCCAGCAGCGACACTGAGGGGTTTAAAAACTCCAGCAGCACTGCTGTGTCTGATCCACTCGTACCAGCACAACACACACTAACACACCACCACCCCGTGAGTGTTACTGCAGTGCTGAGAATGATCCACCACCCAAATAGTACCTGCTCTGTGAGGGTCCATGGGGGTCCTGACCACTGAAGAACAGGGTAAAAGGGGGCTAACAAAGTATGCAGAGAAACAGATGGACTACAGTCTTTAACTGTAGAGCTACAAAGTGCACCTATATAGTAAGTGGAGCTGATAAAATGGACAATGAGCGTAGAAACAAGGAGGTGGTCATAATGTTATGTGATATTTCACAATGAATGAAGAAATTGCTTGTTGCAGTTTGAAACTTTAGTGATTGAGATGCTGTGACGGGCAACATAAGACTGAACAGCAATCAAATAATAGTCAAAAGATGAAATGGTTGTAGAAATAATCATTACACCATTATTATACAGATCATGCATGATTGTTTTGATTTGTTATGCTTTTTTTTTTTCATTTCGTACAGAGAGGAGGAGAAAAGCGGTGGTGGATATATAGTGGTGGACCCAGTGCTGCGCGTAGGAGCTGATAACCATGTCTTGCCATTAGACTGCGTCTGCATCCAGACCTACCTGGCTAAATGTCTGGGGCCCTTGGACGAGTGGCTTGACCGGCTCAGGGTGTCCAAAGAGACGGGTGAGAAAAGAGCTGGGAGCACATTGCTAAAGATTTCAGACACTAACACAAAGAGTGAATGATAGAGGATTAAACGTCTCTCATTAACTGCAGCGTTAATCTCAGAGGTCTTCTTTAAATGGTGTTGAAATTATAGTCACTGATCTTGCTTTATTATGTGCAGAGCTCAGTATCACAGCATATTGTATAACTTTGTATGTGCTTGTGCTCTTGTCCCTTTTTTATACATAACAGTATGTCTTACAGTGTCCACAGTGGAAGCTAGTGAGCTAATAAGCTTCCATAACTTGTTAGCAGTCTTATATATGCCTTGTAGCTTTAGCGTTTACCCTCATCTAACGCTCTGAATTCAGTTCATGAAGGTCTTGCTGGTTAGCTGATGGGCTAAATCAGGTGTGTTTAATGAGGCAGTGTGCTGAATTCTGCAGAGTTTTGGCCCACCAGGACTGGAGCCTGACACATGTGAGCTAAGGAGAAAATGGCGTAACTTTAATTTTCATCAAAATACTGCTTTAAAGGGGAATTCCACTAAAGTTTCGTAATTCCACTAAAGTTTCGTAATTCAATGAGATGTAAACGTTTAAAGTCATCTAGAGTGGTCTGATGTAAGATGGTTCATTGTAGAGAAACTTACCAGCAACTCAGTTAAATCCATTCAATTTACTGTTCGAAACCACCACTGAACCTGCTGGGGCCGGATTCACAAAAGTAAGTAAGTAAGTTTATTTATAAAGCGCTTTTTACAACAGGTGTTGTCACAAAGCAGCTTTACAAGGAAATCAGCATTACAGAAAGAAATCCGGGTCCAAGCCCCCATGAGCGTCACCAGTGGCGACAGTGGCAAGGAAAAACTCCCTAAGAGAAACAGGAAGAAACCTTGAGAGGAACCAAGACTCAGAAGGGGAACCCATCCTCCTCTGGTCCACACCGGATAGCAAACATTGTTAGTACAAAAACAGGGAAAACAGGTGGAGCAATGATTAATTTGATTAGTTTAGTTCATGCAGCAGCAGCGGCGGCAGCAGCAGCATCAGTGGGGTCAGGTTGTGTCTTAAGAAAGAAAATCTTCGTAAATATGTGTTTTTCTTAACTTTATTCTTAAGAAAAAGGTTATGAGAAATTGTTGTTCTTCATAAATAGCTTCTTAGAAATTTTCTTTTCTTAACTATTCTAAGAACAAGTGGTATTTCTGAAAATATTATGTTCTTAAATGTGTTCTTAACCTTACGAAAGCCTCACACTTTTTATAATGGACGCTGCCTCTGTTGCTCCTGCCCATCCTTGTCCATCACCTCACCATTATCATATTTTCCAATGAGGATTTTTTTCCTGTTGGCTGTTTCTTCCACCATCACCTCTAGTTCATGTTTGCTAAATTTTTGCTTGGTTTGATGTTTTTCCTCCATTTTGCTCCTCTGAGCGGATTAACCTAATAACGAAAATAACAGTTAATACAAATTAAAAATGTATCTCATGTCGTTTATGATACAGGATAAAAGGCATCGTAGCCTACATAAGAAAACAATGAAGATTTACTTAAGAAAATCTTAAGAGAGCCCCTTGAACAATATGGCTTCTAGCAGAATTCTCATAACAATTTTGTCTCATAACTTTCTGTGATGTAGCATTAAACACTTTTGACGTGGGGTTCCTATCACCATCGCCAGTGTTTACCGCTGAGGCAGGGTTTTCGAATAAGTGGATTTCCAAAATAAGTATTATCTGAATGATGAAATCAGATAAACAAAGGCTTTTATTTGTTTAAAGTGAAGGTTTAGGTTGTGGAGATGACAAAAAAGGAGTGATGCTTCAATGACTCTGTGTGTTATCAAACATAAAAATATCGCTGTAGTCGGAACAAAACCTTGTATCTCCAAAATGGTAACTTTACAGGAGAAGGAAGAAACCTACCTTACTTTTAATGTAAGTCAATGGAACCAGAAGTTTTTCCAAGTCATTTTGGGCTGTGTGTTTTTGTCCATTCATCATGAAATTAACACACAATGTAAAGAGCAACAAGCAATTTTAGATTATGACAAAAACTGATAAATTACAAAAGTGGAGATACGAGATTTTGTTCTGACCGCAGCAAAATGAAATATTTTCTTGTTGGAAATAGTTCAGATGGAACAAAGTAGAAACTGGATGTTGTTCAAATGGGACAAAATCTACTTGTCTGGCCATCATTATACCTGAGGTGGGCCACCGAAGTGGCAGTCGGTGAGTGCTGTGAACAATAAGTTTCTCTAAAATGGCTCATTTCACATAAAACCACTCTGAGTGACTCTGAATGTTAACACCATGTTATCATTAAGTGTTGGCAAGTCATTTCTGACTCCTAGTGACCAAATGGACTGTGTTTTATCAGAATATCCTGTTTTCTGGTTGGCTGCCAGGCCTCTGAATGGCTGGTTTACACCTTAATGATTTAATTATGCAGAAATTTAGGAAAACCAGTGGAATTCTCTTTTAAGGTCCGTTGATATGGGTGAAATGAATGACGTGTTCAGTTGAATGAAGTGAGGCTGTGCCTGAGAAATGCTGTGTGTGTGGTAGATTGCAGGAGACTGTTTCTCTGATCACTGTTGTGTATGAATGTTCTGTGACGAGGAGTCTCTTTTGCAAGAGTAACGTCTTTGAAATAACTGTAGAACATCCCTTTTCATGTATGAATTGAGCTGGATGTGCCTGAATGAATGAACTGTGGCCACTGTGACTGAGTCTAACATTCATGTAGTGTGTAGTTCAGCTGCTCTTGCATTTCACCCAGTTTCAGCTGCACTTAACCTCTGCTTATCTCTCTGGTTTGTTTGAAACGGGAACTGACCGTCCCAAATCAATGGACTAACTCATCATGGCAATCGATAGACTGGACAGGCTAAATCAGTCCACTAAAGTTCTTTTAAGGGCCTTGATTTTACATTTATTCACATATTTTCCACCTGAAGTCCACTTAATAATACTTTGTGTGGTTTTATGTACCAAAAGCTGTTTTTGTTACTGTTCCTTTATGACTAACATATGTAAATTACTTCTGTCATGATTGGCTGTCTTGTTTTGTACCCGGTACAAAGAGAACGACAAGGCTAAACTGCTGTAGGCGTTAAGTTAAGACATCTCTACTTCATACATCAACTCTAGGGAGAACACTTATGTTTTTTTTTTCTCTGTAAGTTTCAACATATTGGGAAAAAAAGTGTAAAATGTGCCACATTTTAGGTTTTACGCCTTTCCTATTATGTGAGATTCAGTAAACAGTAATTGTGCATTAAAATGTGCAGAAGTCTGTTCTCTGTAGCGGATAAGTTAATATGTTCATGGTTGTGACCTCACAGACATGATCAGGCGATGTTTGCAGCTTAGTTTCCGTATATGAACCATATAAACTGGGCAGTAAACAGTGCATTTTGATAACGTTAATAGTGTTTCTGTATTATATCAAACTATTTTATTTAAACAATGGTTTTCCATTATATGTCCCTCTTTAAAGCACAGAAAAATAAATAATTAGCCAGTTTGTGTTCATTTCAATAATGGTTTTTATTCCACATATAATATTTCCATAGGACTGGAAATATTAAGTGTTTTTTATTTCTGCAGGTTATAATATGATCCACTTCACGCCGCTGCAGACTCTGGGCGAGTCTCGTTCCTGTTACTCTTTGGCTGACCAGCTGGAGGTGAACCCGGACTTTTCTCCTCCGGGGCAGAGCTACACTTGGACCGAAGTGGGCAACCTGGTGGAGAAGATGAAGAAAGAGTGGAATATGCTGTGCATAACTGATGTGGTCTACAACCACACAGGTGAGTGAGTGTAAATACGCTCAGAGAGCTCTTTATCAGGCACTGCTCTGTCTAGATCGCATTTACAGGGCATACATCGAAAATGTATGACCAAAATGGTCAAAAATGGTAGTTTTGACCAAAAGAGAAAAATGGCTAAAAGAAAAAAAGAAACAAGGATTTAATGGGCCTACGAGAAAGTGTCAAAATGTAAAACTTATAATTTTAATTTTAATGAAAATGAAAAACAGTGATTTAAAAATTGTTTATTCATTTGCACTTCTGTGCTTTTCAATACAAACTTGTTTAAACAGTTTGAGCAGCAGATCAGAAGTGAAAGTGTTCATGATGAGTTGCAAGAGAAGGTACAGTACCTAAAACTCAGCAAAACAACAGAAGCAGAAAGTCTCTTTTGCTTTAGCTTCAGTTTTTGAAATGATGAAGAAATTCACAGACAGTGCCGAAGTTCAAAGCATAACTAAAAAAAATGGATCTCATGGCCATTGATGACCAGCCATTCTCTGTTGTGAAGGGTGTTAGATTTAGATTTAGTGGCACATACTGTAGCTTGCGTACTGTAATCATTTTAGTATGCATATTTTACGTAAACAGTTTTGATTTATTGTCAACTTCTTTCCATTTTCAGTTCAGGTTTTTGGCCCACTGTGTCCTGAATGTTCATTTTGCTGTATCTTTATCAGCTACAGTATAAAAGTAAAGCATGCAGTGTATAAAGCAGAGCCTGACTAATATCGGTACATGGTTTTATCTGAATCTCACAAAAGATCGCAGGTAGTCTGCTGAAGCATCTCCAGGATTTGAGCTTGTGATCTCCTGATTATAGAGCGAAACATCTCACAGCTACTGGGGAGATTGTTGTGAGGCACCTCCTGTTACTTATTATTTATTTGTCAGGAACACTGGCCATTAATGTCACCAGAACCGTAAATGAGCCAGAGTTTGCAGAAAGAGGCTAATTTTTGTGTGTTGCCAGATGTTAAACTGCCCCCTAAAATAACTTCCATTAAAAAAATATAATATTTACACTTATCATAAATGTGAGAAATACCAATCAGAATTATATATATATATATATATATATATATATATACATACAGGGATATACATGTGACAGTCATTTGTGAATCAGTTTATCACATATAACCTTCACAAAAGTTCGTTGGTGGCATGCAGGCATAGAGTCAGGATAATTAGCTTAGCAAGAAGTAAAGACAAAACAATGAGGGGAAAAACAGAAAAATAAAAAACTTAAAAAAACTCACAGTAATTATGGTTATATAAGTGTGCACACCCTTAAACTGATAATGTGTTGAAGCACTATTTAATTTTATTTCAGCACTGAGACTCTCGGTAAGAGTGTGTCAACTTGGCACGTCTTGATTTGGCAGTATTTTGACACTCCTCGTTGCTAAAAGTTTCAGATTGCGAGGGCATCTCCTGTGCACAGCCGTCTTCAGGTCTTCAGATTTTCAGTTGAATTTAGGCCTGGGCTCTGGCTGAACTGTTTGAATGATTTAAATGTATGCTTTTGGTCATCGTCATGCCGAAAGATTCATTCTCAGCTTTCTAGCAGGTTTTGCAGCAAAATCAACTAATATTTGGAGCTATTCATGATTCCCTCCACCTTGATTAAGCCCTAGTTCCAGCTGAAGAAAAGCAGCCCCAAAGCATAATACTGCCACCACCATGCTTCAGCTTGTGTGTGGTGTTCTTTTGGTGATGCGTTGTGTCCATTTTGCACCAATTACACTTAATTGGAATTATGGACAGAAAGTTCAAGTTTTAGCAGGCCGTAACACATTTTTCCACAAGGTTTTGGGGGACTAGATTCTTTTTGGGGATGCAGCCAGCATCTGCCAGAAATTCCTGCATCTCCTTTAATTTTGCTTTCGGCCTCTTGGCAGCCTCCCTGACTCCCTGACTTCTAGTTTTCCCATCAATTTTGGAGGGACATTCTGTACTTGGTAATCTCACTGTTGTGCCATTGTTGATGATTGTCTGTGCTCCATGGTATATTTACTGGTTTGGATATTCTATCGTATTCTTCTCATCAGTACCTCTCAAAAAAAGATCCTGTTTATGCTTTGTAAGCTCTGGCTTTTGCAGTAGGATACAACCAAGAATGTGTCAGGAAATTCCTACAGGAACAGTTGAACTTTATTTGTGGTTAATAAGAGTCGCTTTAATTGGTGGTTGTTGTACACTGGTTACAAGTAAATATGAGTTTGAATGTGATTGGTTGATTCTAAATCCAGCCACATCCCCAGTTCTAGAAAGGTGTGCAACCTGTTTATTGTAGATTTTTTTTTTTCATTTTTTTACCCTTAAATGTTTCTGATTGTCTTTCACTTTCATTTCTAGGTTGAAATTTCACATTAAAGGTGGTTTCATTTTTTCACTGTACAAAACCATTTATATAGAGGTGTGTAAACTTTTTATATCCACCATGCATTTATAAATGAGTGCTGTGGAAACGTTTTACATACCTGGAGAATTGAGTAAGTAACTTTGTAGTAAGCACCTACTTGCTCAGAGAAACACTGATATTAGAATAAATACAAATAATATTAATACAGTAATTTTTACATTTTTTTTTCTTGTTTAACCACTTGCAAACCTCTTTTTGCAGCAGTCCAACATTAATTTTACATATAATAATCCTGTTTTGGCTAATCAATTTTTCATTACATCAAATCGTGTGTGCTTCTGATGGAATCAAACAAATCCATGTGATGGCTGGAGGCATCCCGGAGAAATCTGTGCTCTTCAAACTAGGTCACAAGACATCAACTACTATTTTAAAAACAAGAAATTCTTGTCACTTTGCACTGCATTGCTGTTTGTTTGCATTTATTCTAATGTTAAATAGGTTTAAACAGTTTGGTTAAATGTGTAAGACTTTTTCCCAGTTGATACATGACCTTTGGTCAAAATCAGTTGTATTGGCAACTGACCAGCAATGACATCTACAATTTGTGGATTGCAAGTTACAATTGAATATTAAAGGTATGGCTGCATATGAGGTCCAGTTAGAGGGCTGTGACTGTGTGTAGGTGTGGAACTGTGATCATGTTTCCATGTGTGTGTACATATTTGTGTATTGCATGTCTTTGACTTTGCCCTGCCTGTATCTATTGTGTGATCTAGTGACAGCAGTTGACCTCTGAGGTTGCTGTTTCATCACAGTTCGGAAGCCACAACTGACAGACAGTTCCTGCTACGTGTGCTGGCATTGACTCAGCCTTTAGTGTTCGCCCATATCCTGCATTTTTCTCATGATTTATTTATTTATTTATTTAATTTATTTAGTTGTGATGTGTTTTACATGACAATTTCCAACCTCTCTGTATCTCTTAGAATTAAATAAGCTGTTATTTTGCTTTTAAGACTGATACAGATGACCTGATTTCTGACTGAAGAATGTTTAGTGGATCCTTAAAAAAAGCAAACACTCCTTATAACTTCAGCGTAAGTGGGCGGAGCTGAACCGCTTTAGGCTGAATAGGTCAATGTATGTAAATGTGACATTCCAAGACTATAACTTCTGCCATTGCTGCGGTGATTGGTGCGGATGCTGAAGGAGGAGTTGCCTTTGAGGGCCCTATAGGTTTGATTGAAAGGTCGCACTGCCTAAATCATGTACTGTAAAGTGTCATGCGCCCTCAGCGACCACTTCTGTGTTGAGTTCAGCTCTAAAAATATCTCGGCCTTGTTGCCGTGGAATTCGCAAAACAAACCCTCTGTCTGAGCCTTGGTGGGTGGCAGCTTCAGTTTAATGGAGCACTAAACGAGGCCTCGGACTGTGAGCCGTAAAAACACTAAGTAGAATTTGTTGTTTTATCCGCATGAGCGTTCTGCCCTCCAGTCCGTTATCTGAAACTCCATTCGCAGCAGTGAATGTGGGCGCATGGAAAAAAACACCATCAAAAACAGTATTTAGTGCTTAATTGTTGTTCAGTATTTAGTTGTTGTGAGGTCTTTTTACACCAAGTAGATTCTACGAATTTAACACACTGAAACCTACACAGCGAATCGAATGTGCTTTTTTTTAATTTTACACTGAGATTAAAGGAAGAAATAGATTCATTTCATTTTTTATTTTTTGCCGGTGTGACTCAAAGATGCAGACACCAACAGCCCATTCATGGGCAACCTAACAGGAGCTGAAGCTCTATAGCAATACGCTGTTTGTGTGGTACAGTTTGAGGCTCTGCTTCAGCTCAGAGCTGAAAATACAATAGCAGCTATGAGCTCTGATACTTACTTTTTGTTTTGTTTTTTGATTATTTTTGGTCTGTAAAACCCAAAATTGAGGTGAAAAGGCCTTGCAACTTTGTTGCCCCTCTTGCAAATGAAAACAGTTTTAAATATGCAGAATATGTAACTGCAAAATAATGTGAAAAGGGGTATTTATAAATCATTTTCTTCTGATTTATTGTTTTTTTCATAATTGCTTTTCCTCCCCACCCTTAAAAATTCGAATCGCATTATCAGCAACCATAATTAGGCAGTTTTTATTGTTATTGTTAAAATGTTTAAAACACTGAAGCACACTGAAATTAACATTAAAAAATGTCTGGTTACACCGACTTACATTAAAAGTATGTTTTTTCCTTCTCCTGTAAAGTTCTAACTTTGGAGATACAACATTTTGTTCCAACAGCAGCGACTTGCTTCTACCTCTAAGGGTGGACAGTGTGGCAAAAATATCTCGATTCTTGGAGACATTTTCACGATACCCAAAGTATGTGGACACATGATCCTCACATCTGTATTAGCTTGTTAGACATCACGTTCCAAAATACATGAAGGCCCTCACTGGTACCAAGGGGCCCAAACCCTAAAGAAAACCCCTCCTTAACCAAACTTTACTGTTAGCACTGTGCATTCTGGTAGGTAACGTTCTCCTGGCATCTGCAAATCCCAGACTGCTAGATAGTAAAGCGTGATTCATCACTCCACAGAATACGGTTCCACTGCTCCAGAGTCCAGTGGTGGCGCTTTACACCACTCCATCTGACGCTTGGCATTGCACATAGTGGACGTAGGCTTGGGTGTAGCTGCTTAGCAATGGAAACTCATTTCATTAAAGGCTAAAAACATTTGAGTACTGAGTCCAAAGTCCAGCCGTGATGCTGTCTCTCCTGGACAGTTTCAGAGCAGCAGCAGGTTTCTCTCACAGCATAGTTCAGAGTTCATACTTCTGGCTTCAACACATGCACTTAAAGGTCACTCAGTGTAGGAAACCTTATCTTCCCCTCAGTCTAAATGCCACATACTGAGATAGAGGAGAATAGCCCTGGGGTGTGTGTGTGTGTGTGTGTGTGTGTGTGTGTGTGTGTGTGTGTGTGTGTGTGTTTTGAGTAGTGTTCAGGCATCCGAATAGACCTACTGACCTTCAGCTATGTAGGTATAACCTACAGTAAATGGCATACATTATTTTTAGATGTGAAGCACTTCATTGAACTGGCTTATAACATGCTTGCTTGCTCACTCAGGTTTAGCAGGCTGAAGGATCCTCCACAAGGGGGCACTATTAGCACTGAAGCAGTTCCTAGGTGTTACCTGTTTTCCTGCCAAATTGTGCTAATTTTAAAATTCAGTTGCAGAAGAAAAAATCATTTTAAAATATACAAAATGCAATGAACAGCAGTTTCTTCTGTGATTGTACACTTTAATGTGGGGCTTCTGGGGAGCAGCATTTAAACACATGTTGGACTGGAGATTTTTGGCAACCCTGCTGGACCTGGCAACCCTGCACTCATGTAGCTTTTGGTGCTTCATAAGAGTGGTACTTTGTGTCCTGGTTAGTTCTGTGTTACTGTTTTAAATCAGATTTCTCTTTTCCTTATGCTTTAAAAAATTATAATAGTATAAAAGTGTAATATTACTAATCATAACATGTAAGTTTTTATAAAACACTCTACCTTTGCTGCCTAAACTAAAAGCAGAATTTGAACTTTCCATCCAGGTCTGGTAGGTAATGAATCATTTCAAGGGGATGTTAACGTCTTAACCAATTAATTATGCAACAGTGTTGACAAATCCTTAGAATTCTTTAATAAAAGAGGTTACATTATAAAATAAATGAACTTCTGTCGCATTGAGCATCTGATTGAAGTGAACGAATCCTTTTTTTTGAGTATCAGTCTGAGGATAAAAACTGTTTTCCATGTTTCTTTTTCTGTAATTCATTGCGGTGAACTCCAGCATGTGTCCTCTTCCCCTCCTGTCTTTAGCTGCTAACAGCGCCTGGATAAAGAAGCATCCAGAATGCGGCTACAACCTGCTGAACTCTCCCCACCTGCGGCCCGCCTGGGTGCTGGACAGGGCGCTGTGGCATGTGACCTGTGACATCGCAGATGGAAAGTACGCTGAGCGAGGCGTCCCAGCACTCGTGCAGAGCGAGCACCACCTCAATGTGAGTGTGTTTATGTTTGCAGGCAGATTTTTATCTGTACTTTATGATTTATGTGATCACTTTAAAAGACAGTCCGGTTTCTCCCTCCTCCTCTCAGGCCATCCGAGGAATCTTCTGGCAGGACGTGTTTCCCAAGCTTAAGCTGTGGGAATTTTTCCAGATCAAGGTTGAGCCTCTAGTGGAGCAGTTCCGGACTTTGCTCCAGACAGGTGGGTTTAGCAGAAAGCTGTGTAAAAACACATTTTTAGAAAAGAACTTAACTGAACACGGCATTTTAGACCATGATTACACCTGGCTGTTTCTTGCGACAGGTATCTGGATTGTACACTTAGAAATCAAATGCATCCCCGTTTAGTGGGATTGAAAGCCATAATATGCATATATGCTCATATACAACAACCAGTTGCCCGTGATATTCATTGTTTTTACTTTTCTATTCAAAAGATGATTGCAGGCTTGAAAAATCATGATTATTTTATATTAACTCAGCAAATAAATACAAATTGTGCACTAAAATTTGCAGAAAATGTAATATGTGTGTTCTTTTTAGAGGATGTGTTGACTTATTTTCACTTCGAAAACCGATAAAACGTGATTTGACCAGGGGTGCCCAAACTTTTGCATACTGCTGTAAGAGTGTGAGCGGTGAGTGGGCAGGAGAAGAGCACAAACATCTTTCCCAGCAAAAAAAAAAACCTTCAAAACAAATTATATCATTTTTAAACACAATGATGGCATATAGTTTTGTTATAAGCAGTAATATAGCAGAATCAACTCCAATCTGAAAAAAAGTTGTTATGATTTCATCTTTGTTTTTTTACCCTTTCTTTCAAATATATTATCACCAACTAGACTGACTGCAGGTCAGTCCGGCTAAAACACTGGCCAGGAAAATGGCTTTCGAGTGTGTCAAACTGAAATAGTCCATGAAGAACACAAAACAAAGAGCAACCTTGAGAGATTTAGAATGTCTTTTTGTTCAGACCAGGTTAAACTGTATTTACCTATCCATTACAAACTGTGTTCAGGGGCCAAACCTGACAGGAGTAAAACAGACGGCAAGAAGCAGCTGAAGATCATCCAGGACCCTCAGTACAGACGCTTTGGAAGCACAGTGGACATGAATGCAGCCCTGGAGATCTTTGTGCCCAGTGGGTCAGTGTGGTGCTGCACGTTTCACTGAACCTGTGTGGCCTTATGCTGCATTTGTGTTGTGATGGTAGATGGTGAACAGCAAACCAGAAAGTCAGTGTCTTTCAGTGGAGTGGCAGCTGAAACTGCTGCGTAATGCAGCAGGTGGAGGAACGTTCCTCCAGGGGCTGCTGTTCCTTTATGTTCTCCCCCATACACTCTGTTCCTTCACGTTCTCCTCCATACACTCTGTTCCTTCACGTTCTCCTCCATACACGCTGTTCCTTCACGTTCTCCATACACTCTGTTCCTTCATGTTCTCCCCCATACACGCTGTTCCTTCACGTTCTCCTCCATACACTCTGTTCCTTCATGTTCTCCCCCATACACACTGTTCCTTCACGTTCTCCCCCATACACGCTGTTCCTTCACGTTCTCCCACATACACGCTGTTCCTTCATGTTCTCCCCCATACACGCTGTCCCTTCACGTTCTCCCACATACACTCTGTTCCTTCATGTTCTCCCCCATACACGCTGTTCCTTCACGTTCTCCCACATACACGCTGTTCCTTCACGTTCTCCCACATACACGCTGTTCCTTCATGTTCTCCCCCATACACGCTGTCCCTTCACGTTCTCCCACATACACGCTGTCCCTTCACGTTCTCCCCCATACACGCTGTCCCTTCACGTTCTCCCCCATACACGCTGTTCTTTCGCGTTCTCCCCCATACACGCTGTTCTTTCGCGTTCTCCCCCATACACGCTGTTCCTTCACGTTCTCCCCCATACACGCTGTTCTTTCGCGTTCTCCCCATACACGCTGTTCTTTCGCCTTCTCCCCCATACACGCTGTTCTTTCACGTTCTCCCCCATACACGCTGTTCCTTCATGTTCTCCCCCATACACGCTCTTCTTTCGCGTTCTCCCCTATGCACGCTGTTCTTTCACGTTCTCCCCCATACACGCTGTTCTTTCGCGTTCTCCCCATACACGCTGTTCTTTCACGTTCTCCCCCATACACGCTGTTCTTTCGCGTTCTCCCCATACACGCTGTTCTTTCACGTTCTCCCCCATACACGGTGTTCTTTCGCGTTCTCCCCATACACGCTGTTCTGTCGCGTTCTCCCCCATACACGCTGTTCCTTCATGTTCTCCCCCATACACGCTGTTCTTTCGCGTTCTCCCCGATACACGCTCTTCTTTCGCGTTCTCCCCATACACGCTGTTCTTTCGCGTTCTCCCCCATACACGCTGTTCTTTCATGTTCTCCCACATACACGCTGTTCCTTCATGTTCTCCCCCATACACGCTGTTCCTTCATGTTCTCCCCCATACACGCTGTTCTTTCGCGTTCTCCCCCATACACGCTGTTCTTTCGCGTTCTCCCCCATACACGCTGTTCCTTCACGTTCTCCCCCATACACGCTGTTCTTTCGCGTTCTCCCCATACACGCTGTTCTTTCGCCTTCTCCCCCATACACGCTGTTCTTTCACGTTCTCCCCCATACACGCTGTTCCTTCATGTTCTCCCCCATACACGCTCTTCTTTCGCGTTCTCCCCTATGCACGCTGTTCTTTCACGTTCTCCCCCATACACGCTGTTCTTTCGCGTTCTCCCCATACACGCTGTTCTTTCACGTTCTCCCCCATACACGCTGTTCTTTCGCGTTCTCCCCATACACGCTGTTCTTTCACGTTCTCCCCCATACACGGTGTTCTTTCGCGTTCTCCCCATACACGCTGTTCTGTCGCGTTCTCCCCCATACACGCTGTTCCTTCATGTTCTCCCCCATACACGCTGTTCTTTCGCGTTCTCCCCGATACACGCTCTTCTTTCATGTTCTCCCACATACACGCTGTTCCTTCATGTTCTCCCCCATACACGCTGTTCCTTCATGTTCTCCCCCATACACGCTGTTCTTTCACGTTCTCCCCCATACACGCTGTTCCTTCATGTTCTCCCCCATACACGCTCTTCTTTCGCGTTCTCCCCTATGCACGCTGTTCTTTCACGTTCTCCCCCATACACGCTGTTCTTTCGCGTTCTCCCCATACACGCTGTTCTTTCACGTTCTCCCCCATACACGCTGTTCTTTCGCGTTCTCCCCATACACGCTGTTCTTTCACGTTCTCCCCCATACACGCTGTTCTTTCGCGTTCTCCCCGATACACGCTCTTCTTTCGCGTTCTCCCCCATACACGCTGTTCTTTCGCGTTCTCCCCGATACACGCTCTTCTTTCGCGTTCTCCCCATACACGCTGTTCTTTCGCGTTCTCCCCCATACACGCTGTTCTTTCGCGTTCTCCCCGATACACGCTCTTCTTTCGCGTTCTCCCCATACACGCTGTTCTTTCGCGTTCTCCCCCATACACGCTGTTCTTTCATGTTCTCCCACATACACGCTGTTCCTTCATGTTCTCCCCCATACACGCTGTTCCTTCATGTTCTCCCCCATACACGCTGTTCTTTCACGTTCTCCCCCATACACGCTGTTCCTTCATGTTCTCCCCCATACACGCTCTTCTTTCGCGTTCTCCCCTATGCACGCTGTTCTTTCACGTTCTCCCCCATACACGCTGTTCTTTCGCGTTCTCCCCATACACGCTGTTCTTTCACGTTCTCCCCCATACACGCTGTTCTTTCGCGTTCTCCCCATACACGCTGTTCTTTCACGTTCTCCCCCATACACGGTGTTCTTTCGCGTTCTCCCCATACACGCTGTTCTTTCGCCTTCTCCCCCATACACGCTGTTCTGTCGCGTTCTCCCCCATACACGCTGTTCCTTCATGTTCTCCCCCATACACGCTGTTCTTTCGCGTTCTCCCCGATACACGCTCTTCTTTCGCGTTCTCCCCATACACGCTGTTCTTTCGCGTTCTCCCCCATACACGCTGTTCTTTCATGTTCTCCCACATACACGCTGTTCCTTCATGTTCTCCCCCATACACGCTGTTCCTTCATGTTCTCCCCCATACACGCTGTTCCTTCATGTTCTCCCCCATACACGCTGTTCCTTCATGTTCTCCCACATACACGCTGTTCCTTCATGTTCTCCCCCATACACGCTGTTCCTTCATGTTCTCCCCCATACACGCTGGTTCAAAATTACCAATTACTACCAAAATTAGGATGCTGGTATTTGTTGGCGTTTGTTGAAAAGAGGAAGGCCTGGACTTTTTATTCTCAGATGACCACATGCACTCATTGATTCTGTTATAGAAACAGTCCAGGGGCCATTGAGGATTGCTGTAACTGGCTCAGGAAGAGGCTGGAGGAACTGAACGCAGAACAGTACAAAGAGGTCAACTATCATCAGGAACAGGTCAGCTCCACTTGTCTGTCTGTCTGTCTGTCTGTCTGTGTTTTTTCTTTCTTTGCTCTCTTCAATTCCCTTCCCAGTGGTTTCAGTTGGTTACTCTATCTCGTCCTCCTCTAGGCTACTAACTGTAGCCTTGGTACAGTGTCTTATGAGCGCTTGGCTGGTCATGGTCCCAAGCTTGGCCCTGTCACCAGAAAGCACCCTCTGCTCACAAGGTAATGCCATACAACTCACGTCACTGTCCGATAAACTTTGAGTCTCTGTAAGAGATGCGTTATTCATAAAATAAACAAACAGAGGGGGCAAGTACACCAAAAATGTCTTAAAATGTACTGATTTTCTGGTTTACCTGCAGGTATTTCACTTTCCCATTTAAAGAGTCGACTCTGGAGCAGGACCTGCCACTCATGGACCAACCAAACAAAGCGTGTCATTTCCTGGCCCACAACGGCTGGGTGATGGGGGACGATCCACTGAGGAACTTTGCAGAACCAGGTCAGCCTCTAAACACGTGTATTTTTTGTTTTTGCTCCCCTTTCTAATTAGCGTCATGTGTATTTGTCCTGTATATTATCATATACAGTCATCGTCCAAAAAATGGTTGCACCCAGAAAGAATCAACCGACAGGAATGAAACTTGGTGGGCAGGTTTGACATTGTGAGACATGCGAGTGGCCTCATCACTGTACCTGACTGACTATATAAGGTCGTCCCATTGCGTGTGCTTTCCATTCTGATCCGTGCTGTTGTGTTGGAAGCATGCTTTGCAAGCAAAGTTTGCCTCGGAGAAGAGTTCGAAAGCAGTTTGAGCAGTTGGAGGAGTTCGAGAGGGGTCGCATCGTAGGGCTCCATGAAGCAGGATGGTCTTATCGACATATTGCGCAGCATACCGGTCATGCAGATATTACCGTAGTACGCTGTTGGCGGAAGTGGATAGAAGAAGGCACACACTGGCGACATGAAGGATCTGGGAGACCTATTCGAACCCTGGAGAGGGAGAACCGACAGATCGTCCAACATGCGCGGAGTGACCCAGCAGCCACGATTGTGGACATGCAGTGAGCAGTGATGCCCTCCATGACTACGTGCATGCAGACCGTAATGACGACTGCCCTTAACACCACGTCAAAGTCACCAAAGACCGCAATGATGCCGTGCCAGACTGTCATGGAGTGACTCAGAATGGCAGCAGGTCATCTTCACTGTCAAGTCCCGCTTCTGTCTTGGTGGAGACGACCAACGAGTCCATGTTTGGAGGCACCGTGGTCAGCGCCAAGATGAACGGTTTGTTGTCATGCGTCACACGTCCAGGAGGCCTGGTGTCGTGGTGTGGGGTGCAATTTTGTACAATGTCAGATCACCTTTGGTCTTCATTACAGGTTCTAAAATACCCGATTTTCTCCCCAATTTAGTCGTCTCCAATTCCACCCGCTAGTTAGGACTCCCCCAATCACACGATGCTATCAACGCTAGGAGGGTGAAGGCTAACACAGGCTTCCTCCGAGACCTGTGAAGCCAACCACCGCTTCTTTTCGAACTGCCGCTCACGCAACGTCACTGGACAGCCGAACGCGCTCGGAGGAAAGCGCCAACCGCCAGATCTGTTACGTCAGCTAACAGACGCCTGCGCTGACTAGCATCGCGCTGAGTGATGGGGGGAGAAGGAGGAGCCATCTTACCCACCCAGAGAGAGCGAGGCCAATTGTGCTCTCTCGGACTCCCAGCTACGGACGGCCGTAGCATCACCAGGGATCGAACTCGCGATCTCCTGATGATAGGGCCAACGCTTAGGCGGTTGCGCCACTCGGGAGCCCATTACAGGTTCTTTGACAGCCCAACTTTATGTTAATGAGGTCCTGCAACCAGTGGCCCTACCTTTTCTGAACGCACACTCCGGTGCGCTGTTCCAACAGGACATTGCAATCCGACACTTCCTTCTGGGTGCAACTGTTTTTTTGACGATGAGTGTATTGTTGTTCTGTGTAGTCATTGTCTTGTGTATTTACTGTTCTGTATATTTATTTTCAAGTGTGTTTACTGTATATTCTGCACTCAGTTCACACTGTAGTGTATCTGCACTTTATGTAGTCCTGTGTAATGTAATGCTGTGGTGTGTTGCACCATTAAGCCTGAAGAATGACATTTAATTCCAATGTATAAACGTTATATTGAGGAATATCAATAAAGACCACTTGGCTTGACAGAAACACTCAGAATAGGATAATAATAATAATAATAATAATAATAATAAGGAATGTGAACTTAGTTTTCTTGCAGTTAGAGGCGTTTCCTGTCTCTGAAGATAAGTCATTTTATTCAGCTAAGTTAATATGCAGGAAGATTTCTCTATAAGCTTGTAGTTTCTGTTTGGACCACATGGTGGAGCTGTCAGCACAGATTTTAAAGACAGAGTGGCAGTATGTGCTGAGTGTTTTGTTTGCGAGAACAGTAAGAGCTGTTTCTTCACTGTTTCCCCCACTCAGGCTCTAACGTGTACATCAGGAGAGAGCTGATCTGCTGGGGCGACAGTGTGAAGCTTCGCTATGGTAACGGCCCGGAAGACTGCCCATACCTGTGGGCCCACATGCAGAAATACACGGAGATCACAGCCAAATACTTTGCAGGCGTTCGTCTAGACAACTGCCACTCAACCCCGCTACATGTAGCCGAGGTACAGTGCCTGACTGGATAAGTATAAATGGAAAATATTTCATAATAAGTTTAATAAAAAACGCTGAATCAGGATTTTAGAAATATTTTATTAAAAGTGCTCTATTATTCTTTTTCTGGCCACTTTATGAGCTCCACCTACCATATAGGTCAACTACAGACTATTGGTGTCCAGTTACAGACTATAACAGTTTTTTGCGTTACCACTCAACACCATTCACCATTGGTTAGTTCATTATTATTTAGGTGGTGTTTCATTAGCAGCACAGCAGTGACACTGACCTGTGAGTGTGTGTGGTGCTGGTACGAGTGTATCAGACACACATGAGCTACAGTCTCTAACTGTACACCAGCAAGGTGGAGCTACAAGAGAGGGGTTTCTAATAAAGTGGCCAGTAATGGTATTATTTTCAGTAATGGGGCCTAAAAGTCTCTTGATAGTATTTATGTTAATTAAGCGTTTATCCAAACACATCTCTGCCTTTTCATCGTACCATGTAAAGCACTTTGTTCTTGTTAGTGTAGAATGTTGAAGGAATAATTTATTGAAAAATCACATTCGCATTTTTGTTCTTACTTCAAATGTAGATGAGGTTTGCTGCTTGATTTTGCACTGGAGCTACAAGGCTAATATAGCTTGAATATAATGGAAGCGTATAGCCCACCAGTTAGCACAATGCATGCCAGAATCTTCACATACTCGTCTGAATCTATGTGGAGTTGTTAAGTAATCTCAAATAGACTTGCTTATGCAGTGGCATACTACTATCTAATAACATCAACAGCTGTATGGTGCGTATCTAGTTTTGTCCATAGACCTCTGAAGTTGTGCCATTGTTCATCATGCCCCATATTAGGACTCCAGGTCTAAGAAGCTGAAAAATCAGTGCTGTCGCCTCCCTGTGATAAACTGAAATGTTTCAAAGCTCATACAGATATTTTCCCTCAGCAGATCCTCTGAATCACATCATTAGGTAGTCAAAAATACAACGATTGCTACATGCAGGCTGACACTGCTGCAAACTGAATTGACCTCAAAAGACTGGACAGCTCACAGCTTTTACATGTGGTAGTTAAAGCTGCGTGATGTAAGACTATATTGTTAAAAATGAAAGAGGTAGCATTTCTGAGGCACAAAAAACGGGCTAAAAGCCTGAAATGATCATTTAAAAAGTCAGAGTCGTTGGGTCGGGGGTTTTTCCAATTATGTTGTACGTTTTACATATCAACGCCACACGTACAGGCTCAAAAAGAAAGTCCAGCTCGATGCTTAGGTCTTAAATGACGTCAAAATCAACATCATACTGAAGAAGATATGATTACAATAGTAGATTATTCAGTCAAGTTTTGACTGAGTTCCCTTTAAATTCTCTTTCAACGTACTTGCAATCATCAGATTCATCCCCTGGGGGAAGGGCTCCGAAGAACAGCCAACATTACGGAATGTTCTTCCACACGATGCATGCAATTACACACTTCCACCAGGGAGGTCTCCAAATCTCCAAAAGTTAAGTAGTGCGGCTCTAAGTTGATTTGGCAGTTGTAGCTTCCAGTTTGAGTAGCTGGTCTTGATATATAATAGTGTTTTTCGTTTAATAGTAGACTTTTATGCTACATCATTTAAATTTTTCCTTCTCCTGTAAAGTTACCATTTTGGAGATACGAGGTTTTCTTCCGACAACAGCGAAATCGCAATTTTTCTCTCGTAATATCGTCTAAACTAGCATAGTACGGGCTTGCCTTCATCTCGTCCATTCTGCTTTTCACTTCCTGCCCTCCATCTGGATTTCGCGTGTCATCGAAATCACGACTATTGCTTAGTAGCCACATTAGCTTTGTAGCTTCAGTGCAAAAATAAAGAAGCAAACTTAACAAACATGTCTTCTCTAATCGCCTTCATTTGGGGTAAGAAGGGGAAAACTTTGTACTCCTGATTTTTCACTGAGCTATTCCTTTGATACTACCATAAGAAATAGACCATACTTGGTGAGAAGAAGACGAATCCGCTCTTACGGTCCGTTTCTCACTCTGCAGGCCATGCTGGCTGCGGCCAGGGCGGTCAGGCCCAATCTGTATGTGATAGCTGAGCTGTTTACGGGCAGCGAGCTGATTGACAATGTGTTTGTAAACCGGCTGGGAATAAGCAGTCTGATCAGAGGTACTGCCGGGCTGGAGGGTGCGTGGGGGAATGTGGGTTAATGCTGTGCGTTAGCATGACACTAACGGAGTCTTTATGTTTTTGTGTCTCCATACATTAAAACCTCTCTCTTTTCTCTTCATCTCTCTTTACCATGTGCCCTCACTTTATCATAACCCTCTATATGTACAATATTAACTTCTACCTTCCACCCAACACCTCTTCTGTCCTGTCTGCCGTTTCTCTTCTGAGGCATGTTTCCTCCCTTTCTATACTAAACCTCCCCTCTGTCTCTCTAACTGGACCTCTTGGCTAGCACACTCTATCTCTTTCTCTTCTCTCTCTCTCTCTCTCTCTCTCTCTCTCTCTCTCTCTGTCTGTCTGCTGTGGGGTGCTCTAACTTGGGGTCGTAGTTCATGCTGGCTGCAGCCCGTGCCATCAAGCCTGACCTGTACGTGGTGGCTGAACTATTCACGGGCAGTGAGGAGCTGGACAATGTGTTTGTGACTAGACTAGGCATCTCCTCACTCATCAGAGGTAGGCCATTTAACACACTATTTGAAGGGGAATTCCACTGATTTTTCTAAAATTCTGCAGAATTCTACTGTTGAGATGTATTCAGAGAGGTTTGGTGTGAAATGGTTGGTTGTAGAGCCTCAGATTGCTTTACAGTGGTGGTGATAGGAACTGGGGTCACAATAAACCTTCATGTGTCTTCTGAGTATTTATGTAATGTTGATGATGGTAAAATAATGGAAAATCATATTTTTTTTTCTTTAATTTGCATTAAAATGCCCTGCATGTACCACTCTACCATCAATATATTTAAAAAATGTATGCTTTATGACAAAACCTTCTTAAAACTATAGGAAAACTGTGTCTCAGACGGCAGACAGTATTTTTCATAATAGGGCTGAGCAATATGACAATCATCATCATGATACATTTAAGCAGTAGAACATGAGAGGGAGTGTGTTATCGACTTCGGCTCGTGCCTGCGAACAAATCACAGCCGTGGTGTTATTCGCGATAACACATGACCTCGAGTGTCTATTGCTTTTATACAACAGTTAAATAAATACAGTAATAAATTAATAAACTGGGCCGTGAACGCGGCGTTTAATATGTTTTAATGTTCGCAGTTCCTTCACCAAATTATAGTTCCTTAACAAGCAGCTTGTTGCTACGTCAGAGTAACGAGCTCTGGTCACTCGCTGCTCAGTCTGCTGTAAGCCTCGCATTATGAAGTACTGAGCCATAAAACTGCCGCAATATCAAGTTCAGCTCAGTTTTGTCATTTTTTGCCAGATCAGTATTAATGTAGTTTTGTTCCAGCCAGTCTGTAAAGCATCTTACAGCCCGTTTTGTTTGGCGAATGGTGTTGGGTTCATTTCTGGCTGATTACAGGTTGTTTAGCTGTTCTTCTGTCTCAGCTGCTGACTGAAAAGCTGCTCAGCGGTGATGACAGTTTGGGAATTTAGTGTCGTCTCATCTTCAGAGTCTGACCAAATCGGCTGTCGGTCAAATGTGATCTTAAAAGTGTCCATTTTCTGTTTGTGGCAAAGTAAGAAGAAAAATGTTCAAATGGCTCGAGCGTCTCCTACAGCTTGGTGAAGTGCATTGTGTGAAATATAAAATACAAATCACGCATACTTTTTTTTTTTATTTGGCATTACTGGCTCTTTTTGGCTTTATTGAACTTATAATATGTAAGAAAAAATGAATCACTGTGACATATCGTGTATTTTGAAAATGAAGTATCTTGAAGTATCGTGCTAGATTTTGTCATCATAACCATCTAATAACTTTCTGTGAGGGAGCTTTTAGAGGTGGACGTCTGGTTCCTATCACCACCACTGTGAACAATTCTGACTCTGTAAGTGTCTCTAGAACAGAGTGTTTAACACCAAACCACTCTGAACGACTCTGTTTACATCTCAACTATTTAATTATGCAGAACTTTTAAAAAGTCATGGAATTCCCCTTTAACACACTGAAACCTGGAAGAATTAAAAAATGGAACATGTGTTAATTATTAAACATTGCGTCGCTGTCATAATCTCACATCTCAGAAATGGGAACTTCACTGGAGGAAGTAACATTTTCTTAATTGCACTGTATGTAAATGTTATTGACTTTCATTCCAGTTAATTTGGGACCATTTCTGTTGGTTCATGAAATATGCACCAAATAAAAAGGACAGCTATTTTTTTAATGGTGTGAAGAAATGACAGCGATGATACATAAAAAAAGAGAATCTGAAGGAAAAGTTTGGAATGTAAAACCAATATGTTTGCAGACAAATGTGTAAAATGATTCTAATCTGCTTGTCCTGCACATCTTCCCAGGTTTTGAATGATCAGAAGGAAACTAAGAAGTTGTAACATATATATATATATATATATATGTATATATATATGTATAGTGACGAATTGAGCTGTAGAAGATTCCGATATTCTGAGATTCTGTAGTTGTAATAAAATCAACATCCAGAATTCGTCATATTTCAACAGGGCAGATCAAATTTCAAGGCAAATAACTAGACAAAATTGATAAGTACAGCATGTCGCCGCTGTCGGAACAAAACCTTGTATCTCCATTTTTGACGTTTTTCAGTTTTTGGCATAATCTGAAAATGTCTGTTGCCCTTTACATTGTGTGTAAATGTCATGAAGAATGGACCAAAAGAAACGGCCCAAAATGACTTGGAAAAAAAGTCTGGTTCCTTTGACTTACATTGAAGTTAATGTAGGTTTTTTCCTTCTCCTGTAAAGTTACCATTTTGGAGATACGAGGTTTTGGTCCGACAGCAGGGATATAACTTATCATTAAATAGATTCTTATTCACAGAATTCTTGAAATATTCAATAAAAAATGTCCTTTGATGAATAGTTTGTAATATTTCTATACTTCACTGTGAGTTATTGTTGTATATATAACAGAAAAACTGTTAACATGTCAAGTGATTCCAAACTTTTGAACACTAGTTTATAAGATGGAGGAAATTTGGGAGGAATTTGTCGCTCTAACTTGGCTAACAGTGAACAAAAGCAAGTTAGTAAGGCGTTATGACTGTAGACTGATTCTATTTGGCCCCTGCTTTCGCTCAAGATCAGCAAAATAAGCATTTTGGGGTAAAGCATTCCTTTAACAGAGCCTGGCAAACTCACATGTAAACAAAACTGACTCAGCCTCATTTGCTGTTTGCGATTGTGTGTGTTTTTTTGCATTAACTGGACTCTTTTCTCAGAGGATGTATTAGTTTTAAAGGGCACGTATCATGGAAAACCAGAACTCCATCGCTTTTCTGAAATAAAGAAGTTTAAAGTAATATGTGAACATTAAAGTTTCAATATGACCCAGTCCACATAATCTATATATAGTTCTACAGTTACAGACTGTAGTCCATCTGTTTGTCTGCATACTTTGTCAGCCCCCTTTAACCCTGTTCTTCAGTGGTCAGGACCCCCATGGACCCTCACATAGCAGGCACTATTGGGTGGTGGGTCATTCTCAGCACTGCAGTAACACTGACGTGGTGGTGGTGCGTTAGTGTGTGTTGTGCTGGTCTGAGTGGATCAGACACAGCAGCGCTGCTGGAGTTTTTGCCAACAGCGTCCTGTGGGCAGCGTCCTGTAACCACTGATGAAGGACTAGAGGATGACCAGCACAAACTGTGCAGCAGCAGATGAGCTATCGTCTCTGACTTTACATCTACAAGGTGGACCAACAAGGTAGGAGTGTCTAGTAAAGTGGACAGTGAGTGGACACAGTGTTTAAAAACTCCAGTAGCACTGCTGTGTCTGATCCACTCGTACCAGCGCAACACACACTAACACACCACCACCATGTCAGTGTTACTGCAGTGCTGAGAATGATCCACCACCCAAATAGTACCTGCTCTGTGAGGGTCCATGGGGGTCCTGACCACTGAAGAACAGGGTAAAAGGGGGCTAACAAAGTATCAGAGAAACAGATGGACTACAGTCTGTAACTGTAGAACTACAAAGTGCACCTATATAGTAAGTGGAGCTGATAAAATGGACAATGAGTGTCGAAACAAGGAATAACATAATGTTATGCCTGATCGGTGTATAGCCACCTATTCAGAACAGAACAGACTTTATTTACAAACATCAGTCTTAAAGGCGCAGTAACAAAAACAGCCTGTTTAACTCAGAGAGATGGAGAGAGGTTGGAAAGTGGTACATAAACCACTCAAACCTTATAATTGCACCCCAAAAGAAAAGCACAGGATACAAGAAAAATCCCTTTATGGGTCCTATAGGTTGCAATTTGTCAGTATCCGATGCTGGTCATCATGCTGCTAAAACACATTTCTAAGTATGTGCATTTTGATTTTGCTCATGTGTGAGTCGTGCCACATCTGGATAAGTGATATACACAGTCCTACAGTAAACCCCTAACATGTAGCTTTGTCCAAGCAGCTATGAAGATGCTCCATATAAGGACTAAAAGCCTTTTTCACTACACAGAGTTCTGGCATTTAACCCAAAGGAGATGTTTTTTACCTAGAAAAGGGTCCAATATATGCAACTGTTGAATTTTAAAGAATATTTGTGTTATAGATTTTACACATTTTTAACCCTCAGAAGTGTAGAGTTAGTATTGTTCTTTTTGCTAGAGATTTGATTTTATTATGTAATTCTTTACACACTGCAAAAAGTAATATCTTAACAAGTGAAAACATCTTAGATGTAGTCAATAAATCTAATATTCCTCATTATAAGACTGTTGTAAGAATATTATAATATTGTTCCACCTGTTTCTGCACATTTTTACTTGTTTTAAGTGATTTTATCTGGTGAAAGTGTCTTATTCCATTGGCAGATTAGTTTACTTATTTTGAGAAATAATCTTTTGTTTTGTTAAATACTCTCACAGTATTCTTACAAGAGTCTCATAATGAGAAATATTAGATATATTGACTACATTTAAGATATTTACACTTGCTAAGATATCATTTTTTGCAGTCTATGGAATTACATATCACACAACTTGTTTAAATCATAGTTAAATGTCTCCAAAATATATATCCAAATATAGTATGGAGACACTTTCTGTGCTTGTTTCAATGAGCTACAAGTGAGAAATAATTCATATAAAATTATGTTTTTGGAGATGAGTGCAGCTCATGCAGGGTTAACCGTGCTGGCTGATGCTCCTGTAATGCGGTGTGTTTGTGTCGGTTCAGAGGCGATGAGCGCGGGGGACAGTCATGAAGAAGGCCGCTTGGTGTACCGTTATGGAGGAGAGCCTGTGGGAGCTTTCCTGCAGCCCAGCATGCGGCCACTGGTGCCCAGCATCGCACACGCCATGTTCCTGGACGTTACCCATGACAACGAGTGTCCCATTCAGGTACCTCAGCTAACAGGTTTACTGCTTCGTTTGTTTAGTAGTTATTTATATGAGGAAATGCACAGCGTACGTCACTGTTTACTTTGAGTTTGCATGACGCAGTAAAAAAATTTGAGACACTATAAGTTTGTATAGTTTATCTGTGTGTACTGTGTCTGTGGTCTGTCTGTACTGCGGTCTGCAGCTGATCTGTGTTAAATGTAGCACTGTGTCCTGGAGAAACTACATTTCATTCCTCTCTCAACACATCTGTGGAAAGAAATGACCGTAAAGCTGACTTTGATTTGACTTTAACTTTGATATGTTGGCCTTCCTTACAGAAAAAAAGAAATGTGTTATATTATGTTATATTATACTATATTACATTGTGTTATATTATATTATATTGTGTTATATTATATTATATTATATTACAGTATATCATATCATATTATATTATGTTATATTGTGTTATATTATGTCTCAATTTCACATGAAAAGAGAATGAATAAATTAGAGGATACTTGAAAGACATTTAAGGTGAGACATAAATGCCGGTAGTGTTTGGGGATGAGAAAAGAAGGAATGAAAGCAGGAATGAATGAATGAAGGAAGGAAGGAAGGAAGAAATGAAGGAAAGAAGGAATGAAAGCACAAATGAGTGGAGGAATGAAGAAATTAATAAGGGAAGGAAGGAAGGAAAGAATAAAGGAATGAATGAATGAAGAAATGAAGGAGCGAATAATTGAAGAAATGAAGGAAGAAAGGAATAAAAGCACAAATAAAGGAAGGAAGGAAGGAAGGAAGAAATGAAGGAATGAAAGCACAAATGAATGGAGGAATGAAGAAATGCATAAGGGAAGAAAGGAAGAAATGGAAGGAATGAATGAAAAGAATAAGTCATTTGAAAAAAACTGTACACTGGGTGATGGGTAAAAAAATAATAATTGCTGTTATTTTCTTCAGTAATAAGTATAATAATAACTCATACAGTGTAGATTAAAACACAATACGCTTGATATAACAATGCAGTTTCAAGTTTAGAGGAAAAACTAAAATAATTTATTACTTATTTACAGTCATTTCTTAATATGTGCTTTGAGACTCCGTGACCAGTCTTCAAATATGAGGCATTCTGGATGTTCATTTTATTATAATGTTCTCTGTTTTACAGCTTTATCAGTTCATACAGAATCATCTGCAGCTCCGTTCTTATTTCCAACACTTCTTCATTTGTTCCTTCACACAAACTACAATAATAGCATCATAATAGTCAATTTCATACATGTGTCTGCAACAAAACTGGTTTTATATTAATGAAAAGAGTCATTCCAAACTTTTGAAAGGTAGAGTACATAAAGGACGTTTAGGATGAGGCAGAAGTGCACATATACAGTCGTATACACAAAAGTTTGGGCTTTTTTTTGCGTGCCACCCCCTCATCAGAGGACTATTAAAACTTTATTTTTATTTGTAATACATTCATGAGGGAGGATATATAAGCAAAAACAAACAGACAGGTAGACAAAAACAAGAAAAGGGGAAAAAGACGAAAGCCTTTGTTGGTGATGAAGCTTCAAGACGCCTCCTGTATGGAGAAACTAGTCGCATGCATTGCTCAGGTGTGATTTTGGCCCGTTCTTCCACACAAACACTCTTCACATCCTCAAGGTTCCGTGGGCTCCTTCTATGAACTCTGAGCTTTAGTTCTTTCCATAGATTTTCAATTGGATTCAGGTCAGGTGATTGGCTGGGCCATTCTAGCAGCTTTATTTTCTTTCTCTGAAACTAATTGAGAGTTTCCTTGGCTGTGTGTTTGGGATCATTGTCTTGCTGAATTGTCCACCCTCGTTTCATCTTCATCATCCTGGTAGATGGCAGCAGATTTCTATCAAGAATGTCTTGGTACATTTGTCCATTCATCCTTCCTTCAATGATATGAAGCGTGGCAGTGCCGTATGCTGAAAAACAGCCCCACACCATGATGTTCCCACCTCCAAACTTCACTGTTGGTATGGTGTTTTTGGGGTGGTATGCAGTGCCTTTTGACCTCCAAACATGGTGTGTATTATGGCATCCAAAGAGTTTTGGATCTCATCTGCCCAGACTATATTCTCCCAGTATTTCACAGGCTTGTCTAAATGTTGATGAGCAGACTTTAAACGAGCTTAACATGCTTTTTCTTCAGCAGTGGAGTCTTGCGTGGTGAGAGTGCATACAGGCCATGGCGGTTGAGTGCATTACTTATTGTTTTCTTTGAAACAATTGTACCTGCTGATTCCAGGTCTTTCTGTAGCTCTTCACAAGTGGTCCTTGGCTCTTGGGCAACTCTTCTGCTAATTCTTTTCACTCCTCTGCCTGAAATCTTGCAGGGAGCACCTGGTCGTGGCCGGTTTATGGTGAAATAATGTTCTTTCCACTTCCGGATTATGGCCCCAACAGTGCTCACTGGAACCTTCAGCAGTTTAGAAGTTCTTCTGTAACCAGTGCCATCAGTATGTTTTGCAACAATAAGGTTGCGAAGGTCTTGAGAGAGCTCACTGGTTTTACCCATCATGAGATGTTTCTCGTGTGGCACCTTGTTAATGAGACACCTTTTTATAGGCCATCAGTTGAACCAGCTGATTACTGATAGATTTCCGCTGGTGTCATGACTTTCCAATTCAAATCCTGTTCAAATCCTACATTTCGTCAAGCATGTAGTCGATTTCAGCGTCACTCCAAAAGTGTTTTGCTGCGTCTCGCAGCAACGCTGCTCACTTATTTCAGGTACCACCATCTGTTTTCGCACATGCTCAGACTGTGAAATCTGAAAGAAATCAGAGTAAGAGTTCACATGCACTGAGAAATCTGATTACTGAGCTAAAATCCAACTCTCTTTATCAGATTTCTGAAATAGGTTTCTAGACATTACTCCGATCTTTCCATGGCTTTTTGCATCTCTCTTTCTTCATTTGTTCAATACTTTTTCCCTGTGTCATTTCTCATTATTACACATAACTTAATGTATGGACATCTATGGTTTGATTTCTTTGCGTGTGTGGATTGGATGGGTTGCTACCCACATCTGGTGAGAAATTCATGTCAATAGCACCTTTAGAAATATATTTACTTAGAAAATTGGTGACGTGTTCAATACTTATTTCACCCATTATATGACCCATTAGTAAATTTTTCCAGTGAGTGACAGTAATGGCGGTTTTTGTCTTCCAGTTCATGAGGATGGTTTTCTTGGCGATGGTTAGGGCTGTGAGTAGGGCTGTGGAAGTTTTCTTTGTCATATTGATTGCTGATATGTCTCCTAACAGACATACTTCTGGAGATAGGGGAATAGTGATATTTAAACAAAGTGCTAATTGATTGATAATTTCTTGCCAAAAAGGTTTTATAGGTGTACAGTGCCACATGGCATGGATGTGATAAGTTCGGCTGATTTTCTAAGTGAAAATAAGCCACAATTACTACTTAAACTGCTGAATTTAACATTTTGGTAAAAAATGAAGCAAAACATTTGGCATGTTACGGCACATTTTATATTTTATGTTTCATTTTTATCCAGTATATCAAACTGTCTAATATACAGAAATTGTTTGTCACTAAAATGTACAGAAAAATGCCTTTTTTAAGTGTGTTCTCTGTAGAGGATGTGTTAACTTTTCACTCAGAAAATCAACTAAACGTATCACCTGACCAGGGAAAGAAAAAAGAATGAAAGAATGAAAAAAAGAATGAAAAATGGTACTGAACAATGAGCCAAGACGTTCCACAAAAGACTGCACTATGAGGAGCTCTAAAGCCTGACTCCAGCAGGGCCACGCTTGTTAAGCGACTTGATTTGCCAACCTGACAACAGCGTTGACTTGAATTGCACAGTTGATGTTTCAGGTGATTTGTTTCATCCTTTATTGTTTTTTTTTTTTTGTGTGTGTTTTGCAGATCCGCTCAGCGTTTGACTCTCTGCCCAGTTCTGCTATCGTCTCCATGGCCTGCTGTGCCACAGGCAGCACTCGAGGATATGACGAGCTCGTTCCTCATCAGGCAAGAAAACAGCACACTGACAAACAGGGTTCCAACGCACAGCACGTTACCTGTATTCTAATGTGAAGTTAGGCATCTAGACAGTGAGTGTGTTTACATGCACTTAATAATCCGACAACTGCAGAAAAACTGATTTTGACAGTAATCTGATCAAAGCATTTACATGCACTTGAGTAATCAGATAATGTGGAAACTCCAGGTCTACATGAGTCAGACAGTAATCGGATTTCTGCTCTGCAACCAGCCAATAAACTCACAGAAGAAGATGTCACGTAAACATAACGTAAAACTCAAACTTCATGCAGCGCCTTGTTTTTTTAAGCATCGCGCCAAATTACCTAAAAATATGAACATACATCATCTAGAAGATGAAGATTATTCAAATCCTTCATTTCGTCAAGCATTTAGTCGGTTTCAGCGTCACTCTAAAAGTGTTTTGCAGTGTCTCATGGCAACACTGTTTGCTTATTTCCGGTACAGCAGTCTGTTTTCGCACATGCTCAGACTGAGAAATCCAAAAGAAATCAGAGTAAGAGTTCACATGCACTGAGAAATCTGATTACTGAGCTAAAACCCAGCTCTCTTTATCAGATTTCTGAAATAGGTTTCTAGACATTACTCCGATCTAAGAAATCAGAGTGTGCTGTTTACACGACCATTTGAATAATCAGATAACTGCAGAAATCTGATTATGATCAGATTATTGAGTGCATTAGAGTAGCCAGTATTTTTCAAGAAGCCTCTTTAAGATGCTTGTCAGAACAATAGAGAGGTTTGACCTCCTGACCAAACTACACAAACACATGGTTTACAGTGTTTTTACATAGGTTACATTCCCACTTCCAAACACATACTGGACACACGCTTCTCTATTTTAAGTCCAATAGACATTTTAACCTTTAAATACATACCTTTGGTCACTCAATAGTACAAAAGTACAGCAGAATTATAAGAAGTCTATGATGTGGTTTATTACTGCCATAATACTCTATAATATGTTTGTTTCCTAAGATATTCCTGAAGTACTGTTTTCTAGTAATGTGTAATGCTTGTTTAGTGTCCTGTTGTAAATTATAGTAATTGTCCAATTAACTAAGATTCTAATTAAGATCTTACAGGAATTCCTGTAATATTACTATAGATATTTTTCATGAGGGGTGACCTCCCATCCTTCCATTTTTGTTATCCATTTTTTCAGAAATGAATGAAGAAAATCTCAAAATGAAACATATGTTTTGTCATGTTGTGTTGTTGTTGTCAGTAAAATATTTTGGCTGTTTTAGCATCTAGCAGCCTTTGTGTCTGTTTGATATACAGCACTATCAGAGACCACCTTTCATTTACTTAATTTACTGTCAAAACAGCACTCAAGTACAAGTTATTCATTTTCAGGAGATCAGATATAACATAATCCACTTGTATAAAGAAGGAGAAAGTCAAAGGAAAAACAGCAGTTTTCAAAAGTGGAGTTCAAAAAATGAGTAAAAGCTACAGAGAAAATGGGGCTCCTAACAACCACCTGGAAGACCTATTGCACCACCAAAACTGCCCCCATCAGATAAACAGCACTTAAAGCTTTCATCTTTGAGAGAGAGGAGAAAATCAAGCTGCTTCAGATCTAAAAAACATCCACAGGTGTTTCTGTCCATCCTTCCACTGTGAGAAGACGACTCAGTGCTGTGGGTCTGAAAGGATGTGTAGCTGTCAAGAAGAACCTCACTGAGAAAAGGAGATGGACACATCAAACAAAGAAGCTGAACAATGGACTGACCACCCCAGAGTCCAGACCTCAACACCACTGAATGTGTTTGATTACTTCAGAAAATGATCAACCAGCTTCTAAGACTGAACTTTGGAGGTGTGGAAATATTCCTGCAGGTTTCTTTGAGAAACTAAAGTGAGTCTCCTGAAAAGAATGGAAGCTGTAATAAAGGTGAAGAGTGACACACTGAATACTGAAAAATAGGATATTTAGTGTTTAGTTGAGGTTTCTGGCTCATTTTCTGTTAAATAGATATTTTCTGTTTTTACCACAACACTGAAAAGTGAATGGCTTGTACTTAATGACAGTTTTGACTGGAAATTAAAAAAAAAAAAACGAGTGGTCTCTGGTTCTCTGGGAGGCAACAGATATTCCTGTTCCTCCATTCTGTTGTACTGAGCTTCTCTCCTGTTCTGCACCGATAGATCTCAGTGGTGTCAGAGGAGCGTTTCTATCAGAAGTGGAACCCTCAGGCTAAGCCCTCCACTCCTGGAGAGGTCAGCCTGCAGTCGGGCATCATCTTTGGCAAACTGGCTCTAAACCGCCTGCACCAGGAGCTCGCAGCCAAAGGCTTCAACCAGGTAGGTGCACCTGCACTGTGTTTTGTGTTTTCATTTGGGTTTGTGAATGAGTGTGTGAGTTCTGTGGATTTATCAGAATCAGTGGAAATCTACATTCTACATGCTGTTTTGGAGACCAACCAAACAACTCTCTTTGTGAATACGCCACGTACATGACCATCACATGATGCTCATAGACCCCTACACTGCAAAAAATGATATCTTAGTGAGTGTAAACATCTTAAATGTAGTCAATATATCTACTATTTCTCATTATGAGACTGTTGTTAGAATATTATAAGGTTAGTTAATTATTTCTAGTTAGTTTTTATTTGTTTTTAAGCAGTTTTATCTTGTAAAAGTGTCTTGTTTCATTGGCAGATCATGTTACTTGTTTAAAGCATTATTTCTTGAAATGAGAAAATTATCTTCATTATTTCTCAAAACAAGTAAACTAATCTGACGGTGGAATAAGACACTTTCACCAGATAAAATCACTTAAAACAAGTAAAAATGTACAGAAACAGGTAAAATAATCTTATAATGTTCCTACAACAGTCTCATACTGAGAAATATTAGATTGACTGACAACATTTAGGAAGTTTTCACTTGTTAAGATATTATTTTTTGCCGTGTAGCCGAGTTTGTAAGACAATTACAGGTATTAGAAAGTATAAATGGTCCTACAAAACACATCCTTTATTTAGTAATAGTGCTCAGATGAAGCTATTGATCATCCCATTACATCATGTATTTTATTAATTGTAATAATAACCAAAATTACACCATTGAAAGACCCATCAGCACATTCCATTGAGACAGCGACTGTTACTTGTTACTCTCTCGTTGCAACATCCAGTAATAAACTCTTATAAGACTACAAACATCAGATTAAGGGAATGAGTGAGAAACATCAGTTTTTGCTGTATGTGATTCAGAAATTTGCCAAAAGAGACAAAACTGACCGTCATGTTTGACAAGTGACGGTTGACAGTTTGAAATCAGATCAGTCGTTAAAGCACTACTTACCTAAAACTACTGAAGTCTGCTTAAATTTTGACCACTTAAAATCAGTCAGTATTAACTGTTGTCAGAGTTATTTGTATCAGTGACAACATTTTCATGTCAGTGGAGCCCCAAGTATACAGTACTGTGCAAATAAGCACTGCACAAACAAATAGCTTTAGACATCATTTACTCAGATGCTGAAGACTTTTGCCCAGTACTGTATGTGTGTATTCTCATGTTTGTATTACAGGTGTATGTGGATCAGGTGGATGTGGATATAGTTGCAGTGACCCGTCACTGTCCCAGCTCGCACCAGTCTGTAGTGGCTGTGTGTCGCACTGCCTTCAAAAACCCCAAACAGCATAAGTACTCAGACGAGGTTCCACCCATGTTCATCCCAGGTCAGTCACAGGACCTCAGATCCTACTGCACTGAATATTTTGCGATAGTTTGGCAAAAAATTTGAACTGTAGAGTCCCCCTCCACCCTTACTGCAGTCGTAGTGGATCAACCCAGACTTACTTGGTGTCTAAAGTGTGCTTTTTTAGTTTTGAACTAGAGCTGCAAGACTATCCTCTATAAGGTTGGATGTTGTGTCTGTTTTTTTTGTTTTTGTCTTTTAAAAAATGATGAAAAAGTGGTTGTTTTGTTCGTTTTTGCCGTTTCAAATTTCTGCACACATTTTGCTTCAAACCTCACTGCTTTATCAGAAGCAGCACAGCGGAACATTTTTGTGCTGTTTTCTTGAATAAAAATACTCAAGAATGTCTTTTGCATTCTTCAAGTATGCTTGTGACAAGCAGTAAAAACAGACTCGCAGACTCAGGCTTTTATATTTTGTCTGTACTTTTTTCTATTTTGTAAATAGTAGTTTGTCAGTTTGAGACAAGTGTGGGATGATTTTGGACGTGCAGTTTGCATGATGCTAATTGGTGGGGTATAAGCTTCCATTACTTGTTAACTACATTAGCCTTGTAGCTCCTGTGTGCAGAATTTCTAGACCCCACTTTCTTCATCAGATCCAGGACCAGGAGACCAGCGTTGCGTCTGTAGCGTTGATCTTCTTTTCTTCATTCTGCACACGATTCACAGATGCCAATCTGACCAGTTCGACATAGAAAATGACCGTGTTTATGTAGGCCCAGGCCCATAGCTGCTCCTGGACCATTGCCAAATTAGGCACAGTAGCTGTTCTTAACTTAGGCATAGACAGCCAGGAATAACTGTCCACAATGTCCTTCCGGTGTCCTTTCAGGTACAGCTCACATTAAACATGCACAGATCACAGAGATCACATATATTAAAACACAAAATACTGAACATAGTATTACGCAAAAAGCATTTCGCTGCTGTCAGAACAAAACCTCGT
>NW_023494786.1:30487269-30519769 GCF_904425465.1 Colossoma macropomum
AAAGGCAAAACATTTTTTTATTCATTTTAAAAAAGTTTAGAGAACAAAGTTTGGTTCTGTGTTTCTCTTGGAATCACATGGATTTGTTAAATTTCATCTGCAGCACCTGATTTAACATAAAGAATATTGATAACAAACCAGGTATTGGATGAAAACTACAAATAATGCTGATCTTCCTCGAGGAGAGGTTTGGAAATGGTTAAATAACAACATTTTAATACATGAAATTACTACTAACTTTATTAATGTTATAATATTTCTTGTAAAAATTGTGTTTTTCTGAGCAAATAAGCATGTACTGCCCAGATAAACAGCTCAATAAATCTAATCTTGGTTGAGCCCTAAAACCTTTGCAAGGTACTGTATATACTGTATAAAAGAATGTTTGTAAGGATTAACAGCTTATGTATAACACACTTTGTCAAAAAGGCATTTTTATTACTTTATTAAAGGTGCTATTATTATAATATAACAATGTTTGTTGTATATGTACAGAAAAAAAGAAAAATAGAAAATAAAATGAAAAAAGTATGTTTAAAGTATGTTTAATACATCTTGGAAGGAAACCTTTCCAGTTGCACACAAATACATGCAAACTATTAAAAAAACCTCTCTGGTCTCTTCGTGCTTCTCTGTATTCCACTTCTCTCGTCTGCAGGGTGAGTTTGGACCCCAAGGCTCAGGAGCTTGTGGGAGTTTTGAGAAACCATCTCATTCAGTTCAACCCTCACTACGCAGCGGGCAGCGTGCCGGACAAGAACGCCCCAGAAATCCTGAAAACCCCACTGACACAGTGAGTCAACACTGTTGTTTGTGTTCCACTACAGTGTAAATATTTCCTCCAGTCACATTTGTTTTCATTGTATTTATGGGAATAATTCTGAATAGTACCCAAACACACACACACACACACACACACACACACACACACACACACACACACACACACACATTTTCTAAGCCATCTTATCCTTCCGGGTCACAGGGAATACCCAAACAGTTCTTTTGTTGTGTTTTTGGTTTTTATTTAGGTCAATTATGCCATTAAACAGATATTAACCCTTTACGGCAGATAAAGGAGCAGCTATTTCTGCCATTTAATCTTCTTTTCTCCATCACACTTCAAAAAATAATATCTTAACAAGCAAAAAAAAATTATATTATAATCTACTATTTCTCATTATGAGTCTGTTGTAAGAATATTCTAAGATTATTCCACCTGTTTCTGTACATTTTTACTTGTTTTAAGTGATTTTATCTGGTGAAAGTGTCTTATTCCATTGGCAGATTAGTTTACTTGTTTTGAGAAATAATGAAGAAAATTTTAAGCATAATTTCACAAAATAATGCTTAAAACAAGAAACATGATCTGCCAATGAAACAAGACACGTCTAGAAATAAGTTAAATATTAATAAACCACAATAACAATGTAATTCACTCATGTTGCCCAATTCTAATCATTACTCAGATGAACAAATCAATAATACACGTTTACAAATTCAAGTGTTTCTGTATGCTGCATTTTTAAAAAAGATGGTTCTTCAAGGTTTCTTTAGTAAAGAAAATGGTTCTATGTAGAACCATTAGAACCATGAACATTTGAAGAACCATTTACACAATGAAATGCTTCTTTGCCTTGTGAAAGGGTTTTTCAGATTGATTGAGAATGTGCTGTAGATGGTTCTATAGAACCTTTTTTAAAAGGGTTCTATATATAGCTCCAGAAAGTGGTCTTCTATTCTTACAAGCCTGACATCATAACAATAGAAGAACCATTTTTGGTGCTATATAGAACCCTTTTCAAAAAGATTGTATATAGAGCTGATGCAAAGAACCCTTTAATCAGACAAAGGGTTCTTTGAGTGTTCTTGGTTCTATATAGAACCATTTTCTTTACTAATGAACCCTTAAAGAACCTTCATTTTTAAGAGTGTAGCATAAAGATTACAACAGTGCATCCAACAATAAAGGCAGCATGGAGCTTCTTTTACACAGTGATGGGAAACACAGCAGCTCACAGAAAGCTCCAGTTCCACATGCTGATCCATTTTACTGACCGGTGTGGACATGCATGCTCTCCAACTACCCTGAGAGCAGATTTCAATCAGTTTAAGGAGACAAACACGACTGTATAGCTGGTAAGTTGTTATGTTTGATGGGGTTCAACAAGTGTGAGTGCTGCGTTTCCCTCTGCAGGATCATGGAGAAGCTGACGCTGGCTGATATGAACGTGCTGTTGTTCCGCTGCGATTCAGAGGAGAAGGAAGATGGAGGAGGCTGTTACGGCATCCCTGGCTGGACAACCCTGAAGTATGGCGGCTTGCAAGGTACAGACCAAGCCTAGCTTAAAGTAACTTAATGCTGATTTTTCTACCTTTCGCTGTTCTGATTCTGATAACTTCAGTGTTGTGTTTTTTGCAGAAGGCCACAGTTCTGTAAGCTTTAGTGTTTTCTGGCTTTCTCACACTCATTTTAACTCACAAAAGGGGTTAATACTTTTGTGCCAAACTGAGCTGAGTCTGATTAAAGCGACACACGGGAGATCAGTTTTAGAAGATGTAAGAAATACTCAACCTAGTTAATTAGGTGAACTGCAACACAGGAACGAGCTGCTTCCCATTCCCACCCATCAACAAAAAGCACACCCAGAGAATTGACCATCAGAGTCCATCAGACTTCATTTGGAGTTTGCTAGCTTTACCAAACGCTGTCATGACTTCACTGTCTGGCAATGAGGTAGACTGCATATTTACTTTCATTGTTATTTAGATATAGATGATAAAAGTATGGAATTATACTAACGTTGCTTCAGGGATCAGAACACATTAATAGGAATGTAGTTTACACGTAAGTTGAGTTTTATCATTGCTGAGAAGTACAGGTGGGTGATATGGCGAAAATGTAACATCACAATATTTTAAAAAGTTTTCAAGATTGTTACGACCTGTCTAGGGGTTTGTGATGATCATAACATAAAAAGAGGACAAAAGAGAGCCAGGTGACGTTTAAACAGGTCAAGTCGTGTTATTTTCTTTTTATGCTGCTCTTTTGTGTACACGACACAGGAGAACGTCAGAGTGGGCATGTGCCATAACAGTAAACATAACCAGCCTAGCTAGAGATGCTAGAGAACTAACTTACCTATGCAAACATAAAGAAACAAAAGTACAGTCAGTCTTTCTTAACTCCCTAACTGTACCAAAAACAGGAGAAAACAAGGTCAAAAGAAATGGCACCCACTCCTACAACCTGGTCGGCATAAGAGTGAACATTTCCAGAGACAGATCCTGAGCTTACGGTTTAACTGCAGAGATAACTGGGTAGAGAACAAGAGGTAAAGCTAAGCTATTCCATTTGGGAGGAGAACAGACAATCGCTAGCAATAAAACAAACAAGCTGAGCTGCGGTTCGGATCTAAAAACAATCACCCCAAGCCGCCATGGAGGAAAGCCTCGATGACATCCGGCGCAGCCGTCGAAGATATACTCCATGCAATTTCAGCCAGCCAATCAGATGAAATTTCGTTACGGGACTCCAGCCAATCAGACGCACAAGTGGGCGGGTTCCTAATAAGCAAGAGTATGAGAGAGAGAGAGAGAAAGAAAGAAAAGGAAGCAAGCAAAACAAAACATACGTCCTATGGACGTAACAAAGATACCCGATATGAATATGATTTGTTATGTATTTTCTACAATGTTGTTGTTCTGTTTGACTGCTGTTTCTTATTACCTGATTGCTTCATGTGAGCAGGCAGTTATCCAAGCATTTCACTGCTTGTTGTACCATGTATGACTTTGTATGTGACAAATAAAAAGTTTGAAACTTTGATACACGATACACAATATATACAATATACTGCAGGACACACACTGCATTTCACTAATAAGTCAAATTTAAAAAGGTTTTTAGGTATCTTAAATGACTCGTGTCATTGAAAAACTCATTTTCCTTGCTTTTTTTTCAAAATAAGAGTTTGACTTACTATGTAAAAATTGTTATGTTGTTATTCACTCCCAAGTCTAAACATTCCTTATATGGAAAAAGCTGCCCATTAAATTTATCATGGTTGTGATTTCACAGCATCAGTCTTAAAGGCTCAATAACAAAAGCAGACCATTTAATTTTTACATTAAGAGAGGTTGGAGAACTGTTTTTGGTACTTAAAACCAAAAATGTAACATCACAACTATACTTTAAAAAGTTATGATACAATATTTATTTTTTTCTGACATCTAATGAGTTGGAACAGTCAAAGTAGCACACAATTTTAAGTGTGCCGTAATTACTATAATGCATTTATTTTTATTCAACATTTCACTAAACTGATTATTTAAATCAGATTAATTAGACTAACTATGCTATCTTTGTATTCAGACATGCAGTTGGGAAGTGTTTTTAAGTACTGACGATATCCACAATATGCTCAGAAATGCATATTGTGACATATTGTGAAGCAGTTTGTCACAGTAACGATAATCATTGTCATATTGCCCAGCCCTAATCAGAAGAACAAATCAAAAATACGTTTTCCAATTTGAATGTGTAATAAAGGCGTAATAAAGGCAGCATGGAGCTTCTTTCATAGCATGCTCACCAACTACTTTGGAGACAGGTCAGTTAATTGGTTAAATATAGATGATGAAAGTATAGCATTATGCTAGCATTGCTTCAGAGATCAAAATGCTCAATAAAGTCTGTATCTAAAAGTATTGATTTGTTGTAGTACATACATTACCATTACAGTTCACTTACCCAGAGGGGCTTTTTGTCTAATCATGCTCTCTAGTCTCTCTCCAAATCTCCATATATACTCTATATTCATCATCCATTCAGACAGTTCAACTCTTATACTCTTCACCCTCTTCACATGTTTTTAATCCCCCATTCCTTTTTAATCATGTCCCACATATTTTACAGGTTACTTTTAATAGTAATAAAAGAAATAATTAATTTTCTAATGCACTTTTAATGCTGGGCCCAGCTGACAGCTCTAAGGGTCAGTCTAACAAAATCAAACAAAAGTGTATAATTTTTTTTTTTAGTATAAATTCAGGTTTTCAAGTTTTGTTAAACCTAGTCTACAGCGTCAAAAGAGTTTCAGATCTAAAAATTCTGTTTAGTCCAGGGAAACTAGGAGTTCATGGCTTCATGACTTCAGTTTTAAACATGTAATAGGGAGGCAGATGTTCGAAAAACTCTTAAATGTGTTATTATAACGCAGGTCTGCTGTCAGTGATGGCTGACATTCGGCCTAAAAATGACCTGGGCCACCCGTTCTGCGATAACCTGAGGCAGGGTGACTGGATGATCGATTATGTGAGTAACCGGCTGGCGTCCCGCGGAGGAACACTCGGAGAGGTGAGCACAGCAGGACACACAGTAAATTGTGCTAATAAGTCAAATGTAAACAGGTTTTTAGATATCTTAAAGGACCCATAAAAACTAATTTTCCAAATTTTTTTTTTTTTTCAAAATAAGAGTTTGATATACTTTGTTGAGATTGTTAAACTGTTAAATTGTTATTCATTCCCAAGTCTAATCATTCCATATATGGAAACAAAGCTGCACAAGAGCCCTATTGAATTTATCATGGTTGTGATGTCACAGCGTCACATAATACAAGCAGAGTATTTTTTACATTAAGAGAGGTTGGATTTTGGTACTTAAAACCACACAGATATTGTAAGTGAAACTTAAGGTAACAATAATAAAAGGAAAAAATAGAAAATAAGGTCTTTGTAAGAAACCTGCTGATAAAGGCCAGAACTAAAACCGCTTATCTATGACTTCAAAGCTTTCTGGCAGATTTTGAAAGGTTTGACCCTGACTTTTGAGTCTTGTCATGTCTTACAGGTTGGTCAGTGGTTCCAGGCCATGTTTGGCTACCTCAAACACATCCCTCGCTACCTCATCCCCTGCTACTTTGATGCCATTCTGGTTGGGGCCTACACCACTGCCCTCGACGCCACCTTCAAACTAATGTCTAGGTTAGTCACTCATCCATCCACTTGTCACTGTCCATCCACTGGTCAGTTTAACTTTAACTCTGATCTATTATTGATGAAGTCATACCGTAGTTAAGGGGTAAATATTTAATTAAAGTCTGTAGTTATTATTGTCATTTTGCTGTACATCCACTCCTACAATAACAGTGACCCTTTAGGCTGGTAACACTTTATTTGGAAAGCCCACTGTAGTTGCTTTATAGATGCTTACCTTGCATTTACCTTCACTATTATTATTATATATATATTTTTTATTCTAATTAGCATTAAAATGTTTCAGGTTTTGAAAACAAGGCATTGAAACATCAGTAATATGCCTGATTTGCGTGGTTATGTGTCAGTTTTGTGCAGGAAGGCTCCTCTTTCGTGCGGTCTTTGGCTCTGGGCTCAGTGCAGATGTGTGGAGTGGGTCGTTTCCCCGCTCTGCCTCCTCTCTCTCCTGCGCTCACCGACGTTCCTTACAGATTCAACACCATCACCAACCAGCAGGAGCAGTGCTGTGTGTCCATGGCAGCAGGTGACCTAGCAACACCATCTTCATCCTGTTATAATTACATCACAGATGTACACCGATCAGGCATAACATGATGACCCCATGGACCCTCACAGAGCAGGTACTATTTGGGTGGTGGGTCATTCTCAGCACTGCAGTAACACTGACATGGTGGTGGTGTGTTAGTGTGTGTTGTGCTGGTCTGAGTGGATCAGACACAGCAGTGCTGCTGGAGTTTTTAAACACTGTGTCCACTCACTGTCCACTCTATTAGACACTCCTACCTGGTCAGTCCACCTTGTAGATGTAAAGTCGACAGAGACGATGGCTCATCTGCTGCTGCACAGTTTGTGTTGGTCATCCTCTAGTCCTTCATCAGTGGTCACAGGACGCTGCCCACAGGACGCTGTTGGCTGGATGTTTTTGGTTGGTGGACTATTCTCAGTCCAGCAGTGACACTGAGGTGTTTAAAAACTCCAGCAGCACTGCTGTGTCTGATCCACTCAGACACACACACTAACATACCACCACCACGTCAGTGTTACTGCAGTGCTGAGAATGACCCACCACCCAAATAGTACCTGCTCTGTGAGGGTCCATGGGGGTCCTGACCACTGAAGAACAGGGTAAAAGGGGGCTAACAAAGTATGCAGAGAAACAGATGGACTACAGTCTGTAACTGTAGAACTACAAAGTGCACCTATATAGTAAGTGGAGCTGATAAAATGGACAATGAGCACAGAAACAAGGAGGTGGTCATAATGTTATGCCTGGTCGGTGTATAGCCACTAAGGATGCAGCGGTACATGGTACATTATCGAACAGTTCAGTACGCCCCCTACGGTTTAATACACACAGGTGAACCACTGTAATATATAATAGGAATGTACTCAATCGGATTGGCAAAAATCTTTGCATGTGATCTCCCTCAGTGTCCCCTCCTGCCCACATTTCAGTCCCCTCTCTCTCTCTCTATTACGTTATGCCTGTTTTTTTCCTATAATTTCTGAAACTTGCTTATTGCACTGCAGACTACATGCACAGTGTACATTCAGTTCCACAGAACTTCCAGTCATCGCTTTGTATGTAAATATGAGCTGGAGAAGAGAGAGAGGGAACTAAAAACAAATAATAATAATAATCTCTCAGCTCCAACGTGACAAGAAGTCAAGGCCACCGCACACCGGACGACCCGCATCGCACTGCGTCCAAAAAATTTGGCCTTGCTGCCTTGTGCGGTTGTCTTTACAGTAGCCACGTCTACATGCAGCCTAATAATCCATTAATAATCTGACTAACAGCTCAATCGGAATAGAATACGTCCATGTAAACACCTCAATCTGACTAGACTAGTCTGATTGAGGCCATTCACAATACAGTTTCTATCTGACTGATCGAGGTGGGTAATCCTGTAAATAATCCATTAAATAGAAGAATATTTTCCGTGTAAACGCCTGTATCTGATTACATTCCCTATCAGAAAGTTTAAGTCCGTTCTGATCATGTTTGTTGCGTCATAGTGAAAGTTTATACCGTTCAACATGGCGGAGCAGAAACTGGTCTGCAGAGGAGACGAAGTTCATGCTGTGATCTTTAAAAGACGGCGGTGGGACGGACGTCCAGCTTATGTGTCTCAGAACACGACGTCTTCCTCTCGGCCTTCTTTAATAAGGACGTGTGAAGGACGTTTTCCTGAGTCTGACATCATTTTAAAGTAATTAAAAACACAAGCACTGCTCACTGCTGCTCATCTCACTCTGACTGGACTCTCGTGATGCTGGTTGCCATGATAACGTCTACACTAAGTGGTTCTCTACGCATGCAATTAACCTCAGTCTTAAACTATAATTGGACTGCATTCAGTCGGATTGGCAGAAATCTTTGCATGTAATCTTAGCCAGTGTCCCCTCCTGCACACATTTCAGCAGCAAAGTAGTTCCCGAATTCTATGAAACATCACAGAGAGACACTGAAAACAAATTGACACAGACACTCTATCTGGCTCTGTTTCATTATTTATAATACAGAACTTGAAGCACCTACTGGTGGTCAAAGCTATGAAGCGCTTTTAATGTTTTTCTCGTTTTGATTTCATACAGTAGAGACAGAATCCAGGCCGGTCAGTCATGCAGCCATTTTTCTTATTAGAAAGTTTTATTTGTCTATAAGGAAAATAAAGAGTTCGTTGTTTAAAGGGGGATGTTTTTGTTTCTTAATTATGAACAAAAAAAACTGTACCGTTACCATGGCAAAAACCGTGATACATCCCGAACCGTGGGCCCACTGTACAGCTGCATCCCTAATAGCTATGAACGTCCGTATTCATGAAATCAGTTGACGAGTTATATAAATATTTCTGGCTCTTCTGCGTTCGACAGGTTTACCTCATTTCTCCGCTGGAATTTTCCGCTGCTGGGGCAGAGACACGTTCATCGCCCTGCGGGGCCTCCTGCTGGTCACTGGCCGTCACATGGAGGCCAGGTAACCTAAAACATCACTGTTTAATTCTTGTCGTCACATACAGTGTTTAAAGTAGTACAAAGTAACGTTACAGTAGTGGGATAACGTTTTCCTGTTTTACCTTGATTTTCGTTAAGAAACAGCTCTGTGAGCTTCACATTTTATTTATGCTGATGTTATTTCCAGGCAGCTGTATTTAGACTTTTTCTGCTGACTAGTTTCTTGCTTTTTAAATCAGCCTCAGTGTAGCATTAGCATTATAGTCAGTGTAACTGACTGCATGTTCAGAGTAAAGGCAGTAAGATTTGGTGGCCTTTAAAACTGTGTTTACTGTGATTGGCTGTTTATGTCTAAGAAAAGCACAGGAAGAACTATTGAATTTTCTCTTGTGCTTTTAAGCTGATACAGATCGCTGTGGTTTTTAGAGAGTAACACAGAAGTAAAGTCAGTGAGATTATTCTTTCCAGGAAGTAAAGAGTAAAGTAATCTCAGTACCGTTTGGAAAAGGTGGCTAGATAGTTGTAGCACATTACGGTTTTGAGTAAATACCCCAACGCTGGTCACATAGTAATAAAAAAATATATTTTGTTTTATGAATGTTTTAACTCTTAGAAGCCTAGAGTTATTTATAGGTTTGGCTATACTGTATAAAGGGTACATATCCTACAATTTTCTTGCATTTAAAGTCCACTTAAAATGTTTGTGTGGTTTTATGAACCAAAAGTAGTCAAAATAAATTTCTGCATGACCGTTTTCCCACCGCATCTCTTATAATGAAACAGGCTGTTTGTTATATTCATAAATAAGCTCTGTTCTGATTGGCCGCACTGTTTTGTGCCTAATTGAAAAAGTAGTCTGAGCTGAAGTCAAGTCAAGAGGCTTTTATTGTCATTCTATCTATGTACAAGTACACAGTGGAGCGAAATTACGTTCCTGCAGGAACAACACGGTGCAACAAGGAACAAAAAGTACAAAAGTACGAAATTACAAAGTGCGAACGTGCAGACAGTGTGCAAACAAAAATTAAGCTAGAAAACAATACAATAAATACAATAAATTGAACAGACATTAGACACAGTTATATGAAACACTTCTTATAACTTCAGTGTAAATGGGCGGGGCTAAACTGCTATAGCCTGGATAGGTGTGTATATGTAAATGTGTAGGTTTTTGTGACATCAAAACAACAATGAATTCAGAACACAGATCAGGGTTGCTGTAGCTTAGTTTCAGTGTGTGGACTGTACTGACCAGGGAATGAACTGTATATTTTGAAATGTACATGTTTACGTCAAACTCTTATTTCAGAAAAATAGATACTTCAGTTTTCCTTGATATGAGTCCTTTAAATGTAATTACATTATTACAGTTAGTTTCCTCAAGAATCAAAAGGCATCAGCATTTTTGACTTTTTCCTGTTTGTGGTGTGGATTGAAGGTGAAAATTTACCTTTCTACAGACATTTTTTGCTGATGTCAACAAACTATGACTGATAAATAACTAATATGCTTTGTTTTCAGAAGAGTTAACTGGCAGGACCAATGACTAACATACTAACATCAGCCTTATCATCAAGTAGATGCATTGGATCTGAATAAAAACTCTCTCTCTGTCTGTCTGTCTGTCTGTCTGTCTGTCTCTCTCTCTCTCTCTCTCTCTCTCTCTCTCTCTCTCTCTCTCTCTCTCTCTCCCTCTCCCTCTCTCAGGAACATTATCCTGTCGTTTGCTGGTACTCTAAGGCACGGGCTGATCCCTAACCTGTTGGGTGAGGGAGTATCTGCCCGCTATAACTGTCGTGATGCTGTGTGGTGGTGGCTGCAGTGTATTCAGGACTACTGCAACATGGTGCCCAACGGAACCAACATCCTACAGTGTCCCGTCTCCAGGATGTACCCCACAGACGACTCACAGCCACAGGCTCCAGGCACAGTGGTGAGACATACATACAGTATAAAAATCCAGCTTAATTTGATCTAGTAGCTTTTTTTGTCACCTGAACAAAAATTTGGAAAAAAAAATTGGGTTAAAATATATTTTTTTATAGCCCAACACAATCAGTACTCAGTACCAGCAACATATGAGACACTTTTGCAGTTTAATGTGGCTGATTTTTATAATTTTAAGTTAACTGAACATCAAATAGTAAGTTAATAAAACAGTGTTTTGCATTGTGTGCATATCTATTTTTCCCCCAAGTACACACCTTATCTGTAGATATGTAGATACACTCCCTGGCCACTTTATCAGAAACCCCTCTCTTGCAGCTACACTTTGCTGGTGTACAGTTGGAGACTGTAGCTCATCTGCTGAAGCACAGTTTGTGTTAGTCATCCTCCAGCTTTTCATCCATGGTCAGTTTCTGACCACAGAGCCATGGCTGGATATTTTCAGGTGGTGGTTCTCTCCCAGTCTAGCAACAGCAGTCATGTGGTCAGAAAGTGATAATGATAAATGAAGAGAGTGGGGCCGATGAATTGTGCGGCGGATCGTAAGTGGTGGATGGTGTAAGTGGAGATTGGCAGCAGAAGGAAGAGGCTCCTAATAATTCTGCATGGTGAGTAAATGTGTGCATGTATAACGTGTTTCTCTGACTCTGCAGGATCAGCCTCTGTGTGATGTGATTCATGAAGCTCTGCAGCGTCACATGCAGGGGATTGAGTTCAGGGAGAGAAACGCTGGCCCGCAAATCGACCGCAACATGAGAGATGAAGGTGACTCTTATTAAGGAATATTTCACCAAAAAACACTAGTCTGTTGTCGCTTGTGATCACTTACAGCTGGGGTTTTATAACTTATAACTTTTCCTCTCATTCACTGTCAGCCCCAGAAATAAGAATCTTTGGTTCTTTGTCAATGCAATATAGCACAAAATATGGGCAGTGTTACATGGAGTAAAGCCTTACAGCTTATTGCTTTTATAAAAGAATGACATACAATATGATAAAATACATGCGTTTTAAAAAACAACAGTAGTTCAACAGTAGGCTGTGGTCGCCACGCAGCATAGCAATCAGGGATTATTCCAAAAACAGCACAATGTCTTTAAATAACTCGCATAATGTTGTTAAAATTAAGTGCATCATGTGCTACACAGTGTATCACCCCCCTCTGTTTATTATTGGTCAGTTTCTGATCACTGGAGTGCTGTTGTCCAGATGGTGGTGGTTCATTCTCAGCACAGCAGTGGCACTGGCATGGTAGTGTGTGTGGTGCTGGTATGAGTGTATCAGTCACAGTGGTGTTGCTGAGGTTTTCGCTAGGGCTGACAGTAATCATGATTAATCACATTCTTTTGTGTAGTGAATCACAATTACATTTGTCTTATTTGCTTGAAATGTGACCCTACAGAAAGATTTTGTCCATATTTTAAGCAATGTGTGTTGTTATAGCTATATAAATAGACAAAATAAGCTTCATGGGACTGTATTTATTCATTCCAGTCATTTTAGTGACCTTATTTTAATTGTGTGTAGGCATGAACTGAACATGAAGCTTACATGGGGAACCTTATTAAGCTTTCGTCGTTGCTGATATTACCAGTTCATCAGCGTGTTCCGCTTGGGAATGATTCTTCAGACTCGACGTACTTCAGTGATAAACAAACTCACGGCATTGAAGAATCTGGAAATAATTTTGGTTAATAATTTTGGTTTTATCAGCAGAGCCATATAGGAACTTTTAAAAGCTTTATTTGAAGAGTCGTAGCAACAAAGTGGTCAGCTACCAGTGGTTCAAAAGGTTGAACTAGGAAAATACAGTGACGGTGTAAAAAAAGAAAGCAGTGTTAATCACCACAAACTTTGACACCACAAAACAGTTATGCGAGATATATTTGTCTAGTAGTAGGAAGAAAGCCCAGCAAATTGTGGGGGATCCTACTCATCCTCTGTCAAATTCAAATTTCTCCCTGCTGGAAAGCTTTGTAGGTACCTCGGGCCACAAAAAGTATTTTTAAGAATTCATATATACCGGAATTGAATTTCGCTAATGAACTCTTAGGTCACTTGTTGCTTTGATGAGCATATCAGCTAATTTTAACTGTACTGTAGTTATTTTGATAGCTGGTGTATTTAAAGCTGGTATGTGTTCTTAGGTGTGTTTTCAGGTGTCAGGTTTTGTATTTGTATGTAAACGTTTTCTGCTATTAATCTATGTATTATTCTTATTTTGTGCAACCTGGTGAAGCCAAAGACTGGTTTCCAGAAATGGACAATAAAATGTTATTCTATTCTTGTCTATTCTAGTTTTTACACTTATGTACATCAAGTGTTTTAAACCGGCGTAGCTCAGGCAATCAGATTTTAAAACAGAAATAATGTGTTTTTAAGCATCTCCTTTTCTCCTCGGTTCTCCTGTTAGGCTTCAACATTGTGGCCAAAGTGAACCCAGACACCGGCTTTGTTTATGGAGGCAATCGCTTCAACTGCGGGACCTGGATGGATAAAATGGGAGAAAGTGAAAGGGCACGCAACAAAGGAATTCCCGCTACACCCAGGTACGCATCGCAACTGCTCCCAAACAGGCTGCACTGCTTTGTTTGTTTACTTGAGTTTCCACTAGGTTTTATTTTAGTTCTGATATTTAGAGTGGTGTGCAGAGTAGCTTAAACCTGTAGTGAATTAAAAGGATTATTAAGTGATATAATCAAGTTCTCATCAAGGCTCAGGTTGAAGGTAAAAACTGCTTAAGTACTGAGTAACTGCAATGGAATGTCTTAGTACATACAACATCTATCAACATAGGAACAGAACAATGTTTAGGATCATTTTGGTCTAAAATAAAATGATAAATCCCAAAAGTCAGAGGTGTGACCAATCTCAGAGCAGGACAGGTGCAGAACCAATATAACCGAATGACATTAAACATAAAAAGATCTTAGTAACGAAGTGTTAATGAAGAGTATATCTTCCTCAGAAATATGCATAAGCAGAAGTAAAAGTACTGTGGAGCTCAGCTCTCTGTGTTTTATTCTTATTTTGGGCTTATTTTCATGGCTTCAAATTTATAGGACACCGTTTGCCACTGCAATGGCAGAATGACCCTCTTATTGCCCACTTTTGGAGACGTATCAGGGTGTGCAGACCGTTAAATGCTCTGTATTACTGATATATCAGTATGTGTGGAGGAATGAGGAGACAGTAAGGCTCTTTTCTGAGGTTGTGATGTCGCTGTAACAGGGACGGCTCTGCGGTGGAGATTGTGGCCCTGTGTAAGTCTGCAGTGCGCTGGCTGGTGGAGCTCCATAAGCAGGGTCTTTTCCCCTACACCAGCGTAAACATCCACAGAGACGGTAAGGACAACTATCACTCCCTCTGCATCACCTGCAGGTTATACTGCTGCACATCACTGTCTAACCCTGCAGATATTACTGTCTATCACTAGACACAGACTTATGATAAAGGACTTCTGAGAGAAAAATCAGTTTGAACAGCAACAAATAGGACAGTCAGGCTTAACATGGTAAATCAATACAGCTTTTAGCACTAGAAAGGCTGCAGATGACTAGAATGGCAGTAGATGAAGAACTGAAGAAATGAACAGTTTTATTATGTTGGTATATGCCATAAGAAATCTCAGGATGACATATTTCTAATTAGAAATTTTGATAATCATTCATTAATTAACCCTGTGATGGACTGGCGACCTCTCCAGGGTGTTTCCTGCCTTCCGCCCAGTGAGCGACCCAGGAGGATAAGCGGCTTAGATGATGATAAATGAATGAATGAATTTATTAATTAAACCATTATACACACAGTACTAGTTAGACAACACAGACTACACAGTTAACATTTTTCTTATTAACATTCAGTTATTTCACATTTTTTTTTCAGTTAGTCACATTTATTCATCGTTTTATTCATTTAACGTTTTGTTTTTCTGGTGAAAGTCTTGCTTTTTTCTGCCGAACGGCCACATGGTAAAATTACCCACCAGTCAAGAAATTGGATAAAATGTTCATGCAAGCAGAAATAACATTACCTGTAATCATGAATATTTTGGTGTAATATAGGAAGTAGACACCTGAATAAGAGGTGCTAAAATAACGTCCGACTCGTCGGAGTAGTGGGGAAAAAATAGCCAATTCACAGAGAGGAAAAATAAATTTGTTGAAATGTAGACATTTAACTAAATGTAATTTTAATTATTAAAAATTCTGTTGATTATTTGCACAAATAAAATGTTATATCACACTCCTTGATTCTTCTGGCAAAAAGCTAGCTAGTTACGTTTAGATTTTCAGTGCAAGTCAATGTGAAGTGTTTTGACTTTTGAATTGTAATAACTCATCCATCATGGATGAAAAGTCAAAAGGGTCTCTGAAAAGGAACGATTCTGAGGCTGGGCCACCTGTGAAGCAGCCACTGTTTCTCAGACTGAGAAAACTGAGAACACCAAGTATAAACCGAAATGATGGAAACACAGCAGTGAGTAGCGCTGGGCTTCTCAACAACAATTTATTCAACAATTTACACTGTCAGTTGGAGACTAAACACAGCAAATATGTCTCTAAATACAATAATAAATCTGTAAATAAACGCACTTATTACATTTCCAGGGAAACTGGCAAAAGAACGTCAGATTTTATAAGCAACCTTAAACACATCCCGGGAAGGTTGATTAGTCTGTATTTATGGACAGAAAGTATGCAAGCTAGCTTGCAGTGCATTCTTTTATAGGCTTACAAGGTTTTACTTATGTGTGACATTAAAAGGAGAATTCCACAGAATTTTGAATTGTATGCTTGTTAGCCCTTAAGATGTAAATAAACTCATTCAGAGGGGTTTCATGTGAAATTGTAGAGAAAGTCAGACTCAGATTTCTTTACAGTGGTGGTGTCAGAAAGCAGGAGTCATGATAAGTGCAATGCGGATATTGGTTAATATACATAACAGTAAATATAAATTAATATAATTTTAATATCCACTTTATTCAGTATCCACAACCGATAGTGAACCCACGTGTCTTCTGAGTTTTTATATGTAATGTGGACGAAGCCTGAAAACAAATAAGTTTTCTTTGATGACTTTTTTGTGTGAAGACGTCCTGCGCGTTCCCCTCCGGCAAGAATGGATTTTATTTTTTTATGCCAAAACCTTCTCAAAATTATCATAAAACATAAGGCAGTGTCTGATTCGTGTCGCTGCCACTTTTTCACTGACAATAACAAAGTAACACATTAAAATATATCTTATATTTTGAAGTATTTTTGTCACTTTGTCATCTGGAAAATTGGCAAGGCGGAGGAGGTGGGGAGGTCACTGCTGAGGTATGCATTAAAGGGTTAATAGAGCTCATCAACAGAGCAGGTTTTGTGTTAAACACGTACTTGTCGGCTGAAACAAGTGATGTGCAGTTTTTAGCGCAGCGTCGTGCTGAATGTGAGCCTGTAGTCATTTTCTTCTTCCTTAATTTCTAGATTCAAAGCTCACTCTGTCCTACGAAGACTGGAACAGACACATCCAGAACAACTTTGAGAAAATGTTCTACGTGTCTCAGGACCCCAGCGACCCCAATGAGAAACACCCCGAGCTGGTCCATAAGAGGGGCATCTATAAAGACAGCTTTGGAGCCTCCAGCCCCTGGTGCGATTATCAGCTCCGCCCCAACTTCACCATCGCCATGGTGGTGGTAAGCACAGCTCTCGCAACAACACAGAGTAGACTAGAGCTTTGTGTCTCACTTCACTCTCATATTACTCTCATTGTTTGGGTGGTGGTTTCTGATATCAGCCTTTATTTGCTTGACTGGAATATTAAATATTAGTAACTAAGCCAAATATTAACTATCGGCTATTAAGTCACACAACTTTCCATTCCTTCCTTCTTTTGTTGCTTTTGTTTCATGTACAGCAGCAAAGAATGCAAGAATTAATTAGACATTTCTTAATTAAAGGAATCCACTTATCCGAAAGTTGATGTTTGGTGTCTGAAGTTACTTCTTTCCTTTGCACTGGAGCTACAAGGACAGTGTAGCTAACCTAACATCCAGTCGTTTAACTGCTTTGCTAAATCACCCTTGTCTGGTACCGTGTGGAGTTGTTCAGTAATCTGTAATAGACAACGTGGACAAAAGTTTGTCGCATGTCTAAAAATGACCATGAATAGTGACCATCTTGATGCCTAAATGTTGTCTGTATTTGTGTCCATTGTATTAAAGTAATCTATTCAAGATTATCTGGATCAGGGGTCGCAACCCAAATGTTAAGAAGAGCCATTTTGTCCTTTCAACAGAAATCAAACCACATTGAGAGCCACAATATTTTATGTCAATTTTACCATCTTGGCTGTAAATATGTCTCTGTATGTGTTAATGTACTAGTAAAGGCTAAAAAATGTTATATAAACGAAAATGCAGACTTTGCTTTGAGCTTTAGCTCAACTATAGCCGCTTTTCTCGTAACTTCTTGTTAGAATTTTCCCGTTCCACCTTAAATAAGGCGCCAGAATGTTAATGCTGAATGAGAAACTGACTTCAGCTTTGTGACTTTTTAGCGTTTGACAGTTTCTCGTTGCAGATTAAACGTATCAGGAAACCAGCTGGAGTGACTATAAATGTAAATAAGTCCATTCATCACCAAATTATCGATGTTCTTCTTAAATCTTTCTCTTTGCCTTTTCGTTAGCTACTAGCTAGGCGAGATAGTTGTCTGTGTTGCTATGGTGACCAGCAGTCTGCGCTGATCTTCAGGGTTAAAGGGTGAATTAGCAGTTCTACATTAACTCCGGAGTTTATTTATTGTTAAACTGTGTTGAACGATCAGCAGAGCTTTATTTTACTGTAAAGGACGATTATTTTATTTTTACCTACAAATCTGATTCTGCTGTGGAGCCACAACAGGGCAGTAAAAGAGCCGCATGTTGCCGACCCCTGACCTAAAGGAATATCGTGGAAGATTGAATTTTGATGTAGCGTGACATAATTTGATGTAGTATGTAAATACTGTTCAAATGTACTGCTCATTCCCCACTCCACACCGTCCATATATGGAAGCTAAGAGGCAAAAATGGCCAATCTTTTACATACAACCACCAATTCAGCCTACAGCAGTTTAGCCCCGCCCATTCCCGATGAAGTTATAAGAAGTGTTTCAGGCCAGACTGCTTTTGATCGAGGCGCAATACAGGACAGCCCTTCAGAACGGAGCTTATTCACATAAGCTTTTTACAGACGTAATCAAAAATTTAGCGGCAGAGCAAAAGTCATTATGTTTAAATCAAAGATTAGCTTTTTAAATGCAGTGATATGATGAATTGTGCTTATTTGGGGATTTGGTGACCTTTCTGATATAAACGTGTAATTGCACAACATGCAGAAGAACATTTTATAGCGTGGGCTGTGCTTCAGACCCCTCCTCTGAGCGGGTAAAGCTGATGATTGAAAGCGAATGAGAGAATTCAGCAAGAACTCAGCCAAAACTTGAATGATGCATCTTCTGAGTTAATGATCTTCTATTTTCATCACATCCTCATCAGTATAATGTTGATTTTGCATTTGAGACCTGAACATCAAGCTGCATGAGGTGGTCTGAAAAACCCCCGCAGTCCCACTCCTCTGACTTTAAATGACTGTTTCAGGCGCTACAGGGCGACTTGCAACAGCGCACTCTCGACATGTTTTAGCCTGTTTTATTTTCCTGACTCAGAAATGATACTTTGAACTTCAAAATCTTTCAATTTTAACAGAAAAATCTTACATAGTGTAGCTTTAATATGGTCAGGAATACCCATTACCAAAGTAAAAGGTCCGATGGATTTCAGGTTGTCTCTGTTTTTTTTTTTTTGCTGTAGGCTCCAGAGCTGTTCACTGTTGAAAGGGCCTGGGAGGCTCTGAATATCGCTGAGAAAAAGCTGCTCGGGCCTCTCGGAATGAAGACGCTGGATCCAGAGTGAGTCATGTTTAACATTCCCATGTTCACTGAAAAAGCTGTGTCACTGTGCTGTGAGCTGTTTACGCTGAGTCACTGTTTGTCTCGACTCCTCCCAAACAGTGACATGGTTTACTGCGGCGTTTATGACAACTCGCTTGACAACGACGACTACAACCTAGCCAAAGGCTTCAACTACCACCAAGGCCCTGTAAGAAAACAATCAACTTACTTCCTCATAGCTGACTTTTCCTGATTTTCCGTTATATCCTGATTCCTGATAGTGGGATACTTATCTCCTATTTGATTGTTTGTTTGTCTTCACCAGGAGTGGCTCTGGCCAGTTGGCTACTTCCTACGTGCCAAGTTATACTTTGCCAAGAAAGTTGGGAAGGAAACTTACGACAAGACGGTGTATTTAGTGAAGAACGTCCTCTCTCGTCATTACGTGCACTTGGAAAGGTAATGGTGGATGGGCGTGGTTATTTAAACACACGGATACTCTTCTTAATATCATTTACTTAATCGGGAAAAAAAGAAATAAATGATGCATTATATTGTGAGTTGTTGACTGAATGTAGGACAGAACTGCAGTACCTCCTGATGCAGGTGTCAACACACTATTAAATCCAAAGATATACACTGTATATACATGAAATAGATAGTAGACAAACAGTCTATGGGTAATATAAAGGATGTGCAATGAAAGTACAGTTATTATAAAGTATTTGAGTATATACACACATCAGGCATAACATTCTGACCACCTCCTTGTTTCTACGCTCACTGTCCATTTTATCAGCTCCACTTACTATATAGGTGCACTTTGTAGTTCTACAGTTACAGACTGTAGTCCATCTGTTTCTCTGCATACTTTGTTAGCCCCCTTTTACCCTGTTCTTCAGTGGTCAGGACCCCCATGGACCCTCACAGAGCAGGTACTATTTGGGTGGGACACTCACTGTCCACTCTATTAGACACTCCTACCTTGTAGATGTAAAGTCAGAGACGATAGCTCATCTGCTGCTGCACAGTTTGTGTTGGTCATCCTCTAGTCCTTCATCAGTGGTCACAGGACGCTGCCCACAGGACGCTGCCCACAGAACGCTGTTGGCTGGATATTTTTGGTTGGTGGACTATTCTCAGTCCAGCAGTGACAATGAGCTGTTTAAAAACTCCAGCAGCGCTGCTGTGTCTGATCCACTCAGACCAGCGCAACACACACTAACACACCACCACCACGTCAGTGTTACTGCAGTGCTGAGAATGATCCACCACCCAAATAGTACCTGCTCTGTGAGGGTCCATGGGGGTCCTGACCACTGAAGAACAGGGTAAAAGGGGGCTAACAAAGTATGCAGAGAAACAGATGGACTACAGTCTGTAACTGTAGAACTACAAAGTGCACCTATATAGTAAGTGGAGCTGATTAAATGGACAATGAGCGTAGAAACAAGGAGGTGGTCATCATGTTATGCCTGATCGGAAAATATATACTGTATGTACCATATGCAAAAGGTAGGCGCCCCAGTCAAATGACGTTTTGTTGATTTTCTAAGAGTAAGTAAGTTACACATCCTCTACAGAGAACACACTTCTGCATATTTTAATACACAATTACTGTATATTTGCTGAATTTAACATATTGGGGGGAAAAATAAAATAAAACATGGCCTCTGCAAAAGTTATGCCACTTTTTATATGCTAGGTTTCTTTTTTCCAATATGTCAAACTCTGCAAATAAATAGAAATTGTGCACAGACATTTGCAGAAGAAATGTCATGTTAACTGTGTTCTCTGTACAGGATGTGGTAACTTACTTTCACTTTGAAAATCACCAGAGCATATCGTTTGACGGGGGTTGTAAAGCTGAAGATGTACGCAGTGAAAGTATATGTAAATATATTTATATAGTACATAAGTCCATATGTAGACTGACTACAGTAGAGGAAAGGTGTATGTACACAGAATGTAAGCAGCTGACATCGCGCCTCATGTTAAACCACAATGGCTGCATCTAAAGCCAAATATGAAATGCTTTCAAACAGGAAGGTGACAGATTTGTACAGTGTAAACTGTGCAAGATTAATCACTAAATTGACCGAACATTAAGGTTCAGATCACTTTTTTGCTGGCTGCATGCAATGAACAATTGATAATCTTAGGCCCAATTCCATTTCACCCCTCTCCCCTACCACTTAGCCCTTTGCCCTTTCACTCGTTCACTTCTAGGGGTAGGGTGTCCACATTCTTGTTGAGATAGAGGGGGAGGGTGAAGTGTTGGGGCTATGTGGCCCTCCAAACAGAGGTTTTTCATAGACTCCGAACAAAGTGTTATGAGAAAAAGAGAAAAACCGACTAAATGGCTGTGCAAGCCAACAAAAAAACCACAAATGTGAGAATTTTCTCTGTTAAAAATTATGATAACCACTGTTTTATTTTAGCTTAATGTTGTTTCAGTGTATTATGGTGCTTTTCTTCATAACAAGCACAAAAAATTTGCTAGTAGTTTGCTGATGTCTCAGCAGCTAGCTAAATTTCCCATTCCACCTTAAATAGTCCAGCAGTTCTGCTCCTCCATTTAAAGTGCAAAGGGAAAATTTGAACAGGATCTGGTGAATATCTGATTTCAGCTTCATATCACTGAAGAATTAGGGGTGGGTGATAATAAATAATTGCCCCCCTCTTTGAAGGCAGATGATGCCCTAAATGTAACTAAAGCCCAGCAGTGAGGAGCTGAACTTTACCCTTCTCTGCTGTCACTGCAGACTGGCAGGGTCGCCTACAGAGCAGCGCTAGTAGCCTCTTAATGAAGTAATGCTGTTTTTATTTGAGGGTTTCATTTCATAGGGAAGGTTTCAACCACTACCCGCTGTAACTCAGTTCCAAGGGGCAAAGTGACACTTAAAAAGAGGCAGGGGTAAAAATAAGAGATGGGATTGGGCCTTAATGTTCATAACAATCTAAAATATTTACTTCTTGTGGTATTTAAATACTATTCATTTAAAAATGCAGATATTTGAATGGCATAAATGGTGAAAATACTCATCCCTAATTTGGCACCACTGCTTTAAACTACATCTGCTATAGTGGATTGATTTCTAGTGCTAAGCTGGTCCAGCATGAGCTTGGAACATTACTAACTGAATTACTGTCACCATTTTCTTTTCTCCCTTAAAAGGTCCCCTTGGAAAGGTCTGCCAGAACTGACCAATGAAAACGCTCAGTACTGTTCCTTCAGCTGTGAGACGCAGGCTTGGTCCATTGCTACTATCCTCGAGGTCCTCAACGATCTGTGAGCTTTCAGAAGCTGACCGCCTGCCTCGAGTCTTCCTGAATGCTTTCCTCCAGTTGCACCTTAGCTTCTTGGAGGCAGTAGAAACAGTATGCACTGAGTTGGCAGTTTATTAGGTAGGCCTGCCTTGTGCTACAGTCTTTGGCCATTTTATCAGAAACGCCTACTAAATAGGTGCACTTTGTAGGTTTACAGTTGCAGACTAGACTGTAGCTCATCAGCCCCCTCCTGCCCTGTTTAGTGGAAGAGGACCACCACTGACCACATGTTTGAGTGGTGGATCATTCTCATATGTATATCTACAAAGTGCTAACTGATGAAGTGGCCAGTGAGTGTAGGTACAAGGTAGGTGTACCTAATAAACTAACAGCTGTGTGTGTGGTATAGTATGTGCACTGTATGGTACGAAAGGTTACACAAACCTGTGCTCTGCCAGTATAATTAGGATGTCTAATCCTCGGTCTAACCCACTTCACGTATCGCAAACACGAGCTCACAAAGTAGCTGCCCCTGAATCCTAGACCCCGTTCACACCTGCTCGTTTCAACTGGCCAGTATCTGGATTTAATCCCAATTAGATTTTAACCACATGCATTTGGGCTTGGAAATCAGGTGCGTTTCCGGTTAGATTAAAAACCGCTTGCTTTTTGGCATGTAGTGTGCAATCCTGCTCATATCTAGCTGTATGCAAATGTTTTGTTGATTTTTTTTAAGTGGAAAGTACACATCCACTACAGAGAACTTACATTTTAATGCAAAATTACTCTTTATTTGATGAAATCCACATAGTGGGAAGGGGGTGAAACATAAAATGTGGCCTGGGCAAAAGTTATGGCACATTTTGTATTTAATGTTGTTTTTTCAACATGTTAAATTCATCAAATAAATAGAAATTTCGCTCTAAAATTTTCAGACAAATTCTATATTTCAGTTTGTTCTCTGTACATGATGTGTTAATGTAATTTAGCCAGGGGTGTTCAAACTTGTGCATACGTACATCAGTCAGCCTGTGGCTCATTTTTCCTGTTCTATTCAAAAGATGGTTGTAAATTCTTTGCACTGATGTTTACAAGAAGACGGCTGATTAGGATTATTATCTTACTGTACTAGTCATCACTGTCATGAGCCGCACGCATTAAACCGCAGTGTATTGTAGCAAGACGCTGAATAACGATGAGGTGACATAAAGATTAATCAACTAGCACTTTATTTAAACTGGCTTTGGCCGCTGACGGCTACTGAATTAACCTCAGGAGCTGAACTGAAGGGTCAGCGATGCCTCTGTTTAGCAGTGGCAGTCCAGTGGGCATTTTCTCCCTTATGCAGAACAGCAGAGGGAGTTGTCACTGTGTTGGGAGGAGTTTTGGTTGTCGAATGCGTTTACACTTGTATAACATCTGGCTAAATGCGTCTCAAAGCTTCTGATATGGTTTGAGAGATCAGATTTAAATGTGTTTTGAATGCTCATTGGGTGCATTTACACCTGCGTTATGTGGATTATCTCAGTCTGGATGTAATCCTGATACTCACGATGCATGAAACTGCTAGGTGTAAACGGGGTATTAGTTAAGGCTCACTTTAAATGGAAATTCCAGAGTTTTTGCCGAATTTCTGCTTAATAAAATTGCTGAGATGTAAGCAAAGTCATTCACGGTGATGGTTTGTTGTAGAGAAACTGACTGACTCCGATTTCTTACAGTGGTGGTGATAGGAACCAGGGGTCACCATGTCTACGACACAAATATAGCCGTTTTATTTACCATCCAAAACTACCAGTGAACCTATATGAGTCTATATGAGTTTTTATATGTAATGATGATGATGATGATGATAAAATAGTGGTAAAACTGGAAAAAAAAAGTTTTTTGCCTTACACCACCCTGCATGTATTCCTTCACCATGAATGTATTATAACAACTATGTTTTAGCTCAAAACCTTCTCAAAACTATCGTAAAACAGTGTCTCAGACATCAGACAGAGAATTCATAACCATTTCATGTAGTAACTTTCTGTGAGGGAGCTTTTAGAGGTGGACGTCTGGTTCCTATCACCACCACTGTGAACAGTTCTGACTCGGTAAGTTTCTCTAGAACAGAGCGTTTCACACCAAACCACTCTGAATGACTCTGTTTACATCTTAACCATTTAATTAAGCAGATTTTTTTGAAAAATCTGTGGAGTTTCCCTTTAATACAGAAAGCCCTCTAAGTAATTGGATTGATTGCTGTAGTCTTGCTGCTGTTTGTGTAGCTGTGTGTTTTGTGGTTTTTGGTCGCGTTCAGCCTTTCACTGTGTTTACTTTTGAAAACGCCGGTTGTCTTCCGTCACCTGCTGTAGTGTCTCTCACATGTGAATGTTAAAACTTGATTAAAGTTACATAGAGTTGTGTAATTAAAACACACTGGAGGCTTAGAAATAAACAGAGAGATCCAGAAAGTGTCAGTGTGGTTTAATTAGATTTATTAACCATTTTTCCATTCAGACGTTCCTCAGATACCAACTACATGCAGTCTTGCTTCAGACACTGAGATACTCTGTTTATCTAGAACAATTTAAAAGTTTTAAAGTAAATATTTCCTTTAGATATTTCTGGTATTTATGGCTTTGGGTCGGTCCTTCCCGGTTCACTTCCATTTACAGTAATAAAGTGTTATCATGTTGTTTACTTGAAGGTATTTTTATTGATGTTTGAATATGATCATTTTATGCCACAAGTTTCAAACAAAATAATAAAGTCCACAGGCAAAATATGGAGTATCTAAGTGTCCAGAATTTTGTTGCAAATACAAATAATGAGAGTTAAATCCAACTTAATTTTTCAAAAAGATTCCTACTCATTTTCTCTTGTTCTGATATAAATGTTTTCCTCATTTTGCTGGTTTTTGCTTAAATTTTTAAATGCTTTCATTTTTTTTTATCCGTTCCAAATCAGTTGACCAATAGGAAGTGCAGGTGAACGCCCTCTTCTAAGCCCTGCCTTCTGTTAAGAAGTGCCAAAAGTCAGAAGCGAAAGAAAAATTTCAGAAGCAAAAGAGAGATTCCAGAAAAAATGTATCAGCAAAATCAGAATATGAAAAAAATTAAGTAATAACTGGCAAAATGAGTCAGAATGAGAGAAAATGAGTAGTAATCCTATTTGAAAAATTGTTTGATTTAACCTTCATTATCTGTATTTGCAACATATTTTGGACATTTTGATAGTTTATATTTTGCTTTTGGATTTTATAATTTTATTTAAAACTTTTGGCACAACATTAACTCCACATCTGAAGTTCGGGGTTCTCTAAAATGCGATAAAGTTGACCCATCTATGAATAATTAGAACAAGCCGAAGAGACCTGCAAGTGCAGTCAGGACGCAGAAACACATGACGTCGGCTGAAACTTTGTTCTGTCAAATGGAGAAAAAAAGGAGTTGATATTAATAATAAGTTAATAAGAGCTTAATATTTAAAAGGTTATGGACTGATTACTCACCACTGAGCCGTCCGATAAGATGCCGCTGCTCACCATGGTCCAGAAGTCTGCATAGTCTCTCACAAATGTTGCACTGCAACAACACCACAAAGTGGAATAATGGTTTGGCATTGATCAGAACCTTCATGGCTGAGTAACCCATGGATAAGTTGTGATTACCGGAACTCGATGTTGCCCAGAGGAGTCAGAGGTGCAGCCCATGTGGCCTCAAACAGTGTTTTGGGTTCTCCAGATGCATGGCTGATGGTGGAGTTCTGGAGGCCGAAATGAAGGAGGGTGTGTTAGGACTGCTAGTACAATGTCAGTGCAGGTTTAGGTTTAAAGGAGTGGTTCAGAGAAAATTCAAATGTGCATATTTTTCATTAACCAAGATGTGTTTGTTTTCTGAAATTCGCTTATCTACTTTAATGCAGGAGCTTTGAGGCTAATATAGTCACCCAAATAGTTTCTGTGAGTAAACTCACTCAAACCACATCCAGGTCTTCAGGATATTCGGGAATTCAGCTAAACGGTGAGGTTCTGTTCATTTTTATAGCTCACGATAAATTATAATATATAAATATTAAAATATATCATTTATATTAATATAAATCGTACATAAAATATGTCTAAACTGCCTGAATTATGTCTGAACTTCATTTTTTCTTTCTTTCTGTATCTCTTTTCCTTCTTTCTTCTCTTTTTTGTCCTTTTTTCTCTTTTTTCTATTTCTTTTTCTTTTTTGTGCTTTTTATTCTTTCTCTATTTCTTTCTTTATCTTTTGTCCTTTCTTTTTTCTTTCTTTCTTTCTTTGTCTTTTGTCCTTCCTTTTTTCTTTCTTTCTTCTCTTTTTCTGTTTCTTTTTCTTTCTCTTGTTCTTTTGTCCTTTCTTCATTCTTTTGTTTTTCTTCTTTTTTGTCCTTTTTTTGTTTTTCTATTTTTCTTTCTTTCTTTCTTTCTTTCTTTATCTTTTATATTTTATATCTTTCTTTTTCTTTCATTCTTTCTTTGTTCTTCTCTTTTCTCTTTCTTTTTCTTTTGTCCTTTTTTCATTCTTTTGTTTCTTTTTCTTTTTGTCCTTTTTTCTCTTTTTTCTATTTCTTTCTATCTGTCTTTCTTCATAACATTTGAATTCTAAGATCCATTGACTATATAAACTTGGAGGAGGAACTTATGACATTTGTACACTTTTCTCCTCTTTCCTTTTCTTTTTCTTTCTTTCTTTCTTTGTTCTTTCTTTTTTCTTCTCTTTTCTCTTTCTTTCGTTTTCTTTTGTTCTTTCTTCATTTTGTTTCTTTTTCTTTTTTGTCCTTTTTTCTATTCTTTATTTGTCCTTTCTAGACATATAACATATATCTAAACAGTCATATAAATTAGACATATAAATTAAGTCTAAACCACATCAACAAGTCTGTGAGACCTTCCTGAAGCGGTTCATGTGTGTTGTGAGAAGTTTTAGAGATGTATTTACAGAAAAACATTTGGGTGACTATTGACTTCCAGTGTTAGCAGCGTTAGCCTCGTAGCTCCAGTGCTAAACTAAAGACGCCCGATTTGGACACCAAACATGTCTTGTCTGATTGACTACCTTTAAGGTCATGTGACCACTTGAGCAACAGTTCTAGAGGACAGGCATTAAACACTCAACATCTTTTTTGGTCATGTACAAAGTATGACTTGATAATACACACTAACTGGCCACTTTATCAGAAACCCCTCCCTTGTAGCTGCACCTTGCTGGAGACTCTTGCTGGAGTACACTCTTAAAAAAGACGGTTCTTTAAGGGTTCTTTAGTAAAGACAGTGCTTCTGTATAGAATCCTGAACATGCAAAGAACCATTTGCATGCAGGTTTCTTTGCATAGAAACCTTTTTTGAAAATGGTTCTGTATAGCACCAAAAAGGGTTCTTCTGTTGTTACAAGCTTGACATTGTAACTGTTGGTCCTGTATAGAGCCATATACACCACGTTCTCCATCAGCCTGAAGAACAATTTCACCATGCAAGGAACCAGTTAAGCATGCAAATGGTTCTAAATAGAACTCTAAGTAGAACTTTACTAAAGAACCCTTGAAGAGCCTTTTTGAGAAGGTTTTATACATAGCACCAAAAAGGGATCTGCTATTGTTACGATGTCAAACTTGTAACTATCACAGAACCCTTTTTTGGTGATATATAGAACCAATGTCCAGGAAGAAGATTGCTGACCACTGCTCTCTAATGCGCTCCCATTAAAGTAATAGCTATAAAGCACCTCCATGCTGAAGCAGCTTTGGAGTCTGAACTGGCTGGTGTTTGTGGACATGAAAGAGCCCACGGCCGTCCCGTCCGCTGTCCGGCGAGCCTGCAGCATGAAGCCCTGGAAGTTCGTCCCGTTCTGCGCGGCCTCCAGGGTCACTGAGAGAGACGGTCACATTCACATTAACCCCTGTAACCCTGCAGGGTCACTCCTGGTCACGTCTGACCTCATACACAGATACACTGACTTCAGGAGTCTGTGGACCCACAGCGGAATGTTTTTAATAAATGTTTAGATGATTTTTTTTATCACTTTGACAAAATTTAACATTAAATGTTTCCATTTCTGACTAAAAACTCACTGAATCTTTCCGAACTTCTTACCACACTGCTTTTCATCTGTTTCTCACTCAACTCATTTCATGAGAGTTTATTTTTTTAGGTTTCTTTCTATATTTTACCTTTTAGTTTTTATTCTTTCTTTCCTATTTTATAACGTGAGTTCTGCTGACTCATTGGTTACAAATATACACGGAGGAGGCCCTGATGACCTTTATACACTTCTCTTTCTTTCTCTTTCTTTCTTTCTTCTCTTTTCTCTTTCTCTTTCTTCTTCTATTTGTCCTTTTTTTTCTTTTTTCTGTTTTTCTTTCCGTCTATCTTTTGTCCTTTTTTCTTTCTTTCTTCTCTTTTCTCTTTCTCTATGTTTTTCTTTTGTCCTTTCTTCATTCTTTTGTTTCTTCTTTGTTCTTTCTTTCTTTCTTTCTTTCTTCTCTTTTCTATTTCTTTCTTTTTTGTCGTTTTTTCTCTTTTTTCTATTTCTTTCTGTCTTTCGTCCTTTCTAAAATTTGAATTCTAAGACTCATTGATTATAGAAACTTAGGAACTGTATACTTTTCTCCTCTTTCTTTCTTTCTTTGTTCTTTCTTTTTTCCCCTTTTCTCTTTCTTTAGTCAAATTCATCATTTCTTCATTTTGTTTTTTTCTTTTTTGGCCTTTTTTCTATTTTTCTTTCTTTCTTTGCCCTTTCTTTCATCCTTTATATCATCTTTTCTTTTTTTTCTTTCTTTTTTTATTAGTTTGTCCATTCTCTGTTTATTTGTTTGTTTATTTGTTCTTGATGCTTTCTTTTCCTCATCTTTGTAACTTTTGGATTCTATGAGATCTGTTGAAGGAGGCATTTATGACATTTGGACACTTGTCACTTTTCTTTTTTTCTTTATTCACTGTTTCTATTTTCCAGTTCAGGAACTGAAATGTGTCCATATTAATGCTAATCTGGGATAAAGTTTGACCTTTCAGATAGCACTGAATAAAGAATCTGAACAGACCTGCTCTTTAGTCTGAAAGTCTAAACCTGCATTAAGGAGGATGCAATAACTGAGCTTTCAGTTTGTCAGTTGAGGTCTCGCCCACAGAAGAAGGCTTGTCTGACCTGTGATGCGGTCGCCTGGTCTGTAAGTGCTGCGGCTGACCCTGACTCTGTATGGTGGATTGGTGGTCTGAGGAGTGATCCCATTATGTCCCGGCAGCATGGAGTCACAGACAGCAGCTACGGATCCATTAGAGTACGCTGAACTGAGCCTCAGACAGCAGATCCCCACCAAGACGGAGAACCAGAGACTCATCTGAAATAAAGAAAAAAGCACATGAGAAACAAAACAAACCCAGTTTATTTATTCAAAACCACAGTGCAAGCAAATTACACTAATAGTGTACACGAAAAAAGAAAAAGGAGAAAAAAACAAAAGGGGAAAAGGTAAAAATGAAAGAAAGAAAGAAAGAAAGGAAAAAAAATGAAAGAAAGGACAAAATAAATGAAAGGGCAAAAGGTAAAAATGAAAGAAAAAGAAAGAAAGAAAGAAAAAAAAGACAAAAAAATGAAAGGGCAAATGCTAAAAATGAAAGAAGAAAGAAAGAAAGAAAGAAAGAAAGAAAGAAAAGAAAGAAAGAAAGGGCAAAAGCTAAAAATGAAAGAAAGAAAGAAAGAAGGAAAGAAAGAAAGAAAAGGCAGAAACGAAAATGAATGAAAGAAAAAGAAAGAAAGAAAGAAAAGGCAGAAACGAAAATGAAAGAAAGAAAGAAAGAAAGAAAGAAAGAAAGAAAGAAAGAAAGGACAAAACAAATGAAAGGGCAAAACGTAAAAATGAAAGAAAGAAAGAAAGAAAGAGAAAGGGCAGAAACAAAAATGAAAGGGCAAAAGGTAAAAATGAAAGAAAGAAAAAGAAAGAAAGAAAGAAAAAGAAAGCAAGAAAGAAAGGACAAAACAAATGCAAGGGCAAAAGCTAAAAATGAAAGAAAAAGAAAGAAAGAAAGAAAGGACAAGAAAGAAAGAAAGAAAGAAAAAGGACAAAAAACAAAAGAGGAAAAGGTAAAAATGAAAGAAAGAAAGAAAAAGAAAGAAAGAAAGGACAAAACAAATGAAAGGGCAAAAGGTAAAAATGAAAGAAAAAGAAAGAAAGAAAGAAAGAAAGAAAGAAAGAAAGAAAGAAAGAAGGAAAGAAAATGAAAGAAAGGACAAAATAAATGAAAGGGCAAAAGGTAAAAATGAAAGAAAGAAAGAAAGAAAGAAAGAAAGAAAGAAAGAAAGGGCAAAAACAAAAATGAAAGAAAGAAAGAAAGAAAAAGAAAAAGAAAGGACAAAACAAATGAAAGGGCAAAAGCTAAAAATGAAAGAAAGAAAGAAAGAAAGAAAGAAAGAAAGAGAGAAAGAAAGAAAGAAAGAAAGAAAGAAAGAAAGAAAGAAAGGACAAAACAAATGAAAGGGCAAAAGGTAAAAAGAAAAAAAGAAAGAAAGAAAGAAAGAAAGAGAAAGAAAGAAAGAAAGAAAGAAAGAAAGAAAGAAAACAAAACGAAAGGGCAAAAGAAAAAGAAAGAAAGAAAGAAAGAAAGAAAGAAAAAGAAAGGACAAAACAAATGAAAGGGCAAAAGGTAAAAATGAAAGAAAGAAAGAAAGAAAGAAAGAGAAAGAAAGGACAAAACAAATGAAAGGGCAAAAGCTAAAAAAGAAAGACAGAAAGAAAGAAAGAAAGAAAGAAAGAATGGACAAGAACGAAAGAAAGAAAGAAAGAAAGAAAGAAAGAAAGAAAGAAAAAGAAAAAGAAAGAAAGCAAGAAAGAAAGAAAGAAAGGACAGAACAAATAAAAGGGCAAAAGCTAAAAATGAAAGAAAGAAAGAAAGAAAGAAAGAAAGAAAGAAAGAAAGAAAGAAAGAAAGCAAGAAAGAAAGAAAGGACAAAACAAATGAAAGGGCAAAAGGTAAAAATGAAAGAACGAAAGAAAGAAAGAAAGAAAGAAAAAGAAAGAGAAAGAAAGAAAGAAAGAAAGAAAAAGAAAGGACAAAACAAATGAAAGGCAAAAGGTAAAAATGAAAGAACGAAAGAAAAAGAAAGAAAAGAAAAAAGAAAGAAAGAAGAAAGAAAGGACAAAACAAATGAAAAGGCAAAATGTAAAAAAGAAAGAAAGAAAGAAAGAAAAAGAAAGGAAAAAATCAAAGAGCAAAAGCTAAAAATGAAAGAAAAAAGAAAGAAAAAGGACAAAAAACAAAAGGGGAAAAGGTAAAAATAAAAGAAAGAAAGAAAGAAAGAAAGAAAGAAAGAAAGAAAGAAAGAAAGGACAAAACAAATAAAAGGGCAAAAGCTAAAAATGAAAGAAAGAAAAAGAAAGAAAGAAAGAAAGAAAGAAAGAAAGGACAAAACAAATGAAAGGGGAAAAGAAGTAAGAAAGAAAAGAAAGAAAGAAAGAAAGAAAAGAAGAAGAAAGAAATGACAAAACAAATGAAAGGGCAAAAAGGTAAAAATGAAAGAAAGAAAGAAAAGAAAGAGAGAAAGAAAGAAAGAAAGAAAGAAAGAAAGAAAGAAAGAAAAAAGAAAGAAAAAGAAAGGACAAAACAAATGAAAAGGCAAAAGGTAAAAAAAAAGAAAGAAAGAAAGAAAGAAAGAAAGAAAGAAAGAAAGAAAAGAAAGAAAGAAAAAGAAAGGAAAAAAACAAAGAGAAAAGCAAAAAGAAAGAAAAAGAAAGAAAAAGGACAAAAAACAAAAATGAAAGAAAGAGAAAGAAAGAAAGAAAGAAAGAAAGAAAGAAAGAAAGAAAGGACAAAACAAATGAAAGGGCAAAAGGTAAAAATGAAAGAAAGAAAGAAAGAAAGAAAGAAAGAAAGAAAGAAAGAAAGGACAAAACAAATGAAAGAGCAAAAGGTAAAAAAGAAAGAAAGAAAGAAAGAGAGAAAGAAGAAACAGAAAGGAAAAAAATCAAAGAGCAAAAGCTAAAAATGAAAGAATAAAGAAGAAAAAGGACAAAAACAAAAGGGAAAAAAGGTAAAAATGAAAGAAAGAAAGAAAAAGAAAGAAAGAAAGAAAGAAAGAAAGAAAGAAAGAAAGGGCAAAAATGAAAATGAAAGGGCAAAAGGTAAAAATGAAAGAAAGAAAGAAAGAAAGAAAGAAAGAAAGAAAGGACAAAAGGGTCAAAAAATAGTGAAAGAAAGAAAGGGCAAAGAAACGAAAGAAAGAAAGAAAGAAAGAAAGAAAGAAAAGGAAAAAAGAAAGGACAAAAGAAGAAAGAGAAAGTAAGAAAGAACAGAAAGAAAGAAAAAGGAAGAAAGAAAGAAAGAAAGAAAGAAAGGACAGAATAATAATGAAAGAAAGAAAGGGCAAAGAAAAGAAAGAAAGAAATTATGAAAGAACAAAATG
>NW_023494786.1:30522269-30702269 GCF_904425465.1 Colossoma macropomum
AGAAAGAAAGAAAAAAGAAAGAAAGAAAGAAAGAAAGAAAGAAAGAAAAAGAAAGGACAAAACAAATGAAAGGGCAAAAGGTAAAAATGAAAGAACGAAAGAAAGAAAGAAAGAAAGAAAGAAAGAAAGAAAGAAAGAAAGGACAAAACAAATGAAAAGGCAAAATGTAAAAAAGAAAGAAAGAAAGAAAGAAAAAGAAAGGAAAAAATCAAAGAGCAAAAGCTAAAAATGAAAGAAAAAAGAAAGAAAAAGGACAAAAAAACAAAAGGGAAAAGGTAAAAATAAAAGAAAGAAAGAAAGAAAGAAAGAAAGAAAAGGACAAAACAAATAAAAGGGCAAAAGCTAAAAATGAAAGAAAGAAAAAGAAAGAAAGAAAGAAAGAAAGGACAAAACAAATGAAAGGGGAAAAGGTAAGAAAGAAAGAAAGAAAGAAAAGAAAGAAAGAAAGAAAGAAAAGGACAAAACAAAGAAAAGGGCAAAAGGTAAAAATGAAAGAAAGAAAGAAAGAAAGAGAGAAAGAAAGAAAGAAAGAAAGAAAAGAAAAGAAAAAACAAATGAAAAAGGAAAAGGTAAAAAAAAGAAAGAAAGAAAGAAAGAAAAGAAAAAAGAAAGAAAGAAAAGAAAGAAAGAAAGAAAGAAAGAAAAAGAAAGAAAAAAATCAAAAGAGCAAAAGCTAAAAATGAAAGAAAAAAGAAAGAAAAAGGACATGAAAGAAAGAGAAAGAAAGAAAGAAAGAAAGAAAAGAAAGAAAGAAAGAAAGGGACAAAACAAATGAAAGGAAAAAGGTAAAATGAAAGAAAGAAGAAAGAAAAGAAAGAAAGAAAAAAGAAAGAAAAAAGAAAGAAAGAAAAGAAAGGACAAAAACAAATGAAAGAGCAAAAGTAAAAAAGAAAGAAAGAAAGAAAGAAAGAAAGAAAAAAAGAAAGAGAGAAAAAAGAAACAGAAAGGAAAAAAATCAAAGAAGCAAAAAGCTAAAAAGAAAGAATAAAGAAAGAAAAAGGACAAAAAACAAAAAGGGAAAAAAGTAAAAAATGAAAGAAAAGAAAGAAAAGAAAGAAAGAAAGAAAGAAAGAAAAAAGAAAGAAAGAAAGAAGGGCAAAAATGAAAATGAAAGGGCAGAAAGAAAGAAAGAAAGAAAAGAAAAAAGAAAGAAAGAAAGAAGAAAGAAAGAAAGAAAGACAAAAGGAGTCAAAAAATAGGAAAGAAAGAAAGGGCAAAGAAACAGAAAGAAAGAAAGAAAGAAAGAAAAAGAAAAAGAAAGGAAAGAAAAGGAAAAAAGAAAGGACAAAAGAAGAAAGAGAAAGTAAGAAAGAACAGAAAGAAAGAAAAAGGAAGAAAGAAAGAAAGAAAGAAAGAAAGAAAGAAAGGACAGAATAATAATGAAAGAAAGAAAGGGCAAAGAAAAGAAAGAAAGAAATTATGAAAGAACAAAATGGCAAAGGAAAGGACTAGAAAAAGAAAAAGGAAAGAAAGAAAGAAAGAAAGAAAGAAAGAAAGAAAGAAAGAACGGACAAAAAGGACAGAAAAGACAAAGGTAAGAAAGAAAGAAAGAAAGAAAGACACGAATGGCAAACTGATGAAAAGCAAACAGCCTAGTATGACAGGTGCAGTGAGTTTTATTCAGAACTGAAAAGATTCAAACAGCGTTTCTTTAATATGCTACAGCTAATCAGCGCGATAAAGACCCTCAACTGGACACGCTCACTTACTAAAACGTCTCTCTGTGTGGCTTTAATAAAGCACAGTTCAGCTGCACTACAGCAGACCAGCACCTTCATTGATCCCTTTCTGAAAAGGCTGAAATCTTAAAGTGTACATGAACACTAACAGAGTATTTGGAGTGTCTTAAATAAACTATATCATTACATATATAAATAACAGAGCAGTGATTAGAACCTCTCCTTACCTTCCTCTCCCTGAGACTCTGCTCGTGTGAAAGCAGTGAGCTGTAATGGTGATGGGGAACAGAAGCAGTGAGGATTAATGGTTTCTGATTTTACTGAGCAGGTCTTTGTAAAGTGGGTGTATCTTGTGTTTCAGTCTCTTTTCTTCTGCTGCCCAAACCAGTTTTGAAGCTTGTCCAGTTTGCTGTATGTGTGTATGCATGTACACCAACCGGCCACTTCAAGTCCACCTCCTTGTTTCTACACTCATTGTCCATTTTATCAGCTCCACTTACTATATAGGTGCACTTTGTAGTTCTACAGTTACAGACTGTAGTCCATCTGTTTCTCTGTATACTTTGTTAGCCCCCTTTTACCCTGTTCGTCAGTGAGAAAGAAAGAAAGAAAGAAAGAAAGAAAGAAAGAAAGAAAGAAAGAAAGAAAGAAAGGACAAAAAAGAAAGAAGCAAAAAGAAAGAAAGAAAGAAAAAGGACAGAAAGAAAGAGTGAAAGAGCAAAAGAGTGAAATAAAGAAAGAGCGAAAGAAAGAAAGCAAGCAAGAAAGAAAGAAAGAAAGAAAGAAAGAAGAAAAAAGAAAACTAAATAGAAAAACGAAAGAAAAAAGAAACAAACAAACAAACAAAGAAAATAAGAAAAAAGAAAGAAAGCAAGAAAGAACGAACAGACGAAAGAAAGAAAAAACAAAAAGGACAAAAAAGAAAAAAGAAAGAACTAAATAGAAAAACAAAAAGAAGAAAGAAAGAAAGAAAGAAAGAAAGAAAGAAAGAACAAAATAGTGTGAAAAGTGTGAAAGTCTGACTGTTCTTCAGTGGAGTTTTCAAACACCTCAGTGTCACTGCTGGACTGAGAATAGTCCACCAACCAAAAATGTCCAGCCAACAGCGTCCTGTGGGCAGCGTCCTGTGACCACTGATGAAGGACTAGAGGATGACCAATACAAACTGTGCAGCAGCAGATGAGCTATCGTCTCCGACGTTACATCTACAAGGTGGACTGACAAGGTAGGAGTGTCTAATAGAGTGGACAGTGAGTGGACACAGTGTTTAAAAACTCCAGCAGCACTGCTGTGTCTGATCCACTCGTACCAGCACAACACACACTAACACACCACCACCACGTCAGTGTTACTGCAGTGCTGAGAATGACCCACCATCCAAATAGTACCTGCTCTGTGAGGGTCCTGTGGGAGTCTGACCACTGAAGAACAGGGTAACAAAGTATGCAGAGAAACAGATGGACTACAGTCTACATGGTCAGTGGAGCTGACAGTGAGTGTAGATACAGGGAAATGGACTTGATGAAGTGGGCGGTCAGTGTATGTACTTACAAAATACTTGACCAAATGTGTGTGGAAGCCTTTTCTAATTCTGTCTCATAAAAAAAAAAATCTTCAGAATGCTAATTTATCTTTCCATCCATCTATTTATCTGTCTGTCTGTCCATCTGTCTACTTGTCTATCTATCTCTCTATATATCTATCTATCTATCTGTCTGTCTATCTATCTGTCTATCTGCCTGTATGTCTAGCCCATCAACCAACATTTTCTGTCAGACAGACAAACCGACTGAACAACAGACTGACTGACTTTATATGTCAGACAGACAGACAGACCAAGTGACCAACTGACTGACCCTGTCAGACAGACAGACAGGGGGAAAGACTGACCAATTGACTGTCTGTCTTCTGTCTGTCTGTCCATCCATCTATCTATCTGTCTGTCTGTCTGTCGGTCTCTGTCCATCTGCCTATCTGCCTGTATGTCTTACCAACTGACCCTGTCTGTCTGACCGTCAGACTGCTTGACTCTTTCTATCTGCCTGCTTGTCCATCTCCTGCCAAATTATCTATCTATCTATCTATCTATCTATCTATCTATCTATCTATCTATGATATGCCAGTCTGTCTCTCTGCTTGTCTACTTGTCTGTCTATCTTTTGTCAGCCAATTTGTCTGTCTGTCTGTCTATAATATTATGTTTTATTGTACAGGCTGCATTTGGATGTGGATCTAACTGTGGAAAAGTGGTGGGAGTTTATCACAGTGTGGAAATCATTTAACCTGGAAAATGAAATTTCATTGGTTGAGAGGTCTGGCATTCTTCTCTGAGTTCTCACTGAAATAGAGATCAGACCAACAGGCTGTAAACCAACAGCAGCCATGCAGGAAGAGATAAAGAAATAAACCAGAATGCCTCTTTATCTGCTACTGAACTCAAACCAGGTGAAGTACGACAAACACAGCTTCACGTGCACTTCTGACGGCCAGAAGTACGAAGTTCCCTTTTACTGAGCTTCACTGTTCCCTCTGCACAGCAGAGTAGAGGTCAGCCATTGTTTGTTTGTAAGTGTATCCATGTTCATTCTATTTCCTGTAATTAAATAAACAATAAAAACTGTGTATAGACAAACAGACGGGCTGCTACGTCTGCTTGAATGTTACCGCCCTGCTTGTGAAGAGGGTGAATATGTAAGTGGGCCTTTTTTTTGTTGGGAAATGTATCAGAGGAGCCTCATTAAGACTACATCCTTATGTTGTTATGTCTGTTTTGTGTTTTTGAGTCTTTGACTTGTTAAAAGCCTCTTAAATGTGACTGTGTAAGGTAAATAAGCTGTAGTGAATATTGTTTTTATTTGGATATTACAGATCCTGGACCACAGGCAGCATTTTTACTATTGTGAAGTTGAACACTGCTTTAAACTTAATGGTAGCACAATTGCTACACCCTACTGGCCTGAACTGAGCTGCCTTAATATTATTATTAATTAATTATTAATTATTATTACACTGCCTATTATATTTAAAAATATTGAACACAACAGAAGAATGGACTCATCAGGAACATCAGCTGACGCTTCCTCTCTGACTCAGTCTGCTCACTATGTTCTTCCATACCGCTTTTATTCTGTATTTTTCCTTTCATGTCATTCTAGATAAACGTAATACTGAATTTCTACACTCTTAAAAAAACAATTGTCCTTCAAGGGTTCTTTAGTACAGAAAATGGTTCTATGTAGAACCACGAACACTCAAAGGACTCTTTGCATGCTTAAATGGTTCTTTACAAGGTGAAATGGTTCAAATTGATGGAGAACGTAGTGTAGATGGTTCTATATAGCAACAAAAATGGTTCTTCTGTTGTTACAATGTCAAGCTTGTTACACTAGAAGAACCCTTTTTGGTGCTATATAGAACAACAACACATTCTCCATCAATCTGCACAATGCAAAGAACCATTTATGCATACACAGCATTCTTTGAGTGTTCATGGTTCTATACAAAACTATTTTCTTTACTAAAGAACCCTTGAAGAACCATAATTTTAAGAGTATATGATGGAGAAATGGTTCTACATGGTTCTTTAAAGTGTAGATCATCATATGTGTTCATATGTTTTATGTGGAATCATCAGCTTCTCTAGACTCTTATCAAAAAGAGTACCTAAATGAGGTTCTTTGACTTGAACAACAGTGGAACTCTTTTTGGTGCTGTATACAACCATTTTTTAAAAAAGGTTCTTTCAAGAACCATGTAGACCCACTTCTCCATCATGCACTCTTAAAAAAAGATGGTTCTTCAAGGGTTCTTTAGTAAAAAAAATGGTTTTATATAGAACCACGAAAACCCTTTGTGTGCTTAAATGGTTCTTTGCACTGTGAAATCGTTGTCCAGACTGATGGAGAATGTGTTGTGGTTCTATATAGCACCAAAAAGGGTTCTTCTACTGTAACAAGCTTGACATTGTAACAATAGAAGAACCATTTTTGGTGCTATATAGAACTCTTTTCAAAAAGGCTCTATATAGAACCATCTACAACACATTCTCCATCAGTCTGAAGAACCATTTCACATTGCAGAGAACCCTTTAATCATGCAAAGGGTTCTTTGAGTGCACATGGGTCTATATAGAACTATTTTCTTTATTAAAGAACCTTTGAAGAACCATCATTTTAAGAGCATAGGTAACACAAAAGGAACATTTAAGGTACCCTGGTTCTGTGTGATCTCAGTATATTCAGCTCATCTGTTCCTGAGTAACTACGCTCGTCTAGAACAAGCATGAGTGATTATAATGCAGCAATTTAGACATAATATCAGTGCAGTTAGTCACACTATTCTGAGGAACTAACGTCATCACCTGATGTGAGATGCAGTAACTGAGAAAGAAGCTGTAATAATGTTTAGTTTCACTGTAATTGGAGTCTGTAACTGTGCCTGTGTATCACACTGTGCCTGAGCATTTAACACAGAACGGGCAAGAAACAACTGAATAAGTGAAGTAGTATTTCATTGACCAGGGTATATTTTGGTTTGTCCATCTGAATTTACATGACCAAATCGTAAGGCAAATTATTCAGTAACTGCATGAAATAAATGTAAATTTTTATTTTATTTTATTTATTTATTTTCTGTAAAGGAGTTTCCCTCAAATTAACAGGGCATGTGTTTTATGATCACACATATTGCTATATGCTTACAATTTACTGCTGAAAACCAAAAATCTTAGACGCTCTTTGTATTATTTTATAAAAATAATGTTTACAGAGCAGATCACTGAAGAGACGCCATCTGTTTATAGTTTATAACCCAGATTTGTGGAAAAATGGGTCGACTTTCAGTAGAAAAAAAAATTGAGTTCAGCTTCTTTTATTATAAGGGTTTAAAATTACATCCCCCATCTATTTGACTGGAAAGAAGACAGTTACAGCCTCATATGACCCCCACCTTTAGAATGTAGATTATGAAATATGAAAGTTATGAAGAATATGATGAAGTGTGTTTTGGAAACCTCAGGTGGTTCCAAGGAGTTGAAGAGGTTCATACCACACCACTTCAGCAGAACTACATCACTGTTTTTAGGTCAATAACCCTAATATTATAAAACCCTATATGATATAAAAACTGTGTCTTCGTTTTTCAGTTTTTGACATAATTTAAAAATAGCTGTTGTCCTTTTACATTGTGTGTAAATTTCATGAAGAATGGACCAAAAGAAACGGCCCAAAATGACTTGGAAAAAAGTCTGGTTCCATTGACTTACATTAAAAGTACAGTATGTTTTTTCCTTCTCCTGTAAAGTCACCATTTTGAAAATACGAGCTTTGTTTATCTGACAAAACACTACAAAAGGCTAAAATAAAACAATTGTGCAGTATTACTCACTTTTACTGTAATTAAATTATTTTGGAATATTAAATTTATTTCTTTACGACTAATTATAATTACTAAAAAATTACTAAATATTATTTTTTTCCATTTTATTAACAGCTAGATATCACTACATACAAACGCTAGCATATAATTACTTCTTATTTCTCATATCAATTATACCAAAAATTAACCAATTAAAAAAAAGCTTCTTTCCACAGGCGGTCAGATCTATCAAATGGATAATTACAAAATGTTTATGTCAGTACAACCATTATTTTACAATTTCATTACCAATTTGTTACTGCTACAATTGTTATACCTGTTATAACCTGTCATATAGTAACAACAAGAATTATAGCATGTCAGATTTTGGTACGTACAACTTGTTACCCTGTCATTACCCACTTATTACTCATCTGTAGAGTGAGATCTTGGTCCACTAACCACGTGTCATTGCTGGAATCTGATTTCAGATTATAACCACGACCTCAGTGGACACCAGGCCAGTGAAAACAAAAGCCAAATGACCAGCACTTTTATAGTAATCATCACACCACAATAGTTACATTTGACTAGCTGTGGTCAGTACTGCAGTCCATTTGTCCCACTTTACCTGAAGTCCATTTTTTGCTGAAATCACCCTTTAGTATACTGTTTGAACAGCGCACTGATTATTACTGTTATTTAGTTTAATTTTACATACGCTCAGCACATGCAGTACCATTTGGGTAAATATTATACAGCATAAAACCAGCTTATATGAAAAACTATTCATATATTTCACCACATAAATAAAATGCATTGTAATATTTGTAGTATATTCTATCTACTGTTCTTTGTATAGGAAAACATACAACAACAACAGCGCAGAGGACCCACCGGTCAACTTCCCCTCCGAGTCAAACGGAATGTTTATCATTGTTCCTGTAATAACTTTCTCATAATTGTTTTGTTTTGGACTCCACGTCATTTTGGTTATCTCCTCTTTCCTTTCCGCAGGCTGCAGCAATAAGGATGTGCATTTAGGAGGAAGAAGTGGGGTGTGTATATATATGCACTCGCTCTTCCTAGAAGTATATTGGAGTCCTATTCAGTGTATGCTGGACTACAGCACACAAACAACAGCTCTGAGGACTTTGAGAAGGTAGGCCTGAAAAGAATACACTGTAGTTATTTTAATATTTAATAAAATAGTTCCATTTAAAAATTCAATCATTCATTTTCAAAATTGGTTCTTAAATTGGATCTTGTATTATCTTAAGTTTAAATTACTTCAACATAATTATTGAACAATAAAAATATTTATTTCAATACATTGATAACTGGGTAAGAGTTTAACTCAGCTACATAACAATGCCTTAAATATGTCATAGTAGATGTCATGCCAAAAATGAATATTCCTGCATCTGCCATGACAATTACAAGCAAATGGTAACATGACACTGTTATATTACTGGACACAATCTGTCATGACAGCTCATAACAGCATGACATCTGCTATAACATGTTTAAGGCACGGTTATGTTAATGTTATGTTAATGTTAGCAGTGTTCAAGTAATTGATTTTAAATTTCAAAAAAAGATTATAAACGATAATATTATTAAATGGTTATAAATGATCATTTGTAATGTAATGACATCCACAATAACTTTAAATGTGTCCCCTCTTTACCCAGCATGTTTAGCAAAAGTGAGACCCACTTTGTCAAATAATAAAAAATAATGTTCCAAAATTAAACATTGTTTTGTTCAATGGCAAACAAATCAGCTTTTGAAAAATAAAGATGTGTGTTTAGGTAGAAGAGCTGTTACAAAAACTGAAATACAAAAATTTACTTTTTAAAAGTTTGTAAAAATATTTTTGATAATTCATTTTTTGGTTAATGGCAAAAATATTGAAAAGTTTTTCTTAAAACTGATGATATCTGGATCGTGCTTCACGCTATTGAAGTTTTAATAACTGAAAGAAAATGATTGTAAAGATACATATTGTTATATCAGTGAATTAACTTCTATAAATTACTCAGATGTGGCATCTTGAACATGGATTAATTAAAAGTTTACTTGAAGAAAACTTGGGGGTTTCATCGTCTACAGTACAAAATATCATTAAAAGATCCAGAGAATTGTGACAAGTCTCTGTATGCAAGGGAAAAGGCTGAAAACCAGTACTGGCTGGCCACGATCTTCGGGCCCTCAGGCAGCACTGCATTAAAAACAGACATGATTCTGTAGTGGAAATCACTGCATGGGCTCAGAAACACTTCTGAAAAACCACTGTCTATGAACACAGTTCGTTGCTGCATCCACAAATGCAAGTTAAAACTCAAAAAAGAAACCAAATATAAACAGAATCCAGAAACACTGCCGCCTTCTCTGGGCCAAGGTCATTTAAGTAGCAGTGAGGTGGAGTGGAAAAGTGTCCTGTGGTCCAACGAATCAAAATTTGAAATTCTTTTTGAAAATGATGGACGCTGCACCCTCTGGGCTAACGAGAAGAGGGACCATCTGGCTTGTAATCAGTACAGTTCAAAAGCCAGCATCTGTAATGGTATGGGGGTGCATTAGTGCACATGACATGAGTGACTTGCACATCAGTGAAGGGACCATTAATTTGGGCCAAAGTGCCACGTCAGTGGTGATGCACCTGAAATTGCTTGAAAGTCTTGATTTAAACTTGCTTAAAAATGCTTATATACAGGTTTTTTTTTGTTTGTTTGTTTCAGATGTATGGTACTTTGATCTTTCTCCTTCTGCTGGGCAGCTCCTCTCTGTCCGGAGTGTCGGCTTTCTCCAGTGGTGCAGTGACTCAGTCTTGTGCTGGAATGACACCAGGTCATGGCAGTAATACTGCAATGTCAGTCCCTCCACCCTTCCTGGTCATTTCAGACAACTCAACTTACATGGCTGGCCAGAAGATTACAGGTGGGATTACAGCAGTCAAGACAGTCTGCATAGATCATGATGGTTCTCACTTCCACAGATGGTTGAAAGGGTCTTTTCACGGTCAGGCAGATGTTTGATTATGTGCTTTGTCCACAGTGACCCTGCAGGCAAATGAAACTGCTTTCAAGGGTTTCCTGCTACAGGCTAGAGACGCGGTTACAGGAGACGGACCACTTGGGACGTTCAGTGTGATGGGGAGTGAAGCTCAGCTGCTCAACTGTGGAGGAGAAGTGAGAAAGCTTTCATTCTCTGTCGTCTTCAAAATGACTGTAAAAGTTTGGAACCACTTGTCAAACTGATCATTGTTCCTTTATATTAGTGGTTCGCCGATATCAATTCTGTATTGATATCAGTCGTTTACATACAGTATCATTATCGGCAGTAGCTGTTGCACCCTCCACTGTGTTCATTACTGGCTAGTTTCTGATCACAGGATCGTTGTTGTCCAGATTATTTGGGTGATTGTCCAATCTCAGCACAGTAGTGACACTGATACGGTATTGGTCATGGTGTTGTGTGATGTCGCTGTGGTTTCTAAACCTGACAGTGTCACTGATAGGTTCATAGTGGTCCACCGCAAAAAATTAACTATGGTCAGAAACTGACCATTGATGAAGGACAAGAAGATGGCTAGCACAGACTGTGCAGAAGGGCTACAGACTCTAACTGTAGAACAGCATGGAGAAGAGAGAGGTCTTTAATAGCGTCTAATGAAGTGATTATTTGGTACATTTAATATATAAGATCACTGCTGTCGGAACGAATGGTGACTTTACTGGAGAAGTAAAAAACATACTTTACTTTTAATGTATGTCAATGGAACCAGAATTTTGTCCAAGTAATTTTGGGCCATTTTTGGTCCATTCATCATGAAATTTATACACAATGTAAAGGGCAACAGGCATTTTAAAACCATGTCAAAAACTGTATCAATCTGAGAATTTGTATTGTTTTTTGAAAAATATGTGCCCATTTTGGATTTGATGCCAGCAACATGTTTCAGAAAAGTTGGGACGGGAGCAACAAAAGACTGCTAAAGTTGTGTAATGCTAAAAAAAAAAAACACCTGGTGGAACATCTCACAACTAATTATGTTAATTGTCAACAGATCAGTAACATGGTTGATTATAAAAAGAGCATCCCAGAGAGACTGAGTCTTTCAGAAGTGAAGATATGGAGGGGCTCACCATTCTGTGAAAGACTGTGTGGGCAAATGGTGCAGCAAATTAAGAATAACATTTCTTAATATAAATTAATTGCTTAAAATAGCAAAGAACTTGGAGGTTCATAAGTACATAATATCTTATAAAGATTCAGAGAATCTGGAGAAATAGCTGGGCGTGATCTTTGGGCCCTCAGGCGGGAACTGAATTAAAAACAGACACGATTCTGTAGTGAATATCACTGCATGGGCTCAGAAACACTTCTGAAAACCACTGTCTGTGAACACAGTTCAAACACCGCCGCCTTCTCTGGGCCCAAGCTCATCTAAGATGGACTGAGGTGAAGTGGAAAAGTTTCCTGTGATCCGACAAATCAAGATTTGAAATTCTTTTTGGAAATCATGGACGCCGCACCCTCTAAAGAATAGAGGGACCATCCAGCTCATTATCAGTACACAGTTCAAAGTCAGCATCCGTGATGGTACGGGGGTGCATTAGTGCAGATGGCTTGGGTGACATGCACATCTGTGAAGTGGCCATTAATTCTGAGCAACATATTGTGCATTCTGCACAAATTACAACAGCATGATTTTGTAGTAAGCAAGTCCAGGTGCTAAACTGGCCTGCCTGCAGTCCAGAACTGTCAGCCACTGAAAACTTTTGGCACATTATGAAAAGAAAAATACAACAAAAGAGGTGATGCAACACAGTGGTAAACATGCCCCCATCCCAACTTTTTTGAAACGTGTTTCTGGCATCCAATTTAAAATGGCATACATTAAAAAAAAAAAAAATTGCTTTGTATTATTTTCTATTAAATGTAGGGTTTAAATGATTTGCACATTATTGCAATCTGTTTAATTTACATTTTGCACAGCATCCCAACTTTTTGGAAATAGGACTGTATTTGTTAATTAGAAAGTTCCTCTTCCATAGGCCTCAGCGGTCAGTCACACATCATCTGCAGAAAAGAAAACTGTCCAGGCTAAATGGATGCCTCCTTCCAGTGAGGTCAGGGATATAGAGTTCAGGTAGGCAAACTACTTGAAGGATCTCCAGGAATAAGACTGAGCACCTTAATTCATTCATTTGTACAACCACTGCCCTGTAGTGTTAAGCGAAAGTAATTCAGTTCAAATTCAGTTTTAAGAGGTATTTCACAGAACTTTTAGTTACAGATAGATAATATTGCAACTAAATAAATAAAAACAAACAAAAAAAAGAAATAGTTTATTTTTGTTTACAATTTCTGATTTACAAACTTTAGCAATTAAAGTCACTCATATTTGTTATTGTTCTTCTGTCTTTCAGAGCAACCTTTGTACGGAGCTTTGGTGAATTCTGGGTAGGTGTAAGAAGTAGTCGGATTATGTTTACTGGCATGATTCCAAACTCAACCATGGCTCCAAACTCGACTGTGATGTCAACCCTTGAAGCCATTCTTACCACGACTCCCGAACGGCAGCCCTTCACTCTCCTACAGCCTGTCTCTCCTCGTCTTCCCTCTGGTGCTCCTGGCTTTTCCTAGCATGCACTGACCTCCTGTCACAAAACCGGCACTGAATACTGTGGCACATTAGCCACACAGTGGGCAGTATAACGGTTCACCCACAGTCAGGGCCTTGTGTGCAAGTCGTGGTCCAGCTGGTGCTGCAGAGTGAATGACTAATATTTTCCAGCGGTAAATCCCAGCAGTGTCTGACAGTTGGATGCATGTATGAGAAAATGACTTGAGAAATTAGATGAAGCTGAAGTTGGCTTCTTATTTAAATTTTCCGTTCCACCTTAAATGGTGCAGCAGTTAAACTAAGGTACAGGTGTAAGAATGTTACTGCTGCTCCATTTAAGGTGGAACAGAATTAACTGAAAAAAAAAACAGTTGAATAAGAAGCAAGCTTCTGGGCTAGGGTTACATTACTTAACATTGTTGAATTATATTTTTAATATTTTACTCAATAAAAACATTTCAGATTTACAACCCCATTTACAAAAAAGTTGGGACGCTGTGCAAGATGTAAATAAAAACCAAATGCAATGATGTGCAGATCATTTAAACCATATATTTCATTGACAATAATACAAAGACAACATATCCAATGTCGAAATGGAGAAATTTTATTGTTTTTTGAAAAAAATTTGCCCATTTGGAATTTGATGCCAACAACACGTTCCAAAAAAGTTAGGACGGGGGCAACAAAAGGCTGGTAAAGTTGTGTAATGCTAAAAAAACACCTGGTGTTTATTTGGCGACAGGTCAGTAAGATGATAGGGGTATAAAAGAGCATCTCAGAAAGGCTGGGTCTTCAGAATGAGGAGGGGTTCACCACTCTGTGAAAGACTGCACAGGCAAATAGTGCAACAATTCAAGAATAATGTTTCTCAACGTAAAATAGCAAAGAACTTCTGCTTTTCATCATCTACGGTACATAATATCATTAAAGGCCAAAAACCAGTATTTGACAGCCATGCTCTTTGGGCCCTCAGGCGGCACTGTATTAAAAAGAGACATGATTCTGTAGAGGAAATCACTGCATGCACTCAGAAACACTTCTGAAAACCACTGTCTGTGAACACAGTTCATCACTGCATTCACAAATGCAAGTTAAAACTTTAAAACACAAAGAAGAAACCACATATAAACAGGATCCAGAAACGCTGTCACCTTCTCTGGGCCCGAGCTCATTTAAAATGGACTGAGGCAAAGTGGAAAAGTGTCCTGTCGCCGAACAAATCAAAATGTTTCATTTTTTTGGATATCATGGACACTGTGTCCTCTGGGCTAAAGATCGCTCAGCTTGTTATCAGTACACAATTCAAAAGCCAGTATTCATGATGGTATGGGGTGCATTAGTGCACATGGTATGGGTGACATGTACATCTGTGAAGGCACCATTAATGCTGAACGATATAAACATATTTTGACAACATATGCTGCCATCCAGACGACGTCTTTTTCAGGGAAGGCCTTGATTATTTCTGCAAGACAATGTAAAACCACATTCTGCATGTATTACAACAGCATTGCTCCGTATTAAAAGAGTCCAGGTGCTAAACTGGCCTGCCTGCAGTCCAGACCTGTCACCACTGATAACATTTGGCACATTATAAAATGAAAAATACGACAAAGGAGACCCTGAACTGTTGAGCAGCTGAAATCATATATCAAACAAGAACAGGAAAACATTTCACTTTCAAAACTACAGCAGTGTCTCCTCAGTTCCCAAACACTTACAGAGTGTTGTTAGAAGAAGAGGTGATGAAACTCAGTGGTAAACAGGCCCCCGTCCCAACTTTTTTGAAACGCGTTGTTAGCATCAAATTCAAAATGGGCATATATTTTTCAAAAAACTATAAAATTTCTGTTTCAACATTTGATATGTTGTCTCTGAAGTATTTCCCTTTAAAATATGGTTTACATGATTTGCATATCATTGCACTCTATTTTTATTTACATTCTGCACAGCGTCCCACCTTTTTTGGAAATGGGGTTGTATTTTTTTCACTTGTGCACTGTGATATAAAGTGTATATAAGTTTACATTTCAATTGTGCACTGTGATGTAAAATGTTTCGCCATACTACCTACTACACATATATATATATATATATATATATATATGTAGTAGGTAATAATATATATATTTAAATTGTGTCAAAAACTTCTCATTCTACTGACATATTAAAAATATTAAAAATTACCATTTTGAAGACACGTCTTTTCTTTGGATAGCAATGACGTGAACAGTCCACAGATGTGAACATCTTGTATTCTTTTTAATATTCATGGTTTCTTCTAATAAGAATAATGTATAAAATACTTCTTGCATATTTTTCTTTTTAAAAGGCTTTAAATGTATTTTGTGTTTTTTTCTTATTTAGCACAGATGCTGTATAATAATAAGGCATTCTTGTTAATTGCATCAGCCTGACCTTCAGCACACTAAATCAGCAGAAATGTATTCAGTTTTGAAGTTTTGAATAAAGCACCCAAGCTTAATATATTAACACATATTTGTTTACCTTGATAACCTCTTACAATATTAAGCTTTTATCCCACCTTCAGATTTTTTATTTCAAGGTCATAAACCTAATTAAGAACATTTACTACAGTGCAAACATACAATTTACTGTGATTAGTGCATCTTAGGCAATGTTCAGACTGACATCCCTAATCTGATTTTTGGCATAATTAGATTGTATCCAGATTGATTTTTGATGTTTTGATAGTCTGGACAGCTAAAAACCACATTAAAGCCAAATCACATTTGGAGGTGGTTTGAAATGCGATTCCAATCGGATTTTTCAGATGCGTCTCAGTCTGGATGCTCGGGCCACTCAAATCAGATATCAAAGTATCATTCGCATCACATGCAACGTGACAAACAACGTTAATGTCAAATCCAGAGGGATGGAAGTGCTGGGATTCAAGAAGAGCACCAAAGATTCACGCTTATGCCAGAGAATTTCTGAAGAGTAAGAAGGCTGAGATGATGCATCTCCATCTCTCCTGCATCTGTGTTGAAATCCGCATCACCAGCATAACTGCGTAGTTACTGACGCCTGCGTCATTACCATGATAACCTGTGCAGATGGGCTGGTGATGTCTGGACAAACAAATCAGATCTGCTCACTTGAAAATAACAGAGCGGTCAGTCATCTACAAAAAATCTGATTTGAAAAACAAATCCGATTTGCCTGCAATCTGAACACAGCCTTACTGTCAGCATTAGAAAATGCCACTTTATTAAAATGACCAATATTTTCCAGTTCTTTCAGATTTCAGTCCAAAGCTTCTGCCTTGACATAAAGCCTAATCATGCGATGAGAGAGAACTGAATGTTAGGACTGACTCTCACAGTTCCCGTATGTGAAATTATCCACAAACACAGCTCGTGCATGTGTATAGGTTAGCACCAAAGCTAGACCAACATCGACTTTATTTCACTTTCTCTATCACAGGTGACCACAAAACATTCAAATCAAAAAAAGGAAACTTTGTACAAATAACCAAACGTGTGTATGTGTGAGTAGAATCAAAGATACAGTACAACAAAAGTAGATTGCCCCAGACACTGAGAATGCTGAAAAACTGATGCATTAAACTTACTCGATTCTAATGTGTAATTCCCATATCAATAAAATAAATTACATCAACACGACTATTACCAAAAGTAAACACACTGAGAGACAAAATGATGTTGATGTAAAGTATTTTATTCATGTGGAAACGATGTAAAGTCAACACATCACTTTTTTCAGTGCATGAAGGCAGCATGTGGCACCCAGCATGCGGAGCCTTCTCTACCAGTGAACCAGAGACTGCAGTCCAGTCTTGGGAGCTGCCTGTAGGAGCCTGTGGAGCAGGACCCTTTATTATAGCACCTTCTTTACGCAGTTTGGAGTACAGGTTGGGGTGCAGTTTGGGGGTTTACAGTGCGCCCAGTATGTGGGGTGGGGGTTCACATTCTGTGGAATGCCACGGCTAGGGTCCAGCAGATCTTCACTGGCCTTTCGTCTTGCAGGACAGACAGCAGGCCTTTCTGTAGTACCAGTGTGTGCACAGCTTCACCCGCAGGACCAGCGCACAGTTAGCCGTCGCCTTGTCCTGACAAACGTCTTCCGCTGAAGAGATACAGGAAAAAACAAAACTTGTTTTCTTTCTTCATGCACAAACTGTGTAAAAAAACTGCATCTTGTGTGATTGTGTCATTTTCACTGGTCATTTCATCAGATACCACCACCATATAGATGGACCCTGTAGGTTTAAAATTACAAACTGTAGCCCATCTGTTGCTGTCCAATTTATAACCCCCTTACCCCGTTCATCAATGGAGAAGGTTAATATAGAGGATGGCTAACACCAACTGTGCATCAACAGATGGGTTATATTTTAAGACACCATTTACAGCTGGTTGTTCATGTGACTTGTATCTAATAAGACTTTAACCACATGCATTAACACTCGGTAGTGTGTCTCTGGCTGAAATCTGACTGTTATGTGGCACTCTAACGTGCCAGGGGGTTCCTGGAACTCACAACCCTTATATTAGTAGTCACGAGCACTATGGGGCGAACTACCTGGTGGACACTAGAGGACAGCCTCAAGTGTAGAGCAACTGAGGGTCAGGAGAAAGATGCAACTCAGAAAAGAAACGAAAGGGGCTAAAAGCAGGAAAACAAACTAGACAAGGAACGAAATAAAAGGGGAACACAGTAAACAGGAAAAGTAACTAGTTATGGGGGGGTGTCGAACATGGAGAGTGAGACACACTCAAGAGACTTTTTTTTTAGCTAAAGAACAATTTGAGAAAAGCAAAGACTCTAAACTCGAGACGGACACTGAGGTTACCGGCTGAGTCAACATGCATGCATGTAGCTACGTGAACTCAAGACTGAGCAGCGAGCAGCGTGTAAGCACCCGCTCAGCCCTAATTACTCAGTCCTGGCTTTCCGGTCCCTCCTAGCCTCCTGGCCTAGTAGGTTGCCTGGACGTTACAGACACATAATAAGCAAATCAGCTGATACACTACAATCAATTGCCTGTGCTGCCCCTCGTTTTTCTGTTCTATTTAAAAGAAAATCACAACTTTGCAAGGTGCTGTTTGTTTCCTTACACCGGCAGTCAATGTTGATGGCTAGAAGATTGGCTATTTAAGAGTATTTGACACCTTAAAATCCCAGGCTTATTACATACTAAGTCTTATTATTTAGTAACTACAGACACTTCAATGCAAAAAGGCTGAGCTATTCTTAGGTTATAGAAGTGTGTGATAAAACTTTGGGCCCACCTGTAGGACCTGGCCATTTAAGGGATTAACCTACTATAACTGTACTAGTATTTACTGAAGCCAGGCAGTGAAAAATTACTAGGTGAATTGAACATTAACCAAACAGCACTTTTTTAAGCTAACTAGCTTGATCAAAGGCCGACAAAACAGACAACCAAATTAAACTAAAAAAAAAACACGTCAGGAGTGATGTGGTGGCATATTGGGGAGGTAATCACTTCCCCTTAAGTAGAAAAAAGGAAAAGGGGCACTATGACAATAGTGGGTAGGGTTTAGGATGTTGAACATGGCTTGGAGAGACGGATGCAAAATGCCAGTCATGAACCACATGCTTAAAACATATTATAGTGAGACAGTGAATAATGACAAGGTACAGTAAAGGTTTTCCAAACTAGCACTTTATTTTAACCAGCTCGGGAAACTGAAGGCTACTGAATTAAACTCAGCTGAAATGAAGGAACAATGACACCTCTGATTAGTGGTGGCGGTCCAGTGGCCGTTTTTCCCCATATGCAGGGTAGCAGAATGGCCACAGCACCGGGAGTCCGTCTTGGTTGCATTTGCATATGGATATAATCCTGATAGTGACCAGGGGTAAACGGGGTCTAAATGTACAAGGTGGTAGAGGGGTTTCTAGTAAAGTGGCCAGTGAGTGTACAAAGTTTAAAAGCACTAACAACACCGGGCCTGATAAACTCATACTAGCACACACACTACACGCACACTACCATTCCAGTGTTGGAAAAAAATCCCCCACCCAAATAATAATAGGACTGGTGGTCCTATGGTGGTTGTTTTTTTTTACTGGATGGAGATCAGTCAGTAACTGTAAAGCCTTAAAGAGCACTTCTAGGGGTGGTGTTTCTGATAAAATGGCCAGTGAGTGTAGATACAAGGTAGGTGTATCTAAAAAACTGGCAGCTCAGTTAAGTGGTATGTGTGTGTGTGTGTGTTTGTGTGTGTGTGTGTGTTTTACCTGGTGCCTCTGTGGGACAGGCCTGCACTTCACAGCTCTGTCTGGCCTGTGGCTTCAGCGCTGAGTCACAGCTATGGCCGATCTCCTCCCCCTGGTAACACTTCACCTCCCTCACCCGCACACCACTCCCACACGTCTTACTGCACTGTAAGACACACAGACACAGAGCACTCGCTTAATACACACACAAAGTGTACTGACACACACACATACACACACACTCACACACATTCTAAGGTTACTGGAAGAAAATGTAATGCTATACACCAAATAATTGGGGCTCTGTCCAAATGGCCAGTGCTTAAGGGTTTAATGTATGAGTAATATAAATGAGAACATCAAGGGAAGGTCAAGAGGTTTATCTATTTGACAGGAACTCTGTTTTAACAAGTCTCTCAAGGATTTATACTAATAAACAAATACAGTAAATAAACAAATAAACAGATCAGGTTATTGCTATAAATGGTATAGAAGCCCATTAGGTACAGCTATAGATAAACTTAATAAAGTGGCCTCTGAGGATATTTTAAGAGATCAGCTTCCTCTTAGACAGGTGTAATTATTGGGTGTAGAATATTACATTGTCTCCTGCATGTGAGAGAGGTGGCCACTGAGTGTATCGCACCATGTCTTCAACATGTGTTAGGAGTATGAGAAGAGACTGTAGGAGGGGAAAGAATTCTCAGAACTTGGGCTCCAGTTCTTAAGCAAGCAGGCAGGACACCCCTTGATGAACAGAGGTAGGAGAGACAGGACTGAGGAACCGGGAGGGGATGGGTGGTGGTGCGGTGTGGGACTTTGTCATGAGAAACGGAATATAGAAATAGGAAATTTATAGGATGTTAGATTGAAAGGTCTTCAGGCATGGTCCACAACCTGAACGTCATTTCACAACTTCATGAAAAGAAGAAAAATAACATAAAAAAGGAAAATATTAACATAAAAATAATAAAAAAATAGTTTTAAAGCAGTTCAAAAAGAAAGAAAATGAAACTTTCAAAGTATGAAATCTTTGAATGTAGACAAAAGCATCAAGGTTCAAACCTATTTCTTATTTTTACCCCTAGTCCTTCTTTTCGCGTGTCATTTTCTCCATTTTACAAGGGGTAGTTGTTGAAATCTACTCCTACAATATGGGGCAACCCTTTAAGTATCCAACATGTCATCAGTAGTCGTTGATGACAAGTTTTTGCCGGACTTTTCCAAAATGCCAATAGGCATCCTTTTGAGACTGTCCGAGAAATGTTAGAAAACAAAGACATCTTTAAAGACTGGGAATACTGGTGGACTAGTTTGTGGTATGTAAACAAGTTTTGATGCACTTAGCCTAACTACACAACATGCTAGCTAGGGTGTGTAACAATAGCTCTGGGACTTTGGATTCTGTTAATGTTTGATGGACCATTTGTGATACACACATAATGTTGACTTTATAGATTTGTGTGTTTTCTCATAACATTGGAGTGAGCCTCTGAAAAACCTCTGTTTGGAGATCCATGTAGCCCTAACACTTCGCCCTACCCCTCTATCTCAACAAGAACCGGGACACCCTACCCCCTAGGTGTAAGCACGCAAAACAGAGGGGTAGGGCTAAGTGGTAGGAGCGAGGAGTGAAACGGGACTGGGCTAATGTGGCTAACTATGTGCCACCAATTAGCATGATGTCATGTCCATAATTCTAATGGATATTCACTTTCATTCACTGTTAGGCCTGATTCACACATACTGCTTCTGCGTGGCGTGAGCGACGTGGAGAGTCTTGCATTTCATTTCGGCACCCATGTTAGTGCTTTCACACAGGATGCATGTGTGAAGCAGCAGAGCATCCCAGACACGGTGCGGTATTTCGAAAATAGACCAGGTGCCGATTTTTTCCGCATGTCGCACAGCAGAATACACTGAAATAAGCCATGAAAATCGATGAAAATTAAAAAGAAAACTTTTTTTAAATTTAATTCATGACAAAATACTAGTTAAGCATTCTGTATCACAAACAGATTTCCCAGTTTGTCTTGGTTAGGCTTGAAACTTTTGCCTAATCACAAGTCAGAATGCTGCTGAGGATAAACAAATATATCGTGCACATTTATAAATTATATTTTTATTGAGCAGAGTGACCGATGTGTCCATCTATCCGTCTGGAAACAGGAATATCTGTATGACTTTCTCGCTGCTCTGCTCTGCAGCACAAACACTGTATGTTTGAAAGGCCAGCGCGTTCAAGCGGTCACACTGCCACATCGCTCACACCACACAAAGGTAGCATGTGTGAATCAGGCGTTAGCAACTTCTAAACGTCTGAATGACTCTTTTAACAGCTGACAGTGTGCAGAGGGTTACCTGAGACCAGGCTGTGGTGAACCATTTAGAACAGGGTCTCTCGAAGCATGCAGCACTCTGCTCAGGCATCACTGCGCTGGCACACATGTGCTCCGGATACTCCTTAAACACGCCGGCCTCGAGCCCCGCACACACCACCTGCCGAGTCTTCACTCCACGCCCACACGTGGCGTTACACTGCACACATTCACAAAGAGATTCTGTAGAAAATCCCCTCATGGACACCTTTACACAGCCTAAGGGACAATGAATTATACTGTGATGTCAGTAGTACAGAAGGCCGTAACACACAAATGAGCACTAACTAATCTTTTATTTGTGCTGTGAGCATCAGGTCTGATTCAAATCAGTCTTCAATGAGAAACAATTATGTAAATAATTCTGTAAATAACAATTCTTTGCTATGTCACATTAAGTGGAGCTGATTACATGAACCTGATTATTCACTTGCACAAACAGCTTCTGTATGTACTAAAAACTTTAAGTTAGATCCTAAATAAACAAGACAAAGAACAGTACAGTTCATAATTAACCCCTGTGTGGCGTTCAGGTCTGTGGGGCCCATTTTCAATGTGAATGAAAAATGATGTGATTTATTATTATTTCAACCTCAGATTTCTTGTCCTTTTCTCATTTTCTGTGAAGAACATATAAAATAACCCATTTTCAGTGTCTTCACTCTGTTGGTGTTGGGTGAACCCGCGGGGAATAACAGTGTGGAGGTGCTGTGTCCTTCACTCTGTTCTCCTCCTACATGGCCTGCTGTTAGTGTGTGTGTCTGCGTGTGTATGTATTTGTATCTATGTGTGTGTGTGTGTGTGTGTGTGTGTGTCTGTGTGTGTATGTGAGGACTAACAACATGGACAGGCTGCTGACTGGCTACAGCTGCTAAAGGAGAACCCTACGCTGACCACTTGTGATATTTTAAACATCTGGTATTTTTACATAAATTGTTTTGGCTGTATTGATTATAAAAACAATAATGCGGTGGGTCCAGCAGACCACTGAGTAACAAACACATCAACACCACACAAGCATTAAAAAACTAAAGTATAAAACTAATATACAAGAATAAAATTTGCACGAAAATCGCTTTGACAAACTATGTTTCATATTGTATCATTGTCGGAACAAAACCTTCTATCTCCATTGTGGTTTTCATTTTGTAACATAATTTGAAAGAACCAGCTGCCTCTTCACACTGTGTCAAAACTTTATGACAAACAGACAAACAGGAATATTCCAAAATGATGTAAAATCAAATCTTGTTGCATTAACTTGCCTTCAAGGTTAAGAATACTTTTCCTTCTCTTGTAAAATTACTTTTTAGAGATACAAAAAAAATTAGTATTTTGCTATTTTGTAAAATGTAGTCAATTTTGTTCCGACAGTGACGATATGTATCAAGTTGTGAGGCTCAGCAAAACAGCTACACCCTAAATAGAACTGAATCCAACGGTTGCTTCATTTTTTATCCGCTGCCACTAATAAACATTTAAATGCTGTAAATTAGTGCTGAGCCCATTTACCTTCTCCCACTCCTGCTCCACCCAGTGGGCAGGGCAGTCTCTGTCTCCACAGGGATGCACTGCCAGGGGCTTCAGGTCCGGGTCACACTGGCCGTCTGATATCACCTTACCATTCCCACTCTTACAGACGACGTACCGCATCATCCGGCCTTCTCCGCACGGCCCTGAGCACTTAGACAGCCGCCAGCAAGAACAAGGGCAGAGGCAGCCGACCAGAGCCAGGGGCCAGGAAACAGTAACAGTTTAGTATAAAAATGGCCAAAAATATACAAGAACTGAATGAATGGTACTGACTTCTGCACTGTACTTTGCATTAACCATGTACGTATGCAGTAAGACACTCACACACAATGCACTTCAAATAAACAAGATATCAAATCATAACTGCATTTTCACGGAGTATCAATACCTACAACACTCGCTTTGGTCATGTTAAAGGTCCATTTGATAATATTTAAAAATAGGATACTGGAATACAAATTCATTTTAAATGTGATTCCAAACAGTGGAAATGCATTAGATAGCTATATTCATACATTTTCAAACATATTTAATAAACACATTTACGTATATTTATTTTTGTATGGGACATTTCTATGAGCAATATTTCCCCATACATTTTAAAATAAATCTAAATATTTGGTTAATATAGCAATACATTCTGAAATACATTTTAGTGTTTGGAACATACAGCAGCATGGATTGCAAAGTATTTCAAATATAAAAAAACACGTGTCCATATATTTTTCTTCTATATGAGTTAAAGGAATAATGTGGCGAATATTACACAGCGCATCTCCCCAGCGCATCTCTACCCTTTACAGAGGTGCACTTTCACCCCTTCCTCAATGCACAAACTAATCTAATTTATTTTGGGGTAATTTATTTTTATTCATCATTTTTTATTTATGTTTAGTAGGTTTTTACTTCAGTAGGTTGTGGAAGCGCACTACAACATGGTTGATCTTATTTATTTTAATCTTATTTAGTTTTATCTTTCATTCATTTTATTTCTATTTTTTTATTTGTATCTATGATTAATTTTATTTATCTTTTTTACCTTTTTTTACTTTGTTTTTTAGTTGAATTATATTTAACATTCAAGGAAATCCACTGTTAAAAAGACAAGTTTTTTTAAGTTCAATAAAGGCATGATGTTTCCAAAGTCAATGAGTAATTGTGTTAAGTAACCATGATCTCAATATCGACCAAAATAATCATGATTATGATTATAACCATAATCAAGCAGCTCTAATAGGAAGCTGAGGCTGCTAAAGCAGCCACTTTAGACATCAATCATGTCCTGTCCAATTAACACACCTGGTATACACCTGCTAAAAGAAAAACTGTCTAAATTTCACATTTTGCTGAACTATTCCTTTAAAGGCAAGGTGTCTCAAATGCTTCTTTGTAATCTCATGATTATAAAACAACATATATCACAATATGTAATTCGTTAACTAAAATAATTAGATGAAGCAGCATTGTTGTGCTTTCTGTTGCTCTCAGTGCACCGTGCACTGCACCAGCCGATCACCATACGGAGAGACGCTTCTTTGTCTAGGATGGGGGTTAACTGGTAAAAACAGGTGGTGTATCGATCAGCAGACAAAGCAGAAATAAAGCAAAGAAACTCACAGGCCCCCAGTCAGAGACGGTCCACCTACGATCACAGGGCGGCCCTTCACACTCCCTCTGGCTGAGTGGACGGGTGGATTCATTACACAGCCGAGTGTCCATGGAACAGCGCACCTCCCTGCTCCTCACTCCACGACCTCCACAGCGCGCTGAACACTGCAGCACCACAATACACTTACCATCAACTACAGATTAAAGGCCCACGTCCTACACTTCTCTTTTCTTTTGTTTATTATATTATATATTACATTCACTGTTGACGTTTGTATAGGTTAATGTACCAAAAATAGTTCGTAATTAGTTTTTAACTTGCAACATCTGTAAAAGCACCATTAACACTCATATATATATATATATATATATATATATATATATATATATATATACACACTGTAATCTGTGATCAGTCACTCATTACAACTGAGAACTGACTCTCTGTGTGTTTTCCCTTCTTTGCCGAGTTGAACAGGTGCCAATCCTGTGCTTCTGGACCGGTTTGACCACCATTGAGCTTCATGCTGTACAATGATGTGCAAACCTCACCCTCATGAATTGACCCTCCTGATGATGCTGCATAAACTAAAACTAATCTAATTAACCATTGCTCTGCCTGTTTTCCCCATTTTGTATTCTAATATTTTATACTAAAACTGTTTGCTGTCTGGTGTGGACCAGAGGAGGATGGGTTCCTCTTTTGAGTCTTGGTTCCTCTCAAGGTTTCTTCCTTTTGCTCTTAGGGAGTTTTTCCTTGCTACTGTTGCCATTGGCGATTTTTCTGTAAAGCTGCTTTGTGACCAGACCTGTTGTAAAAAGCGCTATATAAAGAAACTTTGACTTGACTTGACTTCTATAAACGATCTGAAGGTGGATTCGTCAGACCACAGTTTCCACTGTGCATCAGTCCATTTCACACAAGCTTTAGCCCAAAGAAGTTGGCAGTGTTTCTGGACATTGTTGATGTCTGGCTTCAACTGTGCATAGCACAGTCTAGACCTGCATTGGTGGATGCAGCAGCACACAGTGTTTATTGACAATGGCTCGTCATTTTTTAATCTAGTGCCGTCTGAGGGATAAAACATCACGTCCTTTCGGTTGCTGTTTTTGGGCTTGCCTTTCCTGCACAGAAAATTATCCATTCTTTGTCTATTTCACACCATAGAGGGTGAAATACCTAAAATCCTTGAGGATTGTTGTCTGTAAAACAGCTGGAATATTTTCATTTTAATTTTGGAATATTTGCATTGTTCGGCAAAAGCAGCAAGCCTCACCCCATCCTTGGTGAAAAAGGATTCGGCCTTTTCTGGATACTCCTTTAATGCCTGAGCATGTTTACATCAGCTCTTTTAAAAGTTTTCTGGACATTATAAACAGTCCTGGTCTTAAACTGCCCCTGTCCCAACTTTTTTGAAAAGTGCTGCATTCATTCGTTTCAGAATGAGTGTAAATTTACAAACAAAACAAAGTTTTGTTACAGGTCAAAGTGAATTTGCAAATCTCCACTTCAATTCGGATTTTACCTACTGCCCCATCTTTTTTGTATGTATATGATGGGTGTGGTCAGCTGTTCTAGAACACTGAACTGCATCTGTCATTAAAACAGACCAATTATGGAGATCCTGTAAACAACAACAAATGCATAGCAGCTGCATAAACTGCATAGAAATAAACAGCTGATTTGATGTCAGGTCATTATGCCACTATTGTCTTTTATTAATTTATTTTTAGTAATTGTTTGATTTTTTCGTGTTCCTTCTTAAAATATTAACTACAGTACTGCAGAAAGACAACACACACTTACGGACAGTTACAGGACTGCAGCCGATCTATTTTTGATAATACTAATTAAAACATTAGAATTAATACAGTAGTATTAGGACTGTATAGCGTCCTCAAGACATTAGATATAGAATTACATTTTTAAGAAGAATTATAAATCTACTGTGAAACCGTCAAAAAACACTCTGTTGTATTTCAATTTTATTCAGTTATCTGGAAAAATGGATGAGGCAGATGCAGGAGATTGCTGGCAACCAAACGGCACAGAATAACTACAGAAAGGTAACTAGTTGAGTAATTACATAATTATATTTAAATAGTTCCATATGGTAAGGGTTAAAGAGGAAAGAGGCTGACCTCAGACCAGTCCGACACCTCCCACTGAGGTCCACATGATTTGCTCTTGCAGGCTTTGCGTGCCATGGGCTTCTGCAGCTCTGCACCATGGCACAGGTCATCATACACTGAGCTATCGAAGCCGGGAGCCATCATCTTCCAGCAGCGCACCGTCCGAAACTGAAAGCCTTCACCACACGTCCGGGAACACTCACTCCAGCGGCTCGTCTCCCACCTGCCTCAAACACACGTACAACAAACACTATTATGTACAACAACAGCGTACATACATATGCAAAACATGGACCCAGGCAAACAATCTACATGCATGGCCCATCAAAGGACTGAGGAAACCTAGCTTTTCAGATTGTAAATGTGGTTTATTTAGTGGAAAACAATATAATGTGTAAATGTTTGTGACAGCATTCCTAACAGCACTACCTTTGGAATAATGCATGTCACCACACATCAAAACCAAACCCTTTCAGGTGTTTAAACCACCTTTGAGCTAAAAGAGATTCAATCTGTGCTTTTAACGATGGTTCGGAAAAGAAATAAAATTGTCAAATCAATATTTAAGCAAACATGCTCTTCACAGCCATGAAGACAATTTGGCTACATTCACACAGCAGGTACAAGTGGCACACATTTGGGTCACACAAATATCTTTTAAATGTGACATCTATGCGACATTAGTCTGACCAGATCAGCTCCTAAACTAACCTGCAAAATAACAATGCTTCACGTTGCTTCACGCAGCTCATCCAGAGGTAAACAATCACGACTGCCAACGAACGCCAGTCGCTCCCAGAGGGTTCAGCTTCATCTTCACCAGCATCACTGGAGCCATCATGAAGCTTCACTGACCCACAGCTGGGCTCATCACCCAGAATGTGTCCGAGCCGTAAAAAGGGCTCCTTGGTTCGTGTTCTTTAAACTTTGCTTTCAGACTTTTAACTGTTCTACTACGGCCGCGTTCAGCCATTTCTTTCGAAATCTCTTCAAACATGAAGGGTCTCTTCTAATTTTTTGTAAAATTTTTTGTAGAAACATCAGCCCAAATGTTTATGAGTCTCAGCAGCTCAAAGTTATGACGAATGTCGAGTTGGATTGACGCAAAAGTCGCATGAATTCCCATCTGGCTGTTCAGACTGAGTCGCATTGCTACGTATCGGATACGTATCGGATTTCAGTACCACATATGAAAGCGTCTCTAATCAGAACTGAAAATGTCAGATTCGGTGTGATGTCAGATTTTGCTGTTCACACTGAAACACAGACACACATCTGTGTCACACATGAAGAAAAAGATCAGATTTGGGCCACTTTTACCTGCTGTGTGAACAAAGCCTTTGATGAACATGAAATTGAATGTTGAAAATAAATTTACCAAAAGATCACTAAATATCTGTTTTACAACAGTACAACAAAGTACTGTTGTTTACTTTAAAAAAATAATAGTATAAGGCCAAACTTTAGACTGGCAGGGAACACATATCCCTCATATGATGATTGTAGATTATGACCGCTCCCTCTGACCTTGGTGGGCACTCTTTGCCTGTGCAGAACTCGTGCGTGGGCTCAGGTCGAGTCAAAGCATCACAGTAACTTTCATCCACCTCTGAGCCATCATACTTCACACACAAAGCATACGAGGTGCTGATACCTGAAAAAAGAGAAAGCGGGAGAGAGAGAGATCGAGGGAAAGAGAGATAGAGAAGGAACAGATCCTCAAATTTTGTGCATTCCTTAGTAAAAGTAATTTTTGCATTTTTGAAGATACAGCAAATCTAACAGCATCACTGGATACAAAGAACCTCTACTTGAACTCAGTTGCAAAAACACAAAAGCTCATATTTTACATTTCTACACATTTTACATTTTTTTATTTTTTCCTCTGTCACCCGCTTATAAAATCCCTTTATCCTTTTGGGCGTTTTCACACTTTGGGCCGTTTCAGCGTCTGAAGTGGTTTCTTTTGCATTTGTGAACATGCCAAATGAACTCAGACCCTCTAAACAGCCCCAAAAACAAACCGAACTGAGACCAACTCTTGAGGTGGTCTCGGTTCAGTTTGTTTGTAGAGTCGTTTTGTGGTTCGATTGATTTGTACATTGTGAAAACAAAACAGCCCCAGTCCGCTTTAGCTTTGCTTTATGGTGAAGACCTCGAGGTCCATCGTACACACAGCCACAGTCTTCAGCACTTCAGCAGGCAAAACAGACCAAGGGTCATTTATAAGGTTCTACTCAGGACAAAGTCTGTCTGTGATCTGCGACAAGACAGCAGCCCTGACATATTAAAGCGATCAGATGCGAGAGCCCGCGTGATTTTACCGTCTTAAAGGCTCAAACTGGGCACGCAACACAATTTTAAACTGCTTTCACTGAAGCTGAATGAATGAAGATTCACCACTGACGCGGAGTTTCACCGGGTGGAGCTCAGTGAGGAGCACAGCCAAAAACGGAACCCACCGCGGCAGACCCACTGGGTCATTTTTCCAATTTTGCGTGATGCACTTCAGCCAGTCTTTTCAGCACGGCCAATAGGAGAGCAGCAGGCGGGTCTGGTGGTTCCTCTCACCACCCGAAAGGGAGAACGCTTTGTGAGCACCGCGCCCACCGTGAGTGCTGTGAAAGGGGTCCGAGTTCTAATGGAGTCGTGGTCTGAGATCTCAAAGGACCAGAAAGAAAACCGAGTCCTCTTTATAGTTCACTTACACTGTGACCACAACTAGAACTGAGGTCAATCGCAGTTGGTTCCCTTCCAGGTTCACTTTAACAGAACTCACTTTGGTTCTTTTAAAACGAACTATATGTGAAAACACTGTTAGAATTCAAAAAGGATGTGACATCACAACCAAGATTAACTCAAAACAGGCAGCTTAATTTCCATACTTTGAATGCATGTACATCAAACTTGATTTGGAATGATATTGGGCCCTTTAACCAAGCGGTTTGATGCATGCGTGCATCTATGTATGTATGTGTGAGTGTGTCTGTATGTGTGGTGTTGGTTCATAATTGCACCTGTGGTACATGTTGAACTGCAGGGTGCGTACGCAGATACCTTCCATCTGTACATATCAGCCAGACTGACATCATGGTCGAGAGACACCACCTCAAACTCATTACTGCAGAGGAGAGAGAGAGGGTGAAAAGGGGAATGAAAGAGTGAAAAAAGTGAATAAGGTATCGCCAGAAACACACCAAGATTTAAAGCATATAACAAAAGACAGCTTCTCAGATTTGCTCGTACAAGTCAAGTGTAAATTAGAACACCAGAAGTAAACATTCCCACCTAATACTGAATGTGTCAAATATCCAATGCTTGACAAGCATAACGCTGCTGTCGGAACAAAACCTCGTATCTCCATTTTTGTCGTTTTTTAGTTTTTGACATATTATGAAAATGCCTGTTGACCTTTACATTGTATGATGATTGGACCAAAAGAAACTGACCAAAATGACTTGCAAAAAAGTCTGGTTCCATTGACTTACATTAAAAGTAAAGTAGGTTTTTTCCTTCTGCTGTAAAGTTACCATTTTGGAGATACAAGGTTTTCTTCTGACAACAGAGATATAATGAAATTAAATTCAATACGGTACTGACTTGCTACAACACAGAATTTTATGATTTTATGACGTTACACTGTGAGAATTTTTATTTATTTATTTATTTAGAATCCTTCAGTCTGTAACACATTAAGGCTGAAGATGAATCGTTCTTATATCAGAGGCATAATTTGAAAGAGTGTAATTGGTATCACTTTATTAGGACAGTCCACTATAGTCCCCTATAGATTATCTACAGAAGTTCAAATTGTTAAACTACCTGTTGAAACTCAGCTGATTCTAAACAGTTGTGGGGTTACGGTTAGGATTTGGACCAGGGTGATGGTTGGGTTTAGGTTTTGGGTTGAGGTTAAGGTTAGGGTTAGGATTAGAGCAGGAGTTAAAGAAAATGATGGGGGTTATAGGCATAGAAAACAGGCCTGGACCCTTATTTGGGCCCTACACTGTTATTAATAAAGGTTCTGTTCAGGTACATTTTTCGTTCAAGGCACAAACAATGTAAATGTTCCCTCAAAGGTACAACAGTTGTTTTAAAGTCTAATTGTGAACCTTAAATAAGTTTTTCCAGGTGAAAAGTTCATATTTGTACCTTTTCATAACCGAATGTTTTAAAACAGAACAGTAAAATAAAAGTCCTGGAGACGAGACGGGGTGTGTGGAGTCAGTACAGCTTAGAACATATCATTTCAGTGGATTATGGTCCAGTTATGTTCCCTGACTAATTACGTTCCCTGACTGCCCCAGTGACAGTTTCGTACCTCATTTTTTAAAAAGTGTGTAACACAGTTGTAAGTATTGCATAGATATTGCAAAGAACAAACTGGACAACCAGTTCAACCACTAAACGCCAACTCAAAATAATGATTTGTTCACAAGTGGTCAGGGGTGAAAAGTCCACACTTAAAGGGGGCCGGTCACACTGTCAAATAATCTTGCTTAATTTTCCAGCCTTGTAAAAAAAAAAACCTTCAGAACAAAAATCGTGACTTTTTGCATTGTAGTTTGACAGATATTAAACTGTTTTATCTAGAACCTAAAAATTTTGATTCCTATATCATGGCTATGTCGGCAATGGCCACGTCCCCTCCCCTCTGAGCAAAGTAAGTCTGTGCTTTTGTTAATATTATATTGTTTAGTCTACATTAGTACATCAGCACATACTGAGACATATTTACAGCCAAGATGGTAAAATGTACAGAAAATGTGGCTCCCAAGGCGGTTTGATTTTCGATGAAAGGATAAAATGGCTCGTCTTAACATTTGGGTTACTGATCACTGGGCTATACCATTAGCTTACCAGAACTGTTAGTTTACATTACTAGCTTGCAAACAGGCATAGAGCATATAGACAACAGGTTTGGGTTTAATTAACATCTGTCATAGTTGTCTATTCTAAATTTATACAAAACTGAAAAAAGCACAGTGGCTAGTAATAGTGAAACACAGTACTTATTTAGTTAAGATCAGTTGGCCAGCCAGATGAGCTAACTGCTCCCTTGTTTTTTTTATAGTTATTTTTTTGTAATCTGAAAAAAAAAAAGTACAAAAACTCTTGAAACAATAAAGCTGAATATTTGATTAGAATTAATCTCAACTAAAAGTAACCATTATGCTTTAATTACAGTAAGAAATAATAGTTACTTTCCACCTGTGCAAGTCCTACATGTCTACCTCTTACCTCTCAGTGTGAGGGACCTGCACTGGCTCCACCTGGTGGAGCTGAAGGAGGTTAGTGTGGTGGTGTGCGGTGTCGTTGGACTGAGAGTCAGAATGCGACCCCAGCACCAGCTCTCCTTCGGAAGTGTGCAGGTCGTGGCTGCCATGAAAAATCTCCAGAGCAAGGCTGTTATCCAGAGAGGAGCTGGAGTTCAGCTTCAGGATGGCACAGTCGGAGCGAGCTGAGGAGTCCGGGCAAGGTGGCTGAGGGCCCACAGCCTGGGACAGCAGCTCATAGAGTAGACTCTTCACCACGGGCTGGCCAACGGCTAGTGTGTCATTCTTCAGACTGGAGGAATCACCTTCAATGAGGTTGGAGTCTGAACCTGGAGAAGAGGAAAGTGCATTTGAAGCACTGCTACTGAAACTGATCCAGCTTCAGAGTGGAAATTCCATAATCGGGGTCGGCAACATGCGGCTCTTTTGCTGCCCTGTTGCGGCTCCACAGCAGAATTAGATTGAAAGGGCAAAAATAAAATAATCCTCCTTTGCCGTAAAATCAGCAGTTTTAACAATAAATGGTCTTAAACATTGGAGTTAATGCATAACTGCTAGTTCACTCTTTAACTCTGAAGGTTGGCGCACAGACTGCTGGTCACCAAAGCAACGCAGACAACAATCTCGCCTAGTGATGATGAACATTGATAATTTGGAGACAAATGGACTTAATTGCATTTATAATCACTCCAGCTGGTTTTCTGATACGTTTAATCTGGAACGAGAAACTGTCAAACACTAAAAAGTCACAAAGCTGAAGTCAGTTTCTCATTCGAATTTTCCCGTTCCACCTTAAATGGTGCCTGCTGCACCACTTAAGATGGAACGGGAAAATTCAAACAAGAAGCTGCCAAATGAGGAGTTAATTTCAGCCTCACAAAACTGAACATTGAGAGACATTTTACAAGAAACTCTTCTACTTTTGGAATAGTTTCCTGCCGGAGATGCAAGAAAAGCGGCTAAAGCTGAGCTAAAGTTTAAAGCAGAGCACAGTAAGTTGTGGCTTCTAGAGTATAGACTGATTTCTTTCCTAATTTATGTTTGTGATTAAACCGCATATTTCAGACACAACATTCAAAATACAATTTTGCATTAACCTTCATATACAGCTGCTATTTCTACATTCAATATCATGATACCAATATAACACCTTTGTCATAATCACTGGATATACACAGATCAGGCACAACATTATGACCACCTCCTTGTTTCGACGCTCATTGTCCATTTTATCAGCTCCACTTACTATATAGGTGCACTTTGTAGTTCTACAGTTACAGACTGTAGTCCATCTGTTTCTCTGCATACTTTGTTAGCCCCCTTTTACCCTGTTCTTCAGTGGTCAGGACCCCCATGGACCCTCACAGAGCAGGTACTATTTGGGTGGTGGATCATTCTCAGCACTGCAGTAACACTGACGTGGTGGTGGTGTGTTAATGTGTGTTGTGCTGGTCTGAGTGGATCAGACACAGCAGTGCTGCTGGAGTTTTTAAACACCTCAGTGTCGCTGCTGGACTGAGAATAGTCCACCAACCAAAAATATCCAGCCAACAGCGTCCTGTGGGCAGCGTCCTGTGACCACTGATGAAGGACTAGAGGATGACCAACACAAACTGTGCAGCAGCAGATGAGCTACTGTCTCTGACTTTACATCTACAAGGTGGACTGACCAGGTAGGAGTGTCTAATAGAGTGGACAGTGAGTGGACACAGTGTTTACAAAATCCAGCAGCACTGCTGTGTCTGATCCACTTGTACCAGCACAACACACACTAACACAGCACCACCATGTCAGTGTTACTGCAGTGCTGAGAATGATCCACCACCCAAATAGTACCTGCTATGTGAGGGTCCATGGCGGTCCTGACCACTGAAGAACAGGGTAAAAGGGGGCTAACAAAGTATGCAGAGAAACAGATGGACTCCAGTCTGTAACTGTAGAACTACAAAGTGCACCTATATAGTAAGTGGAGCTGATAAAATGGACAATGAGCGTAGAAACAAGGAGGTGGTCATAATGTTATGCCTGATCGATGTATGTTTGCCTGTATTTTGGATGGGCTGCACTTTTTATGTGTGTTGATATCATGTATATCATGTCATGTGTTGATAAATGACTGCACTCTTACTCTGTAATATACCCTTAAGATTAAATTATTTATTTTAAGGTCTCAGTCACTACTATGAACTGTCTGGCCCTATAAGGGGTACAAGAGGTTCACTGCACTTACCAAAGCCGCCCTGTGCCACATGGCCGCCAGCACTGCTCTCCAGCTCATTGTGGAGCTCAGCCGGTCTAAAGGGCAGGACCCTTGCTGGGTCACTGAGGTTGTGAGGGGCCTGGAGCTCCCACCGCACATCTTCTGGATGCACATGCACCTCGATCCGCTCATTAGAAGCAGCATGAGTGCTCTGATTCCCTTTCTTTCGTAACTCCTCGCGAGCCTCAATCTCATTCCCGGAAAAGGGAAGAATCGGAGAAGACGCGTTGGCCGCAGGCTCTGGAGCAGTTGGGGCTTTGAGAGCGGCAGCCATGATACTGCCCAGCTGAGGCTGCTCCAGGGTGGAGGGGGCTGGGGTGGCTGTCCTAGCCTCTGTGATTCGAGGCACTGTGTATTCGTAAGTGATGTGAGGCATCTTCCCGTTGAGGTTGTAGTACTTTAAAAAGAGACAAAAAGATAAATTACTACTTTCATGTCAAACAAAGCTACAGCAGACAGATATAAAATCCAGGACTACAGTGCCGTTCAAATGTTTGGACACATCTGAATGAATCCTTTGGCCTTCAGAACAGCATGACTTTGCCTGGGTGCAGATTCTACAAGATGAAGGGTGCAGGGTTCAGGAATATTGTGCCATCTGGAAATAAATACATTGTGCAGCTGCTGCAAACTGAATGGCTGCCCAGTCCTGCTGCAAACTGCCCTTTCCACCTCTTCCCTAAAATGCTCAACAGAATCGAGACCTGGGAACTGTGCAAGCCACTGAACCAATTAAAACTGGGAACAGGGCCCTAAAATGTGCCAAAACATATTCAACACCAACTGCTGCAGCCCATTCACATTAACGTCCAATAAGAGAGCGCATTTGCATGCAATAATCCAATCATAATCAGATTTCTGCAGTTATCTGATTATTCAAATGGTCATGTAAACAGCATATTCTAATTTCTTAGGTCAGATTAAGGTCTAGAAATCTGATAAAGAGAGCTGGATTTTAGCTCAGTCATCACATTTCTCAGTGCATGTAAACTCTTACTCTGATTTCTTCGGATTACTTAGTCTGAAGTTTGAGTTTTACGTTATGTGTTCACCACTTCTTATTCTGTGAGTTTATTGGCTGGTTGCAAAGCAGAAATCCGATTACTGCCCAACTCATGTAGACCTGGAGTTTCCAATTATTATCATGTTGATTGGATTACTGACAAAATCTGACTTTTATACAGTTACCAGATTATTAAGTGCATGGAAACACACTCAGTGGTGTTTTTAGATGACATTCTGCTCACTGGTTTGGGCTGTTATTAGCTTGGCTGTGGCTCATCTGTCGCCAGATTCTCATCATTCACCTTTAACGACTGCGATCTACAAGCTGTGTTCCCTGTAAATACCCTTTATATACCCTCTCTTTTTAGGCCCTGGTTGGGGGGCCAGTAGAGACTGGAATGGCAACTCAAATGACAGTTCTTTGTTATCATTATTACGATACACTATGAACTTCTCTTCTTCTTAATGGTTCATTCCAACCAACTAGCTCATCCTAGGACTACCATGGCCCCAGCAACATAACCCAAGCTTTAACTGGACTTAGCCAGAAATCACATCCTGATCTCCTCCATGCTACAAAAATTGCTTAAAGCTGCCCTGAGTATCCACCTCCATTAAGAATCCCTAAGTCTCCAACCAACCCATCCATGATCTCATGGAGGTATTTAGCAAAACCAAAGCCACATGTCTCCCTTCTCATTACCCCAGGGACTGCACCACTGACCTTCTTGCTGGAGCTACTCCTTTGCACAACTGGGTTTATCCTCTGTTGGTAGCAAAAAACCAAAGCCATGGATGGGTATATTGAAGAAGTGCACATCAAGACATCTACAACAGCAAAGCAGTGAAGCACGATGGCAACATAACGGTTTACCCTTGTCATCCTGGACATTATCTCTTGTAGCCACTGCCCTCTGGTAAAAGACTCAGGGCCAACCGAACCAGCACAACCAGACATGCTAACAGCTTTTTCCCCAGAGCTGTAGCACTCTTTAACTGTAGCAGACACCTGGCACTTAAACTGAAACCAACAAATCTTAGAGTCTCAACCCACAAACACCATTACCACTCCTTCTCCCTGGTGCCTGCAGCTACTGAACAGCTCTGTGGTGCACCATGTTGGTTCTCAGGAGCTGCTTCCGGGCATTTGGAATATTTAGTAATGCCATTCGGATTAACAAACTCTCCTTCAGTACTCCTATGCTTTGTTAGTGATGTTCTCACACACAATGCCCTCGGCAAACTTTAAGTGTCATGCGGGTTTCAGGGCAAGGTTGCAATATTTGTTAGAGAACCAGCTATTTGTTAAAGCTATGTACCATTGATATATGAACGGCCGAGAGATGGAGCATAGAGGAGAAGAAGGTAGAGGCAGTTAGTTAATGGCCAAAGCCAACAACCACCAAAGACTTGTAGTGGTCACTGGGGTATGCCAACTTTTACAGCTGCCTTTTCAGGGTTTCATCTCTGTGGCAGCCCCTTACATCTTTGCTCTAAACAAGCTTCTGACGCTGCTTTACAGTCTTCTGCACACTGAGGGAACTGTGCACCTCCCTCCTAAAACACTGTGCACACAATTATAATATCAGTAACCAGGAGCTTTCAGCACTACGATTGGCATTAGAGGAGTGGAGATGCAGGCTGGAAGGAGACATTCTTTGTTTTCACAGAAAACATATGTCTTCCGGTGCCACTCTGGATGGCAGCCTTTCCGGTAGCTCTGTCTTTGTATACTGTTTTTGCACTTTTCCCTACTTTTTCTTTTCTTTATACGCTTATATTGCTAATTTACTGACTATTTTCTATGTATTGAGGAATGAAACCTGTTTTCATGCGTGCAGGCAGGAATAACTTTTTATACAAGGGAAGAGCTGCTAGCGCTCCGAACCAAGGGTCGCTAAGCAAATGGAGAAACGGTGGAGGTTTCTATTCCATCTATTCCTTCTGTGGCGATGTGGGAATGTGAACTCTTTGGCCAACAAGACAGAAGAACTAGCGGCACTGGTTCGTAATCAGCGGTTATACCGGGAATATAGTCTTTTATGCCTCATGGAAACGTGGCTAACCGGCAACATTCCCGATGCTAACGTGGACATTCCCGGATTCACCACCGTGAGAGTGGACAGGGATGCCAAACTAAGCGGCAAAAGCAAAGGTGGGGGACTCGTGCTTTTTGTGAACATCACATGGTGTAACCCAGGACATGTAGCTGTGAAGGAGATAATCTGCTGTCGGGATATTGAACTGCTGGCGGTGAGTCTTCGGCCTTATTGCGTGCCCAGGGAACTGTCCCACGCCATTGTTGTTTGTGTTTACATTCCTCCTCACACGGATGCTCAGACAGTGTGTAATGTGATAGACGCAACCATCACAAGAGTTCAGACCCAGTACCTGGAGGCTATCTATCTATCTACCTACCTACCTACCTACCTACCTACCTATCTAAAATCTTTCATCCCAGACAACCAGGTGGGCTTTATTTTTCCCTACGGGTTTTCAGATTTCTCTCACTCATGATCAAAAAACACTAAAGATGATTAGATTTTCAAATATTTTCTAAACTTGATGGGGCCTTGTGTTAGCTTTAGGAGGTTTAAGACACCATTTTCCAAATATTTGTTAGGCTCAGGTTAGGTTTAACCCCTTACCAAGCCATGGGCCCACCGGCAGGCCCAAAGTTTTACTTCTAAAACCTAAGAATAGCTCCATTAGTTTGCACTGATGTCCCTGTAGTTAATGAATAATAAGCCTTAGTATGTAATAAGCCTGGAATTTTAAGGGGTTCAATTTTTCAATGCCTTGAGCTGTGAAAATACAACTTGTGACAAGAAATCCTAAGTTTTGAATTTAATACAGAGATATTTAACTGGGTGTAATGACTCCTTTCTCAATAAATTGCTTTCTTAGCAAAAAGCCCCATTTACAGAGTCCATCCCTCAAATTCTCCTAGTGTCAGCCTGCTAACAGAGCGTATGTCCGAGCTCCCACAGTTTCTCAGACATAAACTGGACGTTAGAGAGGATGAATTTGAAGTTGTCCTTTCAGTGGTATGCTGGATCCATTCAATTTATGTCTCATTTTTTTCAGCACGCCTTCTCTGGCTATGAATTGCTAGGACAGACATCCCTCAGCAAGGTTATTATATCACATGGAATTCAAGACCAAATGATTCCAGGCCATTTCCGAGCTTGGATCAAAATTTCCGTCATGAATAAAGTTCTATAGCTGATGCTCTTTCCTATCTCCTAAAAACTGTGAACATAACAATGGGGCCAGTGACCATAATACCTCTCGTATGCATCATAGCACCTGTCCTATAGGAGGTTGAGGAGGATGTTCACCACCTGGGGAGGAAAACTGACCTCTAACGCACCTAGTTTGCTGCAAAGATGGAACAGTAGAGAGTGCGCCATGCAACTTTTGGAAGACAAATACTGGTGGCCCACCTTTGTACAGCATGTATAATGCTGCTTGGTGCAGCAACACAAAGTTTCCATGAAGGCTCCAGGAGGAAACCGTGTCTCTTTGCCCTTCCCATAGTGACTTATTACAAACATCATTTGACTTCTAACATTTTACATCATTACTGGTTTACTCCCTCTGATAATTACACCATTCAATCAGGTTTTCTTGTATTAACCTTTCTGGCATCATGTTTAACCAAGATCTAGTCTTCGTCTTGTGTCTGGAAAGCCTTTACAGACAAGCTGGGGTTCATGGTGAGCCTCACTTCTGGGTACCACTTTTCATCCAACGGGTAGATTAAGGGAATGACCCAAGAGCAGACGCCGTTAAGGCTCTCAAGTTGAGTGGTTTCAATTTCCCCAATTGACAGTATTCCGATTACATCACAATTGCGCTGCCACCATTTTGGCTGGCAACTTCAAGTTCATTCAGCAGTGCTGTGTCTGTTTGTAATGAGATAAAAAAGCCATAACTGATCCAGCAAATGCCCTGCGATGGACTGGCGACCTGTCCAGGGTGTATCCTGCCTTCCGCCCAATGACAGCTGGGATAGGCTCCAGCACCCCACCGCGACCCAGAAGGATAAGTGGTTTAGATGATGTATGTATGATCCAGCAAAGGCTTTATAACACGTTTTTAAACGCTTTTTCAATCTGTAAAGCACATTAACCAGTGAATTTAAGTGTACTGACTTGACTTCATTTGATTTGTGGTTGTAATGATGACAAACGAAAGCTGTGGTCTAAATGGCTGAGATATCCTGCGGCGTTATTATTTGCACGTTCCAAACCGCATACTAGCACACTAAATAGTATGCAAAAATAGCACATATACCACTAGAAGTGCACTCATTAGTGTGATAAATGAAGTACAGAAGCCAGTGAGACACGATAAGTACCTCTAATGGCGGATTATAGCTTCGCTGTGCTGCTCATTAGCTGCTCAGTAAACATTTTCAAGTGAAGGTTTGAGGGTATTTGTTGATTAAGGATCATTTAATGAGGCCATTTAACACATTTACTGAGGTAAATTGATGCATTTATTGAGGTAAGCTGATACTGGCTTCATATTCGCCAACTTCTGAAATTCATTCTATGTTTAAGTCACCTCAGTGTAACTGCAGCCCCATTTAAGGTGGAACAGAAAATTCAAATGAGAAGCTGATGAATAAGAAGTTAACGTGAGCTTGATATTTATGCATGAGTCTATTCTTTACAAGCTTTGGCAGCTTTGGAAGCCACTTTCATCAGTTTTTAGAAAATATCACGCACTGGAATGTTCTGAACTCTAGAGATGTGCAGGCTAAACAGATCCAGTCCACCAATCTAGAGAATCTTCTCGTGGCGTTTTCTGGAGACTGCATCTAAAGCCTCTCCATGTCTTGAAACCTTTTTTGCAGTCATTCTGGTCTATTTTGTTGTTTTTTATCCACCTGCAGGGCTGTAAATGCAGTGATGAGATGAGCTCTATCAGAGAATCAGAGTTACAGCTTGCCTACCAAAATGGCGTCTTCTTAATAATGTAATTGAATACTATGAATAGGCAGAGAGAGTATGCGCATTATTCTAGCCCCTCTCCTCCACCAGTGTGACCCCATTCCAGTGCATCCTGGACAATCAACACCCTGCCACCATGGTTTGGACCTCAGCTGGACTGCTCTTGCAGTGAAGTATCAGTTTTGTACAGCTGGGAAGGTCTGGGAGTTCAGAGCTGTTGGCTGTCAGATGGCCCCCCAAACTGCAACCTGGGGAAAGGGTCTAGCTCTACACAAGGTACTGTAACCTCTGCCTGCTGAAGACTCAGCAACTGCTTTGTGAGGTCCTCCAAAAGTCATCTGGAAGATCAAGCAGATGTCTTATAAATTGTCCCTTCCCCTTATGTTCTGTATACCACCTAAATTTAATGCACACTCAGCCAGACCTTCTTCCACTTTCCAGTGCTCTGCATTGTCAGCCTACTAATTACCCTACCTGATCGGTGTTCTGACCTCATTAGGACTCAAAACCATCACCATTTGCCACAAGTCTCTTGTATTTGAGTTTCTGAGTTGTGTAGTGCTGCTCTTATGTACCAGTGTTTGTTTCTTATACTGTATGCTGTATATAATCTGCTTGCCAGGTAACTTTATCTCAGACAGTTTTTGGTTTTGGCCTTCACAATGAAAAAATCTTGGAATCAAATTCAGCCTCTCCAACTCAGCTGTTACAGCAGGTGGCTTCTCATGGAGCTGGGTGAGAGAATGCCAGGAGTGTGCAAATCTGCATCAAGGCAAAGAAGGACTACTATAAAGTGGACCTTATAAAGTAGCGCTAAGTAGTTATCTAAAATAAAGGATAGCTTTTGATTTTTTGACACATTTTTCCTTGGGTTATTCATAGTTTCGATCTCTGCATGTATGTGCAGGTTTCTGGATAACAGGAACAAATTATACTTCAAGACAGACAAAATACTTTTAAAAACAGAAATACATACCTATATACCTACCATGACGTTCAGTCCGTGCTGGGTGGGACCCTGGGCCATGATGTACTCAAAGCCGTCTGAAAAGAGGTTAGCCGGCCTCCTGTACTTAAATACTGTCCCTGCTATGTGGAAGTTTCGCGGGTTGTCGATCATTGTGTTTCCATTGAAGAAGAAGTGACCAGTTTCATCAGACAGAGCTAGAGTGTACAAAAAGAAAGCCACAAGCACTCAGTTCACTCTCTTTGCTAAGCATTCACTGTGTGGTACTGATAATATAGCTACTGTAGGTAGGAGTGTGCTTTTATGTTTCATCATTACTGGTACACTGCAAAAAATGGTATCTTGTCAAGCGAAATGATCTTAAATCTAGTCGATATATCTAAAGCTACGTTCACATTACAAGCCTCATTGCTCAAATCCGATTTTTTGCTCAAATCCGATCTCTCTGACAGGGATGGTTCACACTTGTTCAGGTAAGTGAACCGGCGTCCTGAAATGACCCTCACGCGCACATCCTACTCAGTAACGTCACGTGAAGTAATCACTCACAGTGGAAAAAAAGCACATGAATTCAGATCTGAGCGTCACATTAAGGTCGCATGGCCACGATTCGGATACGTATCCGATCTAGGACCACATATGAAAGTGGCTAGGGTCAGATTTGAAAATATCAGATTTGCGTGTCCACACAACCCTGAAAACATCAGATCTGAGTCACTTTAGGGCTTTGTGCCACTTCAACTTGCTAATGTGAACGTAGCCTAATGTCTCCCATTTTGACATGGTTGTGCACTTATGATAAGATTGTCTAGATTATTTCTAGATGTTTTTTACTTGTTTAAGGTAATTTTGATAAGTAAAATTATCTCACTACACTGGCAGATAATTTTGCTGGCTTCAAGCACATTTCTTACAACAAGCAAAATTATCTGCCAGTACAATGAGATAATTTTACTTAATAAAATTACCTTAAACAAGTAAAAAATGTCTAGAAATAAGTCAGACAATCTAAATTAAGCTTACAACCATCTCAACAGGAGAAATATAAGATTTATTGACTATATTTAAGACAGTTTTACTTGACAAGATACCATTTTTGCAATGTACTTCAGTGTTTTGAATTGGCTTAGAATTTTACCCAATATGTTTTCAGTCTTTCGTCGCTCAATGATCTGGATGTCGGTGGCTCCAATAGGTATATTGGTCACAAACGCGTAGCCTGATGAATCATAGAAAATATGAACAATTTCAAATTAGTCCATGCCATTATAGATGCTGCAAAAAGTCACTGTCCATCCAGGAAAGACTATACACTTCAAGTTCAGTCTTCACCATAAAATTAACTCTTTGAGAAATATATGTGAATAAATGACATCACAAAAAACTTTTTATTGGGAAAACTGGGTTTAAAAGAGGTATTTAAGTTGCATAATGTGGTCTGAAAGCATGGGTGATGTGGAACTGACCAGAACACAGTCTCTGTGACTTTTGTGACCTGTTAATGCCAGCATAAGATATACCTAACTGTGTGATCCCTTTCCGGTAAGATCCTGAGACACGGTAACAAGAGTCTCCACTTCCACCGCAGACGCCGCATTTGTCTACAGTTTTACTGGAGTACAATTTCCCATCACATCCCACCACCTACACAGAGGCAGACAGAGGACATCAGCACAGAGAGAGGTCAGCCTTTCTTGAGTAAGCACAGCTGAAATAGCCACTTTTTCTTAAATGATTAGGCTGCGTAACTTAACAACTACTTAGACCTACCTGACTGAACCCCTAAGGGCCGCAATTATCTTCTCAAACTTTACAGCTACCTAGTTATTGGCATATTAACAGTTTATTAGCAAGAGCCGTAGGAATCTGCTTTACTAGGTTGCAAACCACTGCGCTGCTGCACAGAACAACTGAATTTAATGAAAACAACTGAAGATCTTGTCTGGAAAAGTCAGGGGTATAAAAGTGCACAGATGCATCGATCTTAAAGAAGCAATTCAAGTGCACTGACTTTTTGTAATGTTAGAATTGACTGTAATTAATTACAATGATATTTAATGTGCAATTTGTTTTGTTGTTTTTGTTTATATTCCAACACAGTCGTGGGCTGGAGGTTAGGAAACTAGCCCTGTGACCGGAAGGTCATGGTTTGATCCCCTGAGCTGACAGACTGAAGTGCCCTTGAGCAAAGCACCTAACCCTTAGCTGCTCCCCAGGCGCTGCGGATAGGGCTGCCCACCGCTCCGGGAAAGTGTGCTCACTGCCCCCTAGTGTGTGTGCATTCACTAGTGTGTATGTGGTGTTTCACTGCATGGATGGGTTAAATGTGGAGGTGAAATTTCCCCATTGTGGGACTAATAAGGGTCACTTAAATTGAAAAATAAATGAAACAGTTAACTAAGTCACATTTGTATAACCCAGGGGTCGGCAACATGCGGCTCTTTTACTGCCCTGCTGCGGCTCCACAGCAGAATTAGATTATTAGGTAATAATAAAATAATCCTCCTTTACAGTAAAATAAAACTCTGCTGATCGTTCAACACAGTTTAACAATAAATGGTTTTAAATGCTGGAGTTAATGTAGAACTGCTAATTCACCCTTTAACCCTGCAGGCTGGCGCTCAGACTGCTGTTCACCATAGCAATGCAGACAACTCTCGCCTAGCTAGTAGCTAACGAAACGGCAAAGAGAAAGATTTAAGACGAACATCGATAATTTGGAGACAAAAGGATTTATTTGCGTTTATAATCATTCCAGCTGGTTTCCTGATCTGTTTAATCTGCAATGAGAAACTGTCAAACACTAAAAAGTCGCAAAACTGAAGTCAGCTTCTCGTTCGAATTTTCCCGTTCCACCTTAAATGGTGCTACAGTTACATTATGGTGCCCCAGGCATCATTTATCATTTAAGGTGTAACGGGAAAATTCAAACAAGAAGCTGTGAATGAGAAGCTGAATTCAGCCTCGCAAAAAATCAAACGCTGAGAGACATTTTACAAGAAACTCTTCTACTTTTGCGAAAAAGTTTCCTGCCGGAGATGCGAGAAAAGCAGCTATAGATGAGCGAAAGTTTAAAGCAGAGCAAAGTAAGTCTGAGTTTTTATTTTTATTTTATTTTTTAGCCTATAGTAGGAATTTACAAGATGGTAAAATGGACATAAAATGTTGTGGCTCCCAAGGTGGTCTGACTTTTATTGAAAGGACAAAATTGCTCTTCTCAACATTTGGGTTGCCAACCCCTGGTATAACCAGTGCATTTTTCAGAATAATTCTGAATCATATCATCTGAAAATCTGAAACTTAAGTCAGTGCTCAGAGATTTACATTACTGGAGTCAGTGTGTCAGCATGGTGTACCTGGCAATGGCCCTCGATGCAGACACCTTTATAGACCCCGTCCCTGCAGAAGGTCCCATCACGAGCTGGAACCAAAAGCTGCCTCTCCCCTGTGGTGGTCGTGCACTGGAGGTCACACGGCTTGTTGGAAATGCTGATGTAATCATCTGGACAAGACATGACATCATTAATGCCGTTAAACTCTAGGCTTTGGAGGGCTCCGCTGGAGATAGAAGTTCCTCATTGTGTTATAGAAAGGCCCCTTTTGTTCCTCCGAGACCACAGGCTTCGGAAATAGCCTCAAACGCGCATCTGCGAGATATAAGCCTGGATCGGCTGGCCCGAAGCCATAAAAGCGGTACATCAGTGGAAGTTCTGTGTTTTGTAGCATAGCAAAATGGAGGAAAAGTCAGAAAAAGAACAGAGGAGAGCAAAGGGAAGATGAGAGCATCTGTGTTATGAAAGAAGGAAGATGGACAGAAGCAGAGGGCATGAGTAAAAAACCATAAAGAGGGTTTTTTTTTACCTGGGTAGAGGGGAACCCACTCGTAATGTTTCCTGCTGAAGGCTTTGGCGTTGAATTGGGAACACTGGTGCTGTTTGAAGCTGATTCTGCTGTTGGGGCACGGCTAGGCACGGATCCACACATCAATAAAGACGCAGCTCAGAGAGTAGGCAGCATGTCAAACAGCTTGCAGATATTACAGCCTTAAACTAACACGTGTGAGAATGTAGGGGCATGCCAGCTGGCTCTGGTGGAATATTCCACCCAGGCAATGCTTACGATTCACGTTATTTCTGCTTATCGTTTAATTATACACAGAAAGCCCCTACTTGGGAGATCTCAAATCACGTAAAATACTGGCGAGGACTGTGCCCTACCTGGTTTGTGCACAGCTGGTACTGCTTGGGCGATCCAATGCAGAAGGAACTGTTGATGTTGTGCGTGGTGGTGAGCCTAGAAAGAGACAATCACACTTATGAATCAACAAAAACTACCCAAATGCAGTTGAGTTGATCAGCCAAGACATGTTTGATGTCTGAAGTTTGCCGAAGTTTAGTTTTGCACTGGAGCTGTGAGGCTAATGAAGCTAACGTGTAACAGAGGTTTATGTGGCATCAAGCAAACTGCATGTTAAATCACCCCACACCTGCCTCATTACGTTTCTAATAGGTAGCAGTATTTTGTAAAGTATTATAAATCAATGACATTTGGGGAAAGAAGAACATTGTGTACATTTAATTTCTAATTGCTTTAATGAGACCATCAATGAGTACATTTACATGCACTCAATAATCCCACCATAATCGGATTTCTGCAGTTAATGTGGACACCATACTGCAATTTCTTAGATTGAAATAAGGCCTAGAAATCTGATTAAGAAATTCGATAAAGAGAGCTGGATTTTAGCTCAGTAATCAGATTTCTCAGTGCATGTGAACTCTTACTCTGATTTCTTTCGGATTTCTCAGTCTGCGCATGCATGAAAACAGAGCGGAAATAAGTAAGCAGTGCTGCTGCGGGGCAAAACACTTTTAGAGCAACGCTGAAACCGACTACATGCTGGATTTGAATATTCTCTTCTAAGTGTTGTCTGTTCATATTTTCAGGTAAAGTGGCACAATGTTTTTGAAAAAAAGTCGCGGTATGAAGGTTTACATCACGTTTTCGTCACGTCTTCTTCTGTGAGTTTACTGGCTGGTTGCAAAGCAGAAATCTGATTACTGCCTGAGTCATGTAGACCTGGAGTTTCCCCGTTATCTGATTACTCAAGTCCATGTAAACACGTTGATTACTGACAAAATCTGAACTTCATCAGTTATTGGATTATCAAGTGCATGTAAACGTACTTTATCAGTGAGTGCAGTCTGCACATGTGCGAAAACTGATGGTGGTACCGGAAATAAGAAAGCAGCGTCGCCACGAGACGCAGCGAAACGCCTTTGGATTTAAATATCCTTCGTCTTCTAGATGATGTAGGTTCATATTTTCAAGTAAGGTGGCGCAACATTTTTTTTTAAAAAGCCGCAGCATGATGATTTTACATTATGTTTACATCACATCTTCTTCTGTGAGTTTATTGGCTGGCTGAAAAGCAGAAATCTAATTACTGTCTGACTCTTGTAGACCTGGAGTTTCCCCATTATCTAATTACTCAAGCGCATGTAAACATGTTGATTCGATTACTGACAAAATCTGATTTACTTCAGTTAATCCTACTAGGATTTTGTGAATGTTATGGCTGCAATCAGAACGAGCTCACATACTACTTTGTTTAAAGTAGCCTGTTTCATTTTCAGGGATCCATTTAGGACACAAAGTGGATTTTTGTGGCTCACTAGTTCCAGAACTTTAGTATCAACAGTACTATAGAAGTAATCAGGGCTGCACAACATTTCGTTTGTTAATTACTACTGCAGTCTTGGCATCGGATAAAGGGCTGCAATACGCAAATAAGCCCTCCAACCAATCACAAAGTTTGTTTACTGCGTGTCCATCTGGACCGACCTCAGATCAAGCATTCACATGATCTAACTCGTTTAAATAATTATAAGCCAGTTCTTGATTTTTTTCCTGTCCATAAACTCACAATTGTGTTTTTTAATACACTGTAAGCCAAACTGCAATCGTGATATTTAACAGAATCTTATATCATATATTGTCTATATTGTGCAGCTCTACCAGCAATTGATCAATCCAGGAACTCAAAGCTGACGTCCACTGACATCCTCAACCTCTTTGTTAGCGCTGATGTTTGGCAGCACATGCTGTCTTTCATCACCCGGGATCAGACACACACTGCACGTCTCTCATGAATAACCTACCTGGCCTACAGATGTAGAACTTTCCCAGGCTTTTTCACAACTATCCTGCACCACCCCTTTCAGCCCACTCCAGATGTGTCTCCTCCTCATCTTTCTGCCTTACCACTGAGCCCCCCTCCCCAACAGACACAGGGGAGTGCTAATGGGGGCCAGCTGGCCTAGCTCAACATAAGCCCTTATCTGCAGAGGAATCTTCCCAAAATGGCTGGCCATTTGCTCTAAAAGGCATTTTATAAATATGTTTGTCATTCCGACCGGAATTGCCTGTGTCATGTGGGCCAGTGACCGGTAAATTCATGATCCTTCCACATGCCATTACTCAGCCTGAGCGGCTATTCTGGAGGACATAAGAAGCAAAATCTCCCCCTCTTTTCTCCCCTCTCCCTCTGGCGGGGGCTAAAGTGGTCTAATCCATGTTCTGCTTTTGAAATATAGGTGAATCTACAGCATGAAAACAAAAAAATTAAGAAAAATTAAGATTAACTCACAGAAATGTATACTTGACTAAATTATGACAAAACATTATTGACATAATTTGTGTACTGATCACGCAAGCCAGTGTTTCCAACACATAGGCTACACTTTATCCTCCCCAAACTACATTTTTTCCCATTTCAACAACATCCATTTTCCAGTTTATCACATTTTAACAAATTTCAAAGAAAAAAACATGTATTGTGGAATGTTTAACATTCCCTTTTGATGCCTTACTTGAATGCCCAAATAAGTAAACAAATGCTATGCTGAGCTTGGATAACACAGTCTGTTAAACACTGAGTGCGTTTACATGGATTTCTGCAGTTCTCTGATTATTCAAATGTTCATGTAAAGAGAAAAACTTTGATCTCTTAGATCGGAGTAAGGTCTAGAAATCCAATAAAGAGAGCTGGATTTTAGCTCAGTAATCAGATTTCTCAGTGCTTGTAAACTCTTACTCTGATTTCTTTCGGATTTCTCAGTCTGTGCATGTGTAAAAACAGACAGCGGTACCGGAAATAAGCGAGCAGCTGCGCCATGAGACGCAGCAAAACACTTTTGGAGCAACGCTGAAACCAAATACAGCCTTGATGAAATGAAGGATTTAAATATTCTTCATCTTCTAGATGATGTACGTTCATATTTTCAGGTAAAGTGACTCGATATTAAAAAAAAATAACAGCTGCAGCATGAAGTTTGAGTTTTACGCTACATTTACATCACGCCTTCTTCTGTGAGTTTATTGGCTGGTTGAAAAGCAGAAATCTGATTACTGTCTGACTCATGTAGACCCGGAGTTTCCCCATTATCTGATTACCCAAGAGCATGTTAACACTTTACTTTACACATTACTGACAAAATCTGATTTTCTGTAGTTATCGGATTATTAAGTGCACGTAAATGCACTCGTTTTCAAACCTCTGAGTATTTATAGCTACCCAAACCTTCTTATATTTGACTGTATTTTTGTTTATTTATATATATTTTAAGTGTTTTCACTGGAAAAAAACATTTACTGCCAAGATAAACAGTCAACTGTCTTGGCTATGAAGTATTAAGCTTGCACAGTACTGTTTTTGTATCACTTTTCAGTCATACATGTTAGAGTCTACTGAAAGTGGTAAATTACGCATTTTTAACGCTGTTATACACAGAAATTAGCTGACTTGATTGCAGTTTGTCTTGTAGTGTCTACATTTAACACTAACTAAACGCACTTTTGTGGGGTATCCAATTAACAAATAGCTCTGTTTTAGCTTTAGCTATAATTTTGTAATTTTGTTGTGTGCATTTTTCATATTTAGACTGTAGAAGGGCTGTATGATATTGATATAAAAATGTGATATTCAATAAAGATGTCAAATATTACAATGACGATAAGAGACCCAATAAATCATTATTAAAATAGTGTACCTTTGATGGGATGTGACCTGTTTTTTTTGTGGATGTCTAACCAGAAATCTAACTAACCTTTCCTTTATGTTTACATTTATGGCCTTTGGCTGATGCTCTTATCCAGAGCGACTCATAATTTAATCACTTTTACACAGGTACAGGTAAGCAAAGGTAGTGTTAGGAGTCTTGCCCAATGACTCTTATTGGTATAGTGTAGGACTGAACCCCAGTCTACAGAATGGAAGGCAGAGATGTTACCCACTACACTATACCAAGCTTTAAACACATAGCACAACATAAAATTAGAAAAGAATCGTTCACTATTGTGCCAAACAAAAAGAAATGCAATACTTACAGCTACTTAGACCTGCAAGCACATTTTTGTGCACTAAAAGCCCAAGAAACTATAAAGGCTACAAAAACTATATATGAATATATATTTATTTTTATAGAGATGCATGAGAACAAAAATATTTTTATTTATTTAGTTTAGTTATAAAGTATGTTTGCTGTGACAGTAGCCATTACAGTGTGAGAACAATCCTAATGTTTGATGCATTTTTGCATAGTAGTTCTGGATGGGGGAGTTTTTGAGTGTGCATTCTGTAATTGGCTATTTGGCCTAATGGTTAAGTCATTCATCACCCATGAGCAGAGCAAGGTTTAGTCCCAGTGTAGAGAAGCTCTCACTAGGCTTCTAATGGTTTGTGCTGACAATGTAATAAAGCTTCTCTGGCACTTCATCTATGAGGTAATTCGATCTGTTCTGTCACTGCAGCTCTAATCAAAGTGTTTATAGTAATAAAAATATGATTTATCATGCAGCCCTGATTTATAGCGGTAAAACACTGATGGTACTCAGTTGGTACACATGCTGTGACTATGATTTTCATTAGCTAACAATTTTAGTGATTTTATAATGATGCAAAAATATGACATCCCTATAAAATTATACATTATCATATATTCTAAATGTAAGACTAAGAACAAATCAAAAACGTGCATCAAATAACAGTAGAATATGCTGGTTCTACTTTTTTTTTCCTTGGTACGTTTTACCATGTTTTACAAATGAAAGTAAGAGTGAGGCTCTGTAATCATCTATAAGCATTTACCACCTTATGTTCAGTATTTGGTTACCCATAATAAAGCTGGGTTTGAGTGCAATTTTCATCAGGAAACTTCAGCTAATGTAATTTTCTTAACTGTCACTTTCCTTCTTCCTTTACTTCAACAAGCACGTAGGGCAGTAAATTGGACGCAGCTTTGGAAGCAAAACCCAGAATGAACCAGTTACGAAATCTGAGGCTGTTAATGCAGTTGGTAAAGTAAAAGGAAAGGGGGGGGGGCTCTCCACACTGAGTATTCAGGGCTATATAATCCCACATGAAATGCATTTTTTAACCTACAAGTTGATGGTGAGTGACGCTACCCAGGGTGAGGAGGGTTCAGAGCAGGGTCAATCTGACCTATCAAGCCTTTCACCAATAATTAGTGAGTGGAGTCCAAGGGGGTAGGGTTGGGGGAGGTGGGAGTAGAACTTCTTGTAGAAAACCCAACAGGATCACAATATTCATGTTGGGTTTGCTCAAATTTTGACATAATTTCTCAAATATCTGCCGGTTTCAAGTCAGATTCAGATTTTACATTTGGTTTTTCATAGCCACTTTTAAAGACACCTGGTCTGCACTTGGGCTTGCTCTATGCTCCTGCAATACCTTTAACCTGGCCAGCATGAGAACAACAAATTACATAAAGTTTATCCAGACTAATAACTTTTGGGATGCTGTTCAAAGGCACTTAACATTTAAAATTATTAACGGTATTTTGCGTGGCTCATAATTAGTCTTTTAATTTTTTATTACAGTCAGTTCAGTCAGAATTTTCTGGGCTACAGTCGGTTCAGACAGAATTTTGTTGGGCTACAGTCGGTTCAGACAGAATTTTGTTGGCTACAGTCGGTTCAGACAGAATTTTGTTGGGCTACAGTCGGTTCAGACAGAATTTTGTTGGGCTACAGTCGGTTCAGACAGAATTTTGTTGGCTACAGTCGGTTCAGACAGAATTTTGTTGGGCTACAGTCAGTTCAGACAGAATTTTGTTGGCTACAGTCGGTTCAGACAGAATTTTGTTGGCTACAGTCGGTTCAGACAGAATTTTGTTGGGTTACAGTCGGTTCAGACAGAATTTTGTTGGGCTACAGTCGGTTCAGACAGAATTTTGTTGGCTACAGTCGGTTCAGACAGAATTTTGTTGGGCTACAGTCAGTTCAGACAGAATTTTGTTGGCTACAGTCGGTTCAGACAGAATTTTGTTGGGCTACAGTCGGTTCAGACAGAATTTTATTGGGCTACAGTCAGTTCAGACAGAATTTTGTTGGGCTACAGTCGGTTTAGACAGAATTTTGTTGGGCTACAGTCGGTTTAGACAGAATTTTGTTGGGTTACAGTCGGTTTAGACAGAATTTTGTTGGCTACAGTCGGTTTAGACAGAATTTTGTTGGCTACAGTCAGTTCAGACAGAATTTTGTTGGCTACAGTCGGTTCAGACAGAATTTTGTTGGGCTACAGTCAGTTCAGACAGAATTTTGTTGGGCTACAGTCGGTTTAGACAGAATTTTGTTGGGTTACAGTCGGTTTAGACAGAATTTTGTTGGGTTACAGTCGGTTTCAGACAGAATTTTGTTGGCTACAGTCGGTTCAGACAGAATTTTGTTGGGCTACAGTCGGTTCAGACAGAATTTTGTTGGGCTACAGTCGGTTCAGACAGAATTTTGTTGGGCTACAGTCGGTTTAGACAGAATTTTGTTGGGTTACAGTCGGTTTAGACAGAATTTTGTTGGCTACAGTCGGTTCAGACAGAATTTTGTTGGGCTACAGTCGGTTCAGACAGAATTTTATTGGGCTACAGTCAGTTCAGACAGAATTTTGTTGGGCTACAGTCGGTTTAGACAGAATTTTGTTGGGCTACAGTCGGTTTAGACAGAATTTTGTTGGGTTACAGTCGGTTTAGACAGAATTTTGTTGGCTACAGTCGGTTTAGACAGAATTTTGTTGGCTACAGTCGGTTTAGACAGAATTTTGTTGGCTACAGTCAGTTCAGACAGAATTTTGTTGGCTACAGTCGGTTCAGACAGAATTTTGTTGGGCTACAGTCAGTTCAGACAGAATTTTGTTGGGCTACAGTCGGTTTAGACAGAATTTTGTTGGGTTACAGTCGGTTTAGACAGAATTTTGTTGGGTTACAGTCGGTTCAGACAGAATTTTGTTGGCTACAGTCGGTTCAGACAGAATTTTGTTGGGCTACAGTCGGTTCAGACAGAATTTTGTTGGGCTACAGTCGGTTCAGACAGAATTTTGTTGGCTACAGTCGGTTCAGACAGAATTTTATTGGGCTACAGTCGGGTTCAGACAGAATTTTCTGGGCTAAATTCGGTTCAGACAGAATGTTGTCAGCTATAGTCGGGTTCAGTTCGAATTAGCATATTTCTGATACACGACCATGCAACAATAAAAAATAACGGTCAGGTTGAAATGTGTTTTCATGGAAAAAAAACAGGGCCCTCCTTAAATTTGGCACTTGTCTCCTGGGTCTCATAAACGGTCACCTCTGTCTGGTAGAGGCTTGTAGGTGTTAGTTTTGCTGCTGGTAGTACCTTTGCTGCAGACAATGGCGCTCCTGGGAGCGGACCCCTCCTCCACAGGTCCAGCTGCAGGTGCTCCAGCTGCTCCATTCACCCCACCACTGGGCCACTTCTTCCGGCTGGACCTCCGCCCTCCCTTCACTGCTGTCCTGACAGAGGCAGAGACACGTTGCTTCGCTGCTGCACAAGCATGCTGCACACGTACTATGCTATGCTATGCTATATAAATTACAGGCCCATCAAAGCAAGTAGTGATTTTTTTTACATTTCAAAAATGTTTTATAATAAAGTCGATTCACCAACAACAAATACATCATCTAATTTAACCGAAGAAATTTGTTTTAGAATATTCTATTGCAGTGCTGGGCTGTAACTCTATTACTGTTACATATCATACAGGCAAAACCTTAAAAGTCCCATTCACTGCACGGTTTTTAATTCTTCACAGGATCCTAAAATGCTTTCAGAAGCACCTGTATGGACGAATCAGGGGGATACAATTAGGGTTGCAATAAAACTTTGTAGGAGAGTCACCAGGAGCAAAAATCATTAACAATGAACTAGTACACACACTATTGCTGCACACACTCAGTCGAGCCTTTCATTTAAAAAATACTCTTGAAAAATTTGGCACATCCATGCTTCTTTTCACAAAGTTGAGGTTCAAGCAAGGTCATGTTCAGTGGCTACAAGTGGCATCTGTGGGTCTCTGCTAATTCGTATATGTGGTTTGGTTCAAAAGCGTGTGAAAAATATTAAAACTTCCACTGTTGCTCTTCCCACCCACCCCCTCAACTGGACCTGAAAGAGGAAAGTTAAAGAAATCGCATGTTTACTGTACAATAAATCCACCACAGTGGGCCTTATTGTGAGATGCAGCAGCAGCTGGCAGAGGCTTTTGGCTCCAAACTGCTTTGCTAATGAGAGAGTTTACGATTCTGGAGAATCTTCAGACAGAAAGGAACTCCCTCCGCGCCTATGAAGGGCATCCACAAACAAAAGTCAAAGCCCATATGTGTGAAGCATCACAGAAAAGTGCTGATGCTTTGCCTATTTAATTCTATTCATTAGGGTCTTAAAGCATTAACTGATCCCAGACCAAACTAAAGCTTCATACATGCGAGACTCAAAGACTGTCCAGTTGTTTCCAGTCACAGTCAAAGCAGTTACTGTAGTCTTCATTTGAATATGATTTGAATTTCCATTTGCTATTGACCCATTGAGTAACCTCTTCGCATAGGCCCTCTAGTGGTGCAGATGCCGGTGGTCTGCACTTTAAGTGAATGCTTCTGACTTATTAAACCATGTGCTCTGGTGGCTTGTGATGTAAAGGACTTTATGTGAGTTGAGGAAGCAGTGATAAGTCAGAGTTGCAGCACACAAGCCTGCCTCAGCCTTTGCTGCAAGGCTTGAGCCAAATAAGATAAGATAATCCTTTATTAGTCCCACAACAGGGACAGTTTACAGTGCTACATTTACGGCATCTGGCAGATGCTTTTATCCAGCACGACTAACAATTTGATCATTTTACACAGGTAGGTGAAGGCAGTGTTAGGAGTCTTGCCCAAGGACTCTTATTGGTATAGGGTGTTTGCCCAGGCGGGGATTGAACTCCAGTCTACAGCGTAGAAGGCAGAGGTGTTACCTACTACACTATACCAACCACTACAACAGCAAAGGGATAGCAAGGCTGCTTTTTGTGTCTTTTTTTTGCTCTTATTAGATCATCAACTGTTAACAGCTACACGCCATGATCGGATGATAATATAATGCATACGATCTCACAAGTCCAGTTGCACCAGCTGATCAAAAGTTCAATCGTAGGCTAGTTTAAAAGTAAACTGCCACTACATTTAGGTTTATGAGCTACTAGAACTTACCCAGTTGTACCAAGTAACGTAGTTTCAACGTAGCTTTAAAATTCACACATACCCTATAGTCAGTTAAAATGGCTGGACGATTTGATCGATGGGAAAGCTTGCAAGAAAACGAAATACGTCTCGGTTTGCATCGGTAATCACTTCTCCAGGATAGATTACACCAGTTTTCATCGATCGGAGACTGAAAAGATCACAGACCTCCTAGCCGCAGATCTGCAACACAACACAGACCGTAACGGAGCCCTGAGTCCTGCTTTGTGTCCGGCACTGAGATATTTTTCTAGAGGGTCATTCCAAAACCTGGCGGGCGACTCTGTTCAAGTACACAAGTCAACAGTGTTCAGAGTAATAAGAGCAGCTACATCAGTGTTCACTGTGTGTGACACTGACCTTATTATCATACAATACATATATATATATATATATATATATATATATATATATATATATATATATATCGCTGTTGTTGGAAGAAAACCTTGTATCTCCAAAATGGTAACTTTACAGGACAAGGAAAAAACACACTTTACTTTTAATGGAGGTCAATGGAACCAGACGTCTTTCCAAGTAATTTTGGGACACTTCTTTTGGTCCATTATTCATGAGATTTACATATAATGTAAAGGGCAACAAGCATTTTCAAATGATGTCAAAAACTGAAAAATGGAGATACAAGGTTTTCTTCCAAGAACAGCGATATACCTAACACAGCTAACGCTACCCTTCTGTCATCCAGCAGATGCAAACAGCAATTAAAAGTTACATTAGCTGTAGGTTCACTAACATTACCGACCGCTTATTGATGTACCGTTCAAATATTGTGCACAAGAGCCCAGTTTGAACATCGGAAACATTTCAGCAGCAGAACTGAATAAACACTGTTTATGTTTATGTTGGGTAGAGTTACTGATTGGCTGCAGAGAGTGAAAACGTCATTCTGTGCGACAGGATTTTAATCTACAATCACTTTTTATGCTCAACAAGTTAAAATGTACCGTAAGTGTCTGTGGTGCAACCGAAATTCTGTGTGTTGCTAGTTTTAAACGAACTACTCTCAACGTAAGGGTTAGGACGGACTTTACACCACAACTTTCGGTCGAACTTGCGTTCAGCTGGTGCAACTGGCTGCCGACCCTGGGAAAATATTTTGCATAGCACAATAGAGTAACGCTTAAAATAACAAAATTGAATAGACAAAAAAACTACTTCACCTAGCACACGGTCACTTCCCCACTCACCGCTTATTCAGCACGGTCTGCTGTTCTCTCCCCATCTGACGTCATGTTTATTTTAACTGTAAGGCACGCGAACACACAAAAACACACCTCCTGGTAACTTTCTAGGTAACGTTATTTCTGTGGCACATGCACTTGCTTTTTTCCACCCTGCCACAATCTGCGCATTACGGTTACGGGACTGGCTGCAGTGTAATTATGAATACGGTATATAAAAAGAAAAGCATATAAAAGCTGAAAAGTGACTTTCAATAATCTACAACACACAGAAAATATAACTTAATATTTGTCGACTTAAATGCTTGGCAGACAAGCAAGCTAGCAAAATTATTTAACAGTAAGCTAACATTATTAACGTTAAATATTTTCCCAGGGTTGGCAGATCTGCATTAACTCAAACCACAATTTCATCTTTCCACAACCACCCCAGCTTGTTTACCTTTGCAAAGGAGGTAAAGCCAGTGAGGAGGTGGGATCGCGAGAAATAAAGACCATTTCGTGTTGCTGTCGATTTGCAGTCTCTTGAAATGACTGACATTATGAATTTGACATCCCGGGGGAATGAACCCACCGCTATGATTGATCGAACTCTTCTTCCTCTCTTGTTTTTCAGAAGGCTAGATGCTGCTGCCTCTTGCTGTTAGACTTGAGTACTGAACTGAACTCACAAGTGTTACCAGATTTTTGTGTAGACAAATCGTATCAGCATAATCACATGGCAAAACATGCACCTGCTACTCAAAATGCGTAAAGGTTGGCAGGTCTGCAAGCCTATTTGTGAGTATTGTCAATGGTGTCACACCTAGTGTGGTCATTTCTGAAGATGCTGAGCATAACATTCAGTGTTTCAGTGTTTCAGCCACACTCATTGCTAACAGGTGGATAAAATGAAGCGCATAGCCTTTCAGTCTTGATAGACAAACACTGGTAGAATGGGTCGTACTGATGAGCTCTGTAAAGCACGCTGCCACTGGACTGGAGCAGTGGAAATAAATTCAGTGGAGTGACGAATCACACTTCTCTATCTGTAAGTCTGATGGACGAGTCTGGGTTTGGCGAATGCCAGGAGAACGTTACCTGCCTGACTGCACTGTGCCAACTGTTTGGTGGAGGAGGGATGATGATATGGGGTTGTTTTTCAGGGGTTGACCTAGAACCTTTAGTTCCAGTGAAGGGAAATCTTAATGCTTCAGCAAATCAAGACATTTTGGACAGTTCTATGCTTCCAACTTTGTGGGAACAGTTTGGAGAAGAGCCTTTTCTGTTCCAGCATGACTGAACCCCAGTGCTCAAAGCAGCTCCATAAAGGCCTGACTGGGTGAGTTTGGTGCGGAAGAACTTGACTGGCCCTCACAGATCCCTGACCTCAACCCCACTGAACACCTTTGAGATGAACTAGAATGGAGTTTGGGAGCCAGACCCTCTCGTCCAACATCGTCTGACCTCAGAAATGCTTTTCTGGATGAATGGGCAAAAAAATTCCCACAGACACTCAAAAATACTGTAGAAGCTTCCCAGAAGGGTGGAAGCTGTTACAGCTGCAAAGGGGGACCAAGTCCATATTAATGCCTATGGATTTTGAATGGGATTTTCATTAAAGCTCCTGTAGGTGTAATGCGTAGGTGTCTCAATACTTTTGTCCATATAGTGCCTCTGTTCAATCAGAACAATACAAGGCGAGTGAAATCTTTTCTTATATATTTAACACTCCATGATAGGGCTGGGCGATAAAACGATAACGTTAAGTATCGCGATATAACTTTTCCTCGATAGAGCGATAAGACAGGTTCGATAAATGTTCGATATAATACACCATTCTCACACTTCCACGTTTTAGCGAAAGCCCTGGTGGTGCTTTCTCCTGCAAGGAAAGCGACACTACTCTGCTGTCGCCAGGAGAGGGCGCACTTCCGAATTTTTCGACTTGATTAGAGAGGGAGGGGGCCACGAGTAAAAAAAGGGTCGCCAAATATACTTTAGCAACGGCTGAAACGCGGAGTTATACATTCCCTGTTTGAGTGGAGCGACCGGCGATCTGTTCTCCTGTGACCGAGTGTGAGTGACGAGGTCAGTGGTGTAACTGTACTGACCTACAGCGAACTCACCTCTTTCCGTGCATCCTAACAACTTCAGCGGTGTTAAATCACGTCTGCAGCGCCGTGTTACAGCGCCAAACCGTCGTATTTTAGTATTAGTGCATTCTCGAGCAACGAAAGTGAAAGAAAGAAGTGGATCATGTTCGAAAGTAAACTGAGGAAGCTGTGAGGCGTTGGAGAGCGGGAGAGCGCTGTCTTTCCAGGCTAGCTGTTTTTAGCTGCTGGCTAACTTGAAGCAGCGCTCCGGCAAAACACGGTGAATTGATGATACTGTAGATCAAACAAGACACAAAATCACCGCTTTCAGTTTAAACATGCCTAAAAGGAGGACTCTGTGACTGGTGTGAGAGATTCACACTGCAGATAATGCTTTTACACAGCGAGCGTCAGATATACTGCGGTTCACCCCTTAAACTACTACGATAGTATAGAGAAACCCAGTCGTCTAGCTGGTGTCTGAATACTGTGATCTGCTCTGACATGGATGTGGTAGGAGTGACCGCAGTGACCTCCCGAACCGAGCTGACGTTGAGAAACTAAAGAGTTTAGCACTGTTGTTGGCCACTTGTTTAGCGTTTGTAGCGGGGTAGCCGAGCGCTCGACACCAGACCGCTAAAATAATCTGTTTTCTTTCTTAAATCATGATTATTACAAAAATTGCAGCTGTGCTTTTCCAGCTGATAAACAGCTCAGAAACTTTCTCCCACTCTTCCATGACAGATTAGTGAAATGTTCCACTGTTTGCCGAGTGTTTGTCATGATCGGACCATAAGTGATAGTTTAAAACCACAGTTAACCACCCAGGAGCAAAATCAGCCTTCAAACGTGAAAGAAATCATGATTTGACATTTATCGCGATATGTATCGATATCGAACGATATGAATTTTGTTTATTGTGATAACGTTTTTGGCCATATCGCCCAGCTCTACTTCATGATAATGAATTTTTGGCTTTGTTAAATCATTTTTTATTCAACAATCGGTGCGATTAACCATTGTTCCCTCTAAACAAAGAGATGAAACAAATACAACATTGCATACAACAGTAAATTTACCAAATGCATTATAACAGGTGTACCAACTAAATTATAACTACAACTATAAATCAAATGATATTAAGTGCATTTGTAGGGTACATATTACAAACACAGAGGGAAAGACTGGTTTAGTTCCTTGACTCTGAGACTCTGTGACTACTTTACTGAGTTATTACTTCACTGAGTAGCTCGTGGTGATAAATGCCAAAGATAACCTGTAGTAGGACGGCTGAAATGTAAACTCAATCAGTGAGTTTCAAAACAACACCTCTCTTGTAGAGAGACCAGCGGCTCCTCAGTGACACTCCGGAGCCTTATAGAGGCACAGCACAGCGCAGGCTTCGGCAGCGAACAGCTGTGCTGAGGGAAGCATGTTCTGAAGGGTTTGCCTCAGGTGAAGAGGGTGAAATCCTTTTAGAGCTTGAGGAAAGATGAGATACGGCCCGGGAGAAACACGGCACAGTGGGAGAGAGAACAGAGAAAAGAGAACAGGCTGCAGAGAGAGAGAGGGAGAGAGGGACAAGGGGGAGAGTGGGAGAAACTGTGAGAAAGAGACAAAAAGAGAAGAAGAGGGAGAGAGAAAAACAGAGGAACGGAGAGAAACAATGGAAGTGTGAATAGATGAATAGAGAATAGTGAAATAGAGAGAAACAGAGGAATAGAGAAAAAGAAATGGAGAGAAATAGAGGAATAGAGAAATACAGGAATAGAGAAGAGAGAAATACAGAGAAATAGAGAAATGGTCAATAGAGAAATAGAGAGAAACAGAGACAAAGAGAGGAATAGAGAAATAGAGAGAAACAGAGGAATACAAAATACAGAAATAGAGACAATAGACAGAAAAGAGAAAAAGAACAGAAAAATAGAAAGAGATAGAGGAATGGTGAATAGAGAAACAGAGGAACAGAGAAAAGAGAAATAGAGGAATAGAGAAAATAGAAATAGAGAGAAATAAAGGAATAGAGAATTGAGAAATAGAGAGAAATAGAGGAATAGAGAAATAGAGAAATAGTGAGAAATAGAGGAATACAGAAAAGAGAAACAGAGAGAAATAGAGGAATAGAGAAAAGAGAATAGAGAAATAAAGGAATAGAGAATCAAGAAATAGAGAAATAGAGAAATAGAGAAAAGAGAAAAGAGAAATAGAGAGAAATAGAGAGAAATAGAGGAATAGAGAAAATAGAAATAGAGAAATAAAGGAATAGAGAATCGAGAAATAGAGAGAAATAGAGGAATAGACAAAAAGAGAAAAATAGAAGAATACAGAATAGAGAAAGAGAGAGAAATAGAGTAAGAGAGAAATAGAGAGGAACTGAGAAATACAGAGTAGAGAAATTGAGAAATAGAGAGAATATAGGAACAGAGAACAGAGAAATATAGAGAAATAAAGGAATAGAGAATAGAGAAAAAGAGAGAAATAGAGGAATAGAGAACAGAGAAACTGAGATAAACAGAGGAATAGAGAACAGAGAAATGGAGAGAAATAGAGGAAAAGAGAACACAGAAATAGAGAGACAGAGAATAGAGAAAGCGAGAGAAACCGTGAGGAAGTGAGAGAGAGTAAGAGTGAGAGAAGCTGTGAGAAACAAAGAAAAAGAGGGGGTGAGAGAGAGAAAGAGAGAAAACTATGCCAGGACTTCTGGGCTCAAACTCTCAGCAGAACTACAGAACTCATGACGACTGGCTGTGGACCCTCCTGTAGACCCCCTCGCTCTGAGAAAGGCAGAGAGGTTAAAGCAGAGCGTTAGAAAGCCAGAGCCACAAGAGACGAGCAGAGCCAGAGCCAGAGAGAGGGAGAGAGGGAGAGAGAGAGGTGAAGGAGAAGGCGCTGAAAGAAAATGAAGGAAGGAAAAACGGAGACAGGGGCGGCTGGAGGCCCCAAACGGCCGGGGCAGATGAAAGGGCCAGCGGCTGCAGGCAAATTACACCGACTCCTGTTGTCTAGACAGCAGGATAATCACTCCACCCTGCAGCGTGCGTCAGTGCACTTTAACAGCAGCCAGGCACAGCATCACACACACCTCCTCAAACTCAGCATACAGCACGGTGAACAGCCGTTAGTGCTGAGAGCCGGTAGCAGGTCAGAGAGCAGGTCAGAACGAACCTTTTCAGGTGCTAATTATCACCAGCGATAACCAGTGAGATTCAGCGTTAGTTATCGCTCACGCAGAGCTCATTAAAACCAGCAGAGACATTCGGCTGTTGAATTAGGGCTGGGCAATATGACAACATATATCGTTATTGTGATAAATTATGTCACAACAGAATACAATACGCGTTCCTGAACATATTGTGGATACTGTCAGTACTTGAACACTGACCAACTGGATATTTCATTATAAAGAGAGCAAAATTAGTCCCATTTAACTGTATTTAGTGCAGCGCAGTGCCTAATATTGATAAAAATCATTGTATTTCACATGTTTTTGTAATGTAGTGCTACTAGTTCTTCTTTATCTGTTTTTTAACTGACCAGATGTCTGAAAAAATAAATATCGTGACATATCGTGTATCATGAAAATTTCTTGAAGTAACGCGATATTTTATTTTTGCGATATCGGCCACCTCTACCACGTACACACCCAGTTACTTCCAAAAAGAAAATGTTTTATATTGATAAAAATAAACATAACACAGTGTCGCGGATGTGATGCCTCATTCTTTTTCTCCTTTAGTCATCTACACAACCTAAATCAGTGACATGCACTCAATAATCTGATCATAATCGGATTTCTGCAGTTATCTGATTATTCAAATGTTCATGTAAACAGCATACCCTGATTTCTTAGATTGGAGTAAGGTTTAGAAATCTGATTAAGAAATCTGATAAAGAGAGCTGGATTTTAGCTCAGTAATCAGATTTCTCAGTGCATGTGAACTCTTACTCTGATTTCTTTCGGATTTCTCAGTCTGCGCATGTGCGAAAACAGATGACGGTACCGGAAATCAGAAAGCAGCGTCACCACGAGACGCAGCGAAACGCTTTTGGAGCGACGCTAAAACCGACTACATTCTTGTTCGGAATTAAGGATTTAAATATTCTTCATCTTCTAGATGATGTCTGTTCATATTTTCAGGTAAAGTGCCGCAATGTTTAAAAAAATAACAGCTGCGGGATGAAGTTTTACTTTACATCACGCCACGTCTTCTTCTGTGAGTTTACTGGCTGGTTGAAAGCAGAAATCTGGTTACTAACTGATTCATGTAGACCTGGAGTTTCCCCATTGTCTGATTACTCAAGTGCATGTAAACGTGTTGATCGGATTACTGATAAAATCTGATTTTCTGCAGTTATCGGATAATTAAGTGCACGTAAACACACTCAGTGTTTCTCCACCCTGGTCCTGGAGGCCCACTGCCATGCACATTTTGTGCTTTTCCTGCTTTAACACACCCACTTTAACACAATAATGGGCTGTTAATGAGCTGATCAGTTGGATTAGGTGTGTTGGGAGCAGGGAAAAGACCAAAAAGTGGAGGCAGTGGGCCTCCAGCACCAGGATTGAGAAACACTGGCATAAATCTTCTTCAACCCCTTAAAATCCCAGGATCATTACATAGTAAGTCTTATTATTCAGTAACTACAGGGACTTCAATGCAAAGTGGCTGAGCTATTCTTAGGTTATAGAATTGTGTAATAAAGCTTTGGGCCTGCTGACAGGCATTGGCCATTTAATGGGTTAAAATAAGCCTTTCTCTCATGGGTTGTTTCAGACTGGTGGGAAACACTGTATTATGATGTAAATTTGATGAAAAGCTATTTTGTTTTGTAGAAAGAAACATCTTTTGCAATAGATTAATATAATTAAATGTGAATGTAAATCATTATGCAACTATTTAATTCATTATTATAGCAAAATGAGAAGTGAGGCCCTTTACACACTCAGTTATGTATGTCCAGTTCTTCATTAAAGGCAGCACAATCACAGATTAGGCTTATACCTCCACAAATGCCCTAATACCCACATTAAAATGTACATTATGCATGTTTACTATACTCTCGGCTAGAAAATTCAGGGTTAGCCCTGGGGCGTCCAGGGTGCAATGCCTGAACGGGACTTTAAACATAAAGCAACCTTTGGTTGCTGTCTTTTATTGACATGAGCGCGCACTGTTACATTTGTTTACCATTTACGCTCTGCGGAACTTCTATACGAGTTAAGCAGTTAACAGGGGAAAACACAGTGTTATAAAGTGGTTATAAAAGGGTTATAAAATGCATAATGTTCTGCAGACCCACTCTCCAAAGCTCAAATAACTGAGACAGAGCCACTCACCCCCCCCCCACCCCACCAACCCCCCACCCCACCAACCCCCCACTTAAGCAGGGACCTTACGCTTGTCCAAACAAGAGTTTGCATGCCCATATGTTTTGTGTCCGAATCCCCTTTGGATGTTTAGATGTGAAATAGACAAAAGCCTCTTCGGCCAGATACTTTCTAATGCACCACCAAGCTCTTAACCCCAGGGACCCCCACCCGCCCCCATACCCCACTGGAGTCCACAAAACAGCCTTAGTTTGGAAAAGAGGCACTAAAAGGTCTCCGCAGACTGCTTCTTCCAGTTTAGTCTGCTGATGCTTGGACAAGGTGCCTGTCAGAGCGGGGTCAGGATGGGAACCAGTCACACACGCTGAGCAGCTCCTTCACCCCCAAGTAATGACTGCGGAGTCAAACTCATAGAAGTTAAGTTACAAACACCGTTTTCTCCTCTTTTTTCCTCCTGCAGTGATTCAGTGCGCAGCCCTGCTCGCTTTAGCCTCATTAGTTTCAGACCCTGTGCTCTCTAACAACTTCCACGGAGACAAAAAGGCTCCAGCTGGGCTTTGATCTGCAGGGGCTACAGAGGGCAAACTCGGCGCAAAGAAAAGAGAGAGAGAGGGGGAACGAGAGCAGCCGCGTTTGGCTAAACCCAGTAACCCAGCATGCCCCTTGCTGATCACGCTTTCTCAGAGAAATGCAATGCGACGTTTGCAGCTATGCACGTGAATCGCACGTGGAGGGAATGAAAGCTGGTCGCGCGCTGGAGAAAGTTTCTTACCTTAAGGCTGGCCGCCGCGCGCAGGATCCAGGCGCTGAGCAGCAGTGTACGTGTGAAGCAGCGCAGCATGGCTCAGCGGCAGAGACACGGACAGCTGCTGCAGCCCTAATGCCGCGCAGACCCGGCGGAGGGAGGGAGGAGGCACCGACCTGCAGGAGCGCGGGGAGGCGGGGCGGACAGGGGGCGGGGCGTTCCGGAGCGAGGGGCGGGGGGCGGAGCGTGCGGTTTGATTGGCAGCGAAGAGCTCAGAAGCGTCACGGGCCGGAAATGGTACACTCTTAAAAAAAGATGGCTCTTTAGCAAAGGGATTGGGTCTATTTAGAACCATGAGTTCTATATAGAACCATTTCCATGCTTAAATCGTTCTTCAGACTGATGGAGAATGTAAGGTGGTTCTATATAGAACCTTATTGTGTCACACTGGTGCACTACAGTGGTACACTCTTAAAAAAGATGGTTCTTCAAGGGTTCTTTAGTAAAGGGAATGGGTCTATTTAGAACCATGAGTTCTATATAGAACCATTTCCATGCTTAAATCGTTCTTCAGACTGATGGAGAATGTAATGTGGTTCTATATAGAACCTTATTGTTTCATACTGGTACACTACAATGGTACACTCTTAAAAACGATGGCTCTTCAAGGGTTCTTTAGCAAAGGGAATGGTTCTGTTTAGAGCCATGAGTTCTTTTTAGGACCACTTCCATGCTTAAATGGACCTATATAGAACCTTTTTGAAAACTGTTCCACACTGGTACACTACAATGGTACACTCTTAAAAAGATGGCTCTTTGGCAAAGGGATTGGGTGTATTTAGAACCATGAGTTCTATATGGGACCTTTTTTGAAAACTGTTCCACACGTACACTACAATGGTACACTCTTAAAAAAGATGGCTGTTCAAGTGTTCTTTAGCAAAGAAAATGGTTCTGTGTAGAACCATGGACACTCAAAGAACCATTTACGTGTTTAAATGGTTCTTCAGATTGATGGAGAATGCTTTGTGTTTGGTTCTATGTAGAACCTTTTTGAAAACTGTTCTACACTCTTGAAAAAAATGGTTTTTCAAGGGTTTTTTTAATAAAGAAAATGGTTCTATATAGACTCTTGAACACTCACAGAACCCTTTACATGATTAAAGGGTTCCTTGCATCGTGAAATGGTTCTTCAGATTGATTGAGAATGTGTTGTATATGGTTCTGTATAGAACCTTTTTGAAAACTGATACACTCTTTAGCAAAGGGAATGGTTCTTTTTAGAGCCATGAGTTCTAAACAGAATCATTTCCATGCTTAAATGGCTCCTTAGATTGATAGAGAATGTGTTGTATAGGGTTCTGCATAGAATCTTTTTGAAAATTGTTCTATCTTCTTAAAAAAGATGGTTCTTCAAGGCTTCTTTAGCAAAGGTGAAAGGTTCTATTTAGAACCATGAGTTCTATACAGAACCATTTCCATGCTAAAGTGGATCTTCAGATTGATAGAGAACATGTTGTGTATGGTTCTATTTAGAACCTTTATCAAAATTGTTCTACACTCTTAAAATAGACGGTTCTTTAAGCATTTTTTAGTGAAGAAAACGGTTCTATATAAAATCTTGAACACTCAAAGAACGCTTTACACAATTCTTTGGGGTTCTTTGCATCATGAAATTCTTCAGATTGACTGAGAATGTGTTGTATACGGTTCTATACAGAACTTTTTTGAAAATTTTTACACACTGGTACACTACAAACATACATTCTTAAAAAAGATGGTTCTTCAAGCGTTCTTTAGCAAAGAGAATGGTTCTTTTTAGAGCCATGAGTTCTATACAGAACCATTTCCATGCTTAAATGGTTCCTCATATTGATAGAGAATGTGTGGAATAGGGTTCTACATAGAACCTTTTTGAAAATCGTTCTACCCTCTTAAAAAAAGATGGCTCTTCAAGGGTTGTTTAGCAAAGGGAAAGGTTCTATTTAGAAACATGAGTTCTACATAGAACCATGTCCCTGCTTTAATGGTTCTTCAGATTGATAGAGAATGTATTGTACATGGTTCTACACAGAACCTTTTTGAAAATCGTTCTACCCTCTTAAAAAAAGATGGCCCTTCGAGGGTTGTTTAGCAAAGGGAAAGGTTCTATTTAGAAACATGAGTTCTACATAGAACCAGCGAATGAGCGGAGTTCGTTACTCTGACGTAGTAACAAGCTGCTTGTTAAGGAACTATAATTTGGTGAAGGAACTGCGAACATTAAAACATATTAAACGCCGCGTTCACGACCCAGTTTATTAATTTATTACTGTATTTATTTAACTGTTGTATTAAAGCAATAGAACACTCGAGGAGAGTTATCGCCAATAACATCACGGCTGTGATGATCTACGGCGACCAAATCACAGCCGTGATGTTATTCCGCCATAACACACTCCCTCTCGTGTTCTATTGCTTAAAAGTAACTAGAGCTGCAGCACTGTTCTGCCTCAGGGTGGCGCTGTAGCAAATTGGTTCATTCGGTCCTTCATAGCCTAGGAACTGTAACTAGGCCCAGGATACCACTGAAAACCTTTACAGTGTGTCACAGCAAATCTGTAAATCTGAAAACCTGCCCAGTTTCACAAGAGTTTGGTGGGAAGAGTGATGAAAGTTATCACCCATTCCTAAAACCAGAGACAAAACAGGAGAACAAAAGAAGAAATGCTGAACCAAACATTTTGTCACCCATAAAACTACACACTTAAAAATGGTTCTTAGAGGGTTCTTCAGTAAAGAAAATGCTTCTATTTAACACTATGAACACTCAAAGAACCCTTCGCATGATTAAAGGTTTCTTCGCATCGTAAAATAGTCCTTCAGATTGATGGAGAACGTGCTGTAGATGGTTCTACAAAGAACCTTTTCGAAAAGGGTTCAAAACGGGTTTGTCTATTTTTACAGCACATTCTCCATCATTGTGAAGAACCCTTTGATGACACAAAGAACCCTTTAATCATGCAAAGGGTTCTTTGATCATGGTTTTACCGAGAACCATTTTCTTCACTAAAGAACCCACGAGGAACCATCATTTTTAAGAGTGTGGCATTAGTGACGCTATGGTGAGTGAGTTATGCCGGAGTAACCAGCCAACCTGGGACCCCTAAATACCAGGGGGTATTTCACAAACTGGTTCTAGCTACCAAAAAGCCTTCTGCTATTTTTACGCTGTCAAGCTTGTAACAATAGCAGAACCCTTTTTGGTGCTAAATAGAGCCAGGTTCTATACAAAAGCATTGTCTTTACTAAAGAACCTTTGAAGAACCACCTTTTAAAGAGCTTACTGAAGACAGGCCTGAGAAAAAACACAGTAAAATGTATGAATATTGAGCAAGTTCTGGGCTCAGATTAGTTCACCAACCAAAGATGTCCAGAGAATACTGGTCAGAAACTGATGATGGTGAAGGGCCAGAGAATAAAATGTGAGCAGTAACACCCACTAACCTGCCGCTACCATGTTGGTGCTGCCGCTGTACTGTTGACGTGGGCGTCACTTCATGCTGAGAAGAGCTGAAGACAAGGATAAAGTGGAAAAAGTGTCAAACGCTACACGCAAACATGTTCACAATGACAGTCCTGTTACAAAAATAGCTCTGGCCACATGAATAAACGTCCAATGATGTAACAATATTTTTTGTTATTGTTGGTGTGATATTCATGAAGAACTTGGAAATATGGAAATAAATGTTTTTCCGGAGAGATGTGTGTGCAGATTAATGTCCAAGATTCATTTGACTTTTAAAGAGAATATTTTTTTTCAGTTATGATGTTTTTGTTATCTTTAACACTAATACCACTAGAATGATGGCCGTCCCCCAATTTTGGCCACTATCGGTCACTTCGCAGCTCATCTTTCAGCTAAAACCAGTAGTTGGCCTATTCATCCACAGAGCCGCAGCACTGCAACTTTAGACCAGCACCCTTACCTGAATTTCAAATTTGAAATCGAGCGTTCAGGATGCAGCAGTGCAGGGTCTACTGATTCTACCCCATGTGCTCGGCTTAAAGAGGAATTCTCCCAGTAAAGTGACAAAATAGTGGAAAATTTGAAAAGATTTTGCCTTAGAACAACCTGCATGTCTCCATCATGAATGGGTTTTTAAAAAAAAGCATATTTTTGGCCAAAAGTTTCTCTCAGAACTATTGTACAACAAAGAGAGTGTTTACATGCACTTAATAATCTGACCATAATCGGATTTCGGCAGTTATTCAAGTGGTTGTGTGAACAGCAAACTCGTATTTCTTAGATCGAATTAAGGCCTGGAAATCCGATTAAGAAATCCACTCACTCTGATTTCTTTCTTTTTCTCAGTCTGCACATGTGCAAAAACAGAGCGCTGTCCCAGAAACAGCAACGCAGCACCTGCAAGATGGCAACAAAACACTTTTGGAGCGACGCTAAAGCAAACTACACGCTTGATGAAAGGAAGGATTTGAATATTCTACATCTTCTAGATGATGTATGTTCATATTTTCCGCTAAATTGATAACATTTTAAGAAAAGCTGTGGCATGATGTTTTAGTTACATTCACGTCACGTTTACATCACGTCTTCTTCTGTGAGTTTACTGACTGATTACTGCCTGACTCATGCAGACCCGGAGTTTTTTTTCCCATTATCTGATTACTCAAGTGCATGTAAACGTGTTGATCGGATTACTGGCAAAATCAGATTTTCTGCAGTTATTGGATTATTAAGTGCATGTAAACACACTCAGTGTGTCAGACATCAGGCAGTTTATTCCTATCCACTTTATGTAAACTTTTAGAGGCATTAAACTCTTCAGATGTCTGGTTCCTATCACCACCACTGTAAACAGTTCTGACTCAGTGAGTTTCTCTAGAACAGAGCGTTTCACACCAAACCACTCTGAATGAGTTTAATTAGTTTAATTAGCACATTTAATAGTGCAGACAAAAAGGTGTGATTGTCCAATCATTATTAAGACAAAGCCCAGCACTACCCTCGTCATCTCCGAGGTAATCAGAGCTGCAGCTGACATTTTAGAAGATGATAGGAATAAAATGGGGCATTCGGAAAAGCAGTGGGGACGTGTCCACTTCCTTCCCAGTGTAAATGATCTGCCTGGGTCCCTTTGCCATTGATGGACAGGGTATAGGATGACTGGCAAATTTGTCAATAGCAAGAAATGTACTGCAGTGATAGTATAGTTAAAGTGGTTCTAGGTTCTAGAAAGATTTACCTAAAAAAATAATAAACGGTCAGTATGTCACTGTGCTCAGAAGAAAACCTCATATCTCCATTTTTGTCATTTTTCAGTTTTTGAGATAATTTGTAAAGGCCTGTTGCCCTTTACAATTTGTGTGAATTTCATGAAGAATGGACTGAAAGAAACGGCCCAAAATGACTTGGAAAAAATTCTGGTTCCATTGACTTCCATTAAAAGTAAAGTAGGTTTTTTCCTTCTCCTGTAAAGTTACCATTTTGGAGATATGAGGTTTTGTTCCGACAACAGCGAAATGTAGATTTATATAGTAGATGATCACTTATCAAAAACAGCAGAACATTCTGGACAGAAACTGATTTACAAAGACTTTGGGGAGAAGACGTGCAGAGATTCACGGGACTACAGCATTGTACTCTCTGACATGTATAGCAACGGTGTATCACTGAATGAATTAAGTGCTCAAGGTGGGCTGTAAATTCAAGAGTATGACACCACAGACATGTTCAGACTTCCCTCTGAAGAGCTTACAGTGGCATTGCCTTCCATTAGGACCTGCCTGAGTGTGCGTTCTCCTGACAGCATCCATTTTTGTACGTATTTTGCCCCATCTGTCTATAAAATTTCATAAAATAGATGAAAATGAGTAATGATTGCTATCCTGTTGTTTATATTGTAATGATTATGCAATAATTTCACTTATAATTTAATTCAACTAATGCTAAAACGACTCACAATTTGATATATGGCCATATATGTACCTACATTTGACAGAGGTACGTGTATTTCATATACGTTTACATTATATGTGAATTGCTTGCTATACATTATTATAGAATCAAGGGTAAATGGCACATTCCATAAATAGAGTTCAATTTATGTCCCATTACCTTTTTACCTTTTTAAAAGCAATAAAGTGACAGCTTCCTGTAAACAGTGACGCGATCTGTACTTTAGCTTCAAATAAAATGATTAAACTGAGCATTTAATGATCACAAAAAAGGTCTCCACCTTTAATATGGCTCTCCCACCTCACTGACATTGAACTTCTCTATGAAATATGTTCATTGAAATCTAACAGTAACACCATAATAGCAATGTTATTTGGTTCCTTTACAAACAATTTAAGTTACGATAATTATTTTTCCCCAATAATTTATTTAATTTAACAAAAAACAGTCATTTAATCCTGAGCTCCACATTTTATGGACAACCCTGTTACCCAAACCTGTTCCTCCTGTAAAAAAACGGAACATTTCATTTATCATAATAGAGAAATTTGCAGCATCTTCTTGTTTTCTGCAGAATGAGCATCAGACGAGTAAGTGAGTAAGTATTCTCATTCTATTTTCTCAATTTACACACAAAACATTGATTTGTCTGCATGGCTAAAGCTTGATCATTCAACCCTGTTACCAGAATTATTGAAAGAAAAATAATGTGTATATAAATATATATATATATATATATATATATATTTTAATTCATGTAAACAGTTGTTAGTAGTTATCATGCAGTATGTGCAGCCTGTCAAGCTAAGCACTACTGAATGTTGCTTAGTTTAGACTAAATCCACAGCTCTGTCACCCATTTTTAACCTTCGATTATGAAAATGAAGTAAAACTGACATGAAAAAAGATTTTAATGAAAATATTTTGATTAAAACATATCTTCCTCTGTCCATTCCGCTTTATGTTTATATGTTTTTACTGCATTAATATCAATTATTGGGAGTATAATCTCTGTGTCCAGTAACATTCAACCCTGTCAGCCAGAATTCAGCACTGTCAGTCAGTCCTTTTTTGTGATAATAGTCTTAAAACGTTTAGTTTTTTAGGTTATGTTAGCAGAAGTGTCAGATTGGTTATGAGAATCATTAGTTCAAATTACTAATACAAGAAAAACTTTAAAGCCTTTGAAGTGATCTCCACACACCCCGTCTCGTCTACAGGCTTTTTATTTTACTGTTCTGTTTTAAAACATTCGGTTATGAAAAGGTTCAAATACAAACTTTTCACCTGGAAAAACTTATTTAAGGTTCACAATCAGACCTTAAAACCACTGTTGTACCTTTGAGGGAACATTTACATTGTTTGTACCTTGATGAATAAAAAATGTACCAGCACAGAACCTTTTCTGAAGATTAAACACTAACATTGCTTAATATTTTGTCAAAAACCACCAAAGAAAAAGTACATTTTTAAAGAGTTTTGAGGCCTAAAATGCACTCTATTCATGGAACACCTCAAACATATTCTGTCCTCTGTGAAAAAAACACAAACATTACCTACACATGCCTAAGTACATGTGCCAGTAGTGACTTCGAACTTAGAATTCTATACAAGCAAAATCAAATATACCAATATAAATTGGAATTATTTAAAACAAATAGATAGATAGCTTTTTCCTTGTTTGTTTCTGGCAGTATGTCTAAATCTTGACTTTGTGTCTAAAAATAATCACAGATTTTCAAAATATTGACTTAGTATTTCAAAATAATGGCATAATTTCTCAAAATATTGAATTAGAATCTCAAAATAATAACATAATTTCTCAAAATATTGACATAGTATCTTGAAATAATGACTCCTTTCTTAAAATATTGACTTATATTTTAAAATAATGACATATTCTTACAATGATGACTTAATATTTTAACTTATTTTCTCAAAATATTAAATTAGTATCACAGAATAATGACATGTTCTTAAAATATTGATTTAATATTTTAAAATAATGACTGTTTCTCAAAATATTGACTTAGCTTTTCAAAATAATGCCTTATTTTCTCAAAATCATGACAAGTTTTCCTAAAATATTGACTTGGTGTTTAAAAAATAATGACATATTTTCAAAATATTGATTTAGTATTTCAAAATAATGCCTTAGTTTCTCAAAATAATGAGTAATGTTCTTAAAATATTGCATTAAAAATAATGACATTCTCAAAATATTGACTTAGTATTTCATAATAATGACTTATTTCATCAAAATATTGACTGTTGTCGATTTAGTGTTTCAAAATAATTATTTCTTTTCTCAACATAGCGACTTATTTTCTCAAAACATTGAAAAATCTCAATTTTTTTTTAAGTAAGTCATTCATAATACTAACTTTGAGAAAATAAGCTATCATTTTGAGACACCAAATCAAAACCAATTCCGTACCAGAGCGTAACATACATATATAGTTAAGCAGTATGTATTAAGGTAATGGCAGCTCCCATGAAAGCTCTTATGTAGCACATGGACGTCCAGTATATTGTCATTTTATTTGATTTTTCTGTGTGGGCCATTTCATTTCCATAACCCTGAGTGACCACTGACTGACTGTCAAATGCACAGTTTCTCACGGCATGTCTTTCTAATGAAATATCTGAATATTCACAGATCAAAGAGTGTTTTTTGGCTCTGAGAGGTTTTGAAATCCTTTTCTTTCTCTCTTCTCTGATTATTATCTGGAGCAGCAACACAATGAGAACCTGTGATTTAAAATACGAGCCTTCATTAAGTCGCATAGCTGTAGGTGTGTGTGTGTGTGTGTGTGTGTGTGTGTCAGAGTTGAGACAAACTTCATCACTTCCACACGCTGCTGAGGGCCTTTGTGTCTGCACAATAGACCGTTGTTCATCTGTTTAGTGTGTGTGGGTGCCAACTATAATAGGTCGGCCTGTCACATAAAATGGAGAACGCACATTCCACCAAAGCTGTAATGATCAAGTGTTACTCAACAGAATAAAACCCCGCACCGCTGATGTGTGTGAGACAGCTAAATGACAGTACATTATATCAAACTGTTCGCCACAACAATCTTAGCACTTTGAACTGAATTATGTCACAAAGGCATTATTGTAAATGTTCAGCGCACAATACTGGCAGCCAGTGAAGGCTTTGTGAGTACAAGCTAAGCAGATTTTAGAGCTTTCACCTCTTTATCAGCACACCTGGCAGACGCTCCACGAGAATTTGTCACTATACATGATTTAGTACGAGCAGCGTGTGATCCAACCGTATACTTCATTTGAAATACTGCAGTTTATTCAAGGATTTTACCTGTTAGAATGTATAGAAATGTGGTAAGACCACCTAACCGTATGGATCCACTAAAAAATGTCTGAAATTGAAATAAAATAATAAAAAAATAAAATCATGATAAATCTAAAGCTCCACTTTTAAAAGAAATTAATAAAAAAATTAAAAATAACAAAAAAGTATCTTTTTGTATTATTTTCACAAGTATAAATTTAGGGGGTAACATTTTGGGAAAGTACCCTATAAATGATGATTTTGTATATATTTAGCTTCTTACTATCTCTATCAATGCTTTTGGTTGAAATGGATCATAACATAATGCTCTGAACAGTTCATTGCTGTTTTAAAGTATAGTTATAGTTTAAAGTTTATAGTTTGTTTTTTTTTTGGCTGGGCCGCAGCTTAACCTAATTAGGCAGAATGGTCCTTATCTGCCTATTTAGCCTACAGCTGTTTAGCTCTGCCCACTGACATTAAAGTTATGAGGAACGTTTCAACCCAGACTGCTTTTTGAATGAAGCACAATACAGGGCAGCCAATCAGAACAAAGCTCATTAGCACATATCAGTTTTAAAGGTAGAGTAAAACAGAGTAAATAATAATAATAATAATAATAATAATAATAGTAAAAACAAATGTTAATTATTTATCACATTTCATTCATTAAAACGCATATTAAAATGCTTTATAAAAAACAAAACAACTAAAAGTAAGTTTAATGAATGATCATTATTATAATAATCTCAAAGCTGCACTATGTAAGTTTTGGGGATTTGGAGACCTCTCTGGTGGAAATGTGTAACTGCACACAATGTGTAGAAGATGATGTGTAGAAGAGAATTCAAAGAGAACTCAGTCAAAACTTGGTAAAGGACGTGTCTCTGAGGATATCAGTGAATTATCTACTATTGTCATCATATCTTTATCAGTATAATGTTGAGTTTGAGATCATGTGAGATCTAAACATTGAGTTGGCCCTTCTCTTTCAGCCTGTGAGTGTGATATTAATACATGAAGACTCTGATTTTTAAATGACTATTTCAGGCTTTACAGGGCAACTTGTAGCCGTGCACATTCACCGTATTTTAGACAGTTTTTTTATTTTTATTTTCTCCTGACTGAGTTATACTGATACTTTTAATTTTAACCAAAAATCATACATAGTGCAGCTTATATTGGAAAAACTATTTTGGTAACACTTTACTGCAGGGTGCTGGTCATAAGGCTTTATGACACCTACATAAGCGTGTCATGACAACTGACATAACCATACATAAATGTTTATTAATGCTTATTCCAATAGGCGTTATTCGCTATAAAGGCTACATTTGGTAGTTTTGATCAAAATCTGCTAAAGTAGTCTTTATGACAGATGACACCTATTGAAATAAGCATTTATAGGCATTTATGTAGGGTTATGTCAGTTGTCATGACTAGCTTATGTAGGTGTCATGTAGCCTTATAAACAGCACCCTACAGTAAAGTGTTTTTTTAAATAACAGAGTACTATACATGGACTGAACACTATGCACCAGTACACTTCTGTGTGTCTAGTTTATTCTGTATTTAGTGTCTATTTATTGTATTGTCTGTTTATTTCACATTTTAGTTTGATTATTTATCTATCCTAATTTAATTTCTAATTAGTTTTTGTATGTTTTTAATGTTGTTTCTAATTATGTTATTTCTATTCGCGTTCACTTTACTTTTTTTAAATGACAGATTTTCAGCAGAAATGAATGAATGATACAGAATGTCTAACAATGAGGCTGTTACAGATTAAAATTTGTCAATTTTGCCATATGTAAGCCATATGTAACACTGCTGCACACTGAACTGACATCAGAAGACTGGCAGCCTCACCAAAATACCAAAATACCAAACACACACACACACACACACACACACACTCTCAGAAAAAGGTATGAAACTGTCACTGGGGTGGGACCCTCAAGGGTACATCTCAGTACCTTTAGTCAGGGAACATTTCTGAACCACAATCCATTATATTGGAATTATATTTTCTAAGCTGTACTGACTCCACACACCCCGTCTCGTCTCCAGGCTTTTATTTTACTGTTCTGTTTAAAACATTTGGTTATGAAAAGGTACAAATACAAACTTTTCACCTGGAAAAACTTATTTAAGTTTCACAGTTGGACCTTAAACCCACTGTTGTACCTTTGAGGTACACTAATAGTGCACCAGCCAGCTTTACTCAGTGTGCTAGTAAAGTTGCTGTGGCAGTTTTAGGCTGCAGTTTGAGGAGCTGGTGCTGGTATAATAGTGTTTTAGGTCAATAGCAGCCCTACGTCCATGTGATGTCATTTCAGTGTGCAGGAGTGTTTGCTTGCTGCTAGCAAGTGTGCAACATTGCTCATCTTTTGGCTGCTGAACAACCTTGTAATTGAGAACATCCGATGACATCCAGGGGAAAAATGTGTGAAGGACAAAACGTACCTGGTTGGGAACGTTTCTGTTTATCACCGTGAGCTATAGCTGTGATTAGGGGGGTGGGCAATATGACAATAATTTATTGTTATCGTGATCATTTTCATCATACTGTATTACACAGTATGCATTTTCTAAAAGCTTCATCAGTATTTAAAGAACACTCACCAAGAAAGAGACCATAATTAGTCCTGTTTATTGGGTTTAGTAGCTATACAGTGTGTTAAATGTGGAATAAATGTCAATGTATTCATAGTTTTTGATAGAAGTTTTGAAATGTGACATTATTAGCATATTCTGAGTTGGGCACAACACCATCTACAGAACAAGGCATGAGTTCTGTTTAAAAAGTATGTCCTTTAAAACGACTAAAATTCACCCGCCTTAAGTTGTTATTGTGGCCACACCTGCTTATTGTCGCTGTCGTGACACAACCTCTCCGAAATGGTCACTTTTCAGAAAGAAGGAAAAAATGTTCTTAACTTTGAATAAAGCTTAATGGAAGAAGATGGGTCATTCTACAGAAACGTCCACTTTTCTTTCCATAGGAGTCACTGGTGTTACCGATCCTCATTGGTGTTACACATAATAAAGGTAACACCAGAGACATTTTAATGAAAACGAAACGGCTGCTACAGAGCATCAAACCACATGTTGTCAATCATGGAATATCCACTAAAATATGTAATTTAATCCATTTGTATTCTATTTTTTCACAGTTACCTCAGAATAAAGTGGGTCACACCAGTGACTTCAGCTAAAAGCTTCATATGAAATCATGAGCTAAATGAGAATCTCTGATAGCTGAAAGACACAGTGGACTCACCATGTGCTTTTCTTCACAGATCCTCAGAAAACAGGTAAAAGGAAGTCAAGTGATGTCATCAGTGTGACTTTTATTTCAAAATAAGAGATTTTTTGTTACGCAGTAACACCAGTGACACGACTCCTGGGGACAACAACTTTCATTATATACTTTATAATATTTATTTGGAATTTGTTTACTTTATGTCATTTAATTTATATATTCCATAGTCATGTATAGATTATTGCAGTTAAAATAGCAGAAAAACATGTTTTATGGCCTCAGCCTTTACACATGACTGTGGGGACGAGCTCTTCTGTGGTGCTTGAAATTCTATATGATTGATTTAAAAACCAATATTGCTAAATTGAGGCTCAAGAAGGTGTAACTGTTAAAATAACTTATTGTTTCATATTAAAATATAAATAAATTGTAACCCTGACATGTTTTTCAAGTGAAATATATCTGTAAACACTAGGGACACAAAAATGGACGTTTCTGTAGAATGACCCAGATATTTTCCTAAGGAATTCTGGGTCATTTCTCCTGATCCATTCATCATGCTTAATATGACCCGGAACAAGGACTTACAGCGTAAATAAAGGGCCATTTTGATTTCAGGTTGCCTTTTATAGCTCTATGTGAAAAGTGCTCAAGTGAAAATGAATAGTAAAATACAAATGAACTACAGCCGTGATGAAACTTAAAGGGCCAATATCACACAAAAACAAACTGTCCTCACTTTTTTGAAATAAAATAGTTTAAAGCAATATGTAAAAATGTATTTACTTATTCAAAACACGTGCTTCACTCGTTCCCAAGTCCATATGGTCCAGCTGTGGCCTGTTTTGAAGTTATTATTTTTGTGATGTCACAAAAAAAAAGCATATTTAAAAGCATCCATCTATTCATTCTACAGCAGTTTAGCTCCGCCCATTTAAACTGAAGTTCTAAGGGGTGTACTTCAGGTTGACTTTTGTAAATGCATGTGAAAAGTGCTCATATGAAAATGAATAGTAAAATTACAGTTAAAACTACAGGTGTGATGAAAATTAAAGGGCCAATATCATGCAAGAACAAATTTTCCTCACTTTTTTGAAATAAAGAAGTTTAATGTAATATGTAAACACTGTATTACTTATTCATAAGACACTGTTCACTCACAGGTCCATGTGGCCTGTTTTGAATGTATCATTTTTGTGATGTCACAAAAATATTTACATATATCTACCTATTTCTATTTGGCCTACAGCACTTTAGCTATGTCCATTCACACTGAAGTTATAAGGAGTGTTTAGAGCCCATAGGTCAAACGCAAGGCCTACGGGCCAGATCAGGCCTGCAGCACATTGAATAAACAATGGGCAGTTTAAGTTACAGCAAAACGTTTTTTAAAAATTAACTAAAACATATGCATCATTTTTTTAATATGACCTTTTAGTGGTTCAATTTGACATCCATGGTTTAAAGCTTGGACTGCTTTTAGAATGAGATGCAGCCAATCAGAAAAAAGCTCATTTACATATATCAGTCTTAAAGGCAAAGTAACAAAAATAGCTTGTTTCATTCTGAAGGATACAGAGAGGTTGGAAGATGGTCATGTAGAAATAAATTATAACCTTGTTTAGTATAGAGAACCACACAAACCTTATACATGGACTTATAAGGGTAAAAAATGAAATATAAGAAAAATCAGGCATATGGGCTCTTTAAGGCCCACAGTAAGGTCATCTCAGTTTTACAGCCAAGAAGTATACTTACTGCATGATGTGTGCTGACAGGTAGATGGCGCTTATGGCCCAAAAATGAGAATGCTGAGAGCAGACTTATGGGGGTAACTGTGTATTTTAACGAGGCTGTGGCAGCCCATTAGGTGGCGCTGGTGGTTTGTATCAGTGTGTGGTAATGATCAGTTATGGAAGAAAGCAGCTTAAAATGGTTCTTTGAATTAAGCCAAAACAACTCACATAAATCAAACTTACAAATTAGCCTCCTTGAGTTGGAATGAACATGTTTTCTATTGTGTATATAGTAAAAACTGCTGTTTTAACCCTTTAAACTCAGAGTCTGTATGTAGGCCCACATTTCATTTCCCAGTGCTTATAACTACAGAACACATGACTTTCATAGTCACAGAATAAGTCATGACACACTCTCAGAAATAAAGGTACTAAACTGTCACTGGGGCAGGACCCCTCTTGTTCCCTCAAGGGTACATCTCAGTACCTTTAGTCAGGGAACATAACTGAACCATAATCCACTGAAATGATATGTTCTAAGCTGTACTGACTCCACACACCCCGTCTCGTCTCCAGGCTTTTATTTTACTGTTCTGTTTTAAAACATTCGGTTATGAAAAGGTTCAAATACGAACTTTTCACCTGGAAAAACTTATTTAAGGTTCACAGTTGGACCTTAAAACCACTGTTGTACCTTTGAGGGAACATTTACATTGTTTGTACCTTGATGAATTAAAGATGTACCAGTACAGAACCTTAATTTCTAACAGCGTAGTTAATAAGTCTAAACAAAAAGCCTGCAGTTTAAGGGGTTAAAGAAAAAAGCTAATCACCTAGCAAACCTCTGACTCCTCCCTGTCTCCAACACTTCACTCAGGTCCTTCCCACTTCCTTCCAGCCAGCCGGCTGACCTTTCAAATATCCATTCATCACTGGCCATCCAAGGCTACAGCAAAACCTCCTGGACTCCTTTTTATCTGCATTAAGCGGGATCTGTACTCCATCAGCAGAGCTTTTCAACACACTGGCGGATTAACAGACTCTTAACTAAGCCATGCAAACACGCAGGGTCACGAGGAAATAGGCTAAAGAGCAATACCTCAGAAAGTTTTTGGACTGTCCAGTGAAGGATCTTTAACCAGCTGTGTGTGGGTCAGTGTGTGGATGCTTGGATCTCTAATAATGCACTCAAGGATCTTGCTTTTGGTCGGGTTCTGGACACTCTGCTGGGCACCAGTGGCCTGGACCAGCATGACGGACAGCGTGACAAAAGATCAGCAAACTGTTACTGAAGGACTGGAAGGAAACGGAGCAACACTGGAGGATGAAATGGACAACCAGGAGAATATTTTAACACAGGTGAGGTGTAGTTTGTTATGATCGCAGCTGACGAATTTACTGGAATATCAAAATCTCTTAACAGCTTTGCTCAACCAGGACAAATGTTAGGACATTAGACAAGGCAAGTTTATTTATATAGCACCTTTCATACGCTGCTGTCATTCAAAGTGCTTTACAAATGAGGAAATATTTAAATCAATTAAAAATCAAATTAGAAATTAAATTATATTCACTAAAAACTTTATCTATACACACACACACACACACACACACACACACACACACATATATATATATATATATATATGTATGTATATATATATATATATATATATATATATATATATATATATATATATCAGGATGAATATAAGTTTAAAGAGCCCATATCCATATGCATTTATTAGGTGTAATTATGAAGTTTGCGTAGTTTTTGTGTACTTAAAACAGTCATAATTCACTTATACATGACCATTTTTTAGCCTATCCTAGGACTAATATTTGTAAATGAGCTCTGTTCTGATTGGCTGTGCCTCGTTCAAGCAGCAGTCAAAGCTAAAACACTCACATATGAGTGCAAAAATGGGCGGAGTTAAACTGCTGTAGGCTGAATTGGCGGACAGGTAAAAATGGGTTGCCGTTTGATGACATCACAAAAAACCATGAATTCAAAACAGGCTGTTTTGGCAGCTTTGTTTCCATATATAGACTGTATGGACTGGACTTGAGTGATATGTTTTGACACTTTAACAGTGTCTATGTTTTACTTCAACCTACTTTATTTCAAAAAGCGATTTTCCATGATATGGGCCCTTTAAACACTATGGTCTCAGTTATTAAACTATTAACCATGTGTGCTTCTGCTTGGTTGGAATGAAAACGTGCAGCTACACCAGCCCTTTGTGGACAACACTGGACACCCCAGTAATAGTGATTTAGCACTGACATAGCAATTTAGTCCAAGACTGGGCTTAAATAAATACCTTCAGAGAAGATACCTGGATCCACTGTAGTTCACCATAGACTCACCATGTAGTCTCTGGGTGTTAACTCTAAGTCTAGGGTGGAAAATATGATTTTATTTATCAGCATTGTGATGAATTACATCCCAGCATGCTTTTCTGAGTCTATTGTGGATATGGTCACAATGAACAACTACGTTTCATTACTGAGGGAGCACAATTAGGCCTGTTTTAGTGCATGAAACATTACGTAAAAATGTATTCATTGTATTTGACACTATTTCACTACTGATGTTCTCTGTTCCAACATTCAGTCACATGCAAAAGTTTGAACACCTCTGGTTGAATTACATGTGAAAACTAGAAATGTGCGTTTCCTGAAGGAAACTTAAATGGTTGCCACTTCCTGCTGGGTTGTTGCTAGGCGGTTACTATGGTGTCCCAGATGGTTGCTAAATTGCTGCTAGGCAGTTGCCATGATGTATGGGGTGTTTCTTTAGTTGTTCATAGGGAGTTGCCAAGTGGTAGCTACGTGTTGTTGAAAATGAATGGGAGTCTAAGTGAGGAACAAGCGATGAAAAATTACACATAGAGGAATGTGGGTCAGTATGACTGGGGATTAGAGCTTGGAGACCTGCCCTGAGTGAGTGCATGTAGTTTGGTGGCTGTCAGTCAAAGGAAAGTATACGTCTTGTTTGTTGGTGATAATGAATGGGAGTCTATGAGAGGAACAAGGGATGAAAAAACGACACATAGAGGAGTGTGGGTCAGTATGACTGTGGATTAGAGCTTGGGCACCTGCTGTGAGTGAGTACATGCATTTTGGTTTCTGTTAACAAAAGGAAAAAACAGGGCTGGGGTTTTGGGGGAAAATGAATGGCACTCTATGGGAAGAACAAGGGATGAAAAAACGACACATAGAGGAGTGCAGGTCAGTATGGATGGTATTTTTGCAGTAGAGTTTGAGGTCCTACCCTTAGTGAGTACATGTAGGGCAATGAAGTAACAGAGTTTGAATGGGAGTCTATAGGAGAAATGAGGGATGGAAAAAAAATGACACACAGATGAGTGCAGGTCAGAACAACATTGAATACAAGCTTGTGGGCCTGCCCAGAGATCCTGTATGTGAAAGTGTCTTTTGGTCAAGCAGAAGTCCAGTAGATGCTCGTGCAATTCATTCATATGGGACAAAAATCTGGAATTTAACGAAGATTGTATGAAAACCAATGAAAAAGCTGTATACAAGCCCGAATCACACAATCAGACTGGTAGAAAAAAAGAATAAAAGAGAAGAAGAACATAAAACAAAGAACAATATAATAAGTTTACTCATATAACCATAACGAGTTTGACGCATCCTCTGCAGAAGACATTCTTCTTTCTTCACTCATTCAAAATTTCTATTTATTTGGTTTGACATATTGATCAAAAATAAAACATACAAAATGTGCCATTACTTTTGCACAGGTTACCTTTCATATTTTTCTCCCCAGTATGTTAAATTCAGCAAATGAACAGTGCATTAACATGTGCAGAGGTGTGTCTCTGTAGAGGACGTGTAACTTACTGACACTTAAAATCAACAACAACATGTCTTTTGACCAGGGGTGCCTAAACTTTTGCACACGACTGTATCAAACCTATAGTAAAAGTAAATATCGTGATACATATCATATCATGTCTTATCATGATGTTTATATTTTGCTGTATCGTCCCCCTCCATCTGAGCATGTTCATTATACTCTGTGGGTCTTAACTGACCTCTCCAGCTCCTCGGCGACTATGATAAGGTGAAGACCCTGTCGGAGGGGCCGGACTGCCGCTGTAAGTGTGTGGTCAGGCCGCTGAGCCGGAGCGCCTGTCGGCGCATTGAGGAGGGGAACGGGAAGCCTGAGGACGTTTACACGGTGGAGACGGTGACAGGAGGACCCAACTGCAGGAAGTGTTTGTGCATCGCCCCTCCCTCAGCCCTGAACCCCTGCGAGGGAGACTTCAGGTTTAAGAAGCTCCAGGAGGCGGAGAACAGTGACATCAAGGTAAGTCCACTCTGGACCAGCCTGGAGATCACAGACAGAACCAAACGAAGCATTTCTGTCTTCTGAAACGAATTACATGCACACTATAAAAGGACAGTTCCTCAAGGGTTCTTTAGTAAAGAAAATGGTACTATGTAGAACCATGAACCATGAACTCTTTATATGATTAAAGGGTTCTTTGCATTGTGAAAGTGTTCTTCAGACTGTTGGAAAATGCGCTGTAGAAGGTTCTATATTGAACCTTTATGAAAAGGGCTCTGATTAGCACCAGAAAAGGTTGTTCTATTGTAACAAGCTTGACATCCTAATGATATAAACAAAATATAGCACCAAAAGGGTTCTATCATTATGATGTCAAGCTAGTTACAATGGAAGAACCCTTTTGGTGCTATATAAAATCCTTTTCAAAAAGGTTCTATATAGCACCAAAAGGGTTCTTCTATTGTAACAAGCTTGATATCATAATGATAAAAAAACCTTTTTGGTGCTATCTAGAATGCTTTTCAAAAATGTTCTATATAGCACCAAAAAGGTTCTTCTATTATAACAAGCTTGACATGGTAACAATAAAAAAAACCTTTTTGGTGCTATCTAGAACCCTTTTCAAAAAGGTTCTATATAGCACCAAAAAGGTTCTTCTATTGTAGCAAGCTTGACATCATAACAATAGAAGAACTCTTTTGGTGCTACATAGAACCCTTTTCAAAAAGGTTCTATATAGCACCAAAAGGGTTCTTGTATTGAAGCAAGCTTGACATCATAATGATAAAAAAACCCTTTGGTGCTATCTAGAACCCTTTTCAAAAAGGTTCTATATAGCACTAAAAGGGTTCTTCTATTGTAACAAGCTTGACATGGTAACGATAAAAACCCTTTTTGGTGCTACACAGAACCCTTTTCAAAAAGGTTCTATATAGCACCGAAAGGGTTCTTCTACTGAAGTAAGCTTGACATCATAACAAAAGAAGAACCCTTTTGGGTGCTAAATATACACCCCTTTCAAAAAGGTTCTATATAAACCTCATACAGCACATTCTCCATCAATTTGAAGAACCATTTCAAGATGCAAAGAATCCTTTAATCATGCAAAGGGTTCTTTGAGTGTTCATGGTTCTATATGGAAGCATTTTCATTACTAAAGAACCCATAAAGAACCATCTTTTTAGAAGTGTAGACATGAATTTTGCATAATTTGGTAACACTTTACTTAACAGCAGCTACATGACACCTACATAAGCCTTTAATAATGACTGGTACACAGTTCAAATGAAAATGTTTGAGCAACCCAGTAAATTATCATGTTTTGTTGATTTCCTAAGTGTAAATAAGTGAACACCTCCTCCACAGGGAACACACCTGCAGGTAAATATGGCATTTTTTAATGCACAGTTTATTTGCTGAGTTTACCATATTGGAAAACACACATCAGAAAATGTGCCAGAACTTTTATGCAGACCCACATTTCATGTTTATTTATTTTTTTAATATGCTGAATTCAGCAACTAAGCAGTAGTTGTTCATTAAAATCTGCAATAATTGTTCTCTGTAGAGGATGTGGGAACTTATTTTCAACAAAATACAACAAAAAAAAAAAAATCAACAAAATGTCATTTGACAGGGGTGCCAAAACTTTTGCTTACATCTATAATCCTGCATAAACCTTTAAAAAGCTTATTCCAATATGTGACAGTTGTCATAAAGACTGCTTTGGTGAATTCTGATGCCATTTTGCTCCAGAAAGTGTAGGAATAAACCTTCATAAGTGGTTATATGAGTTTATGGCAGTAGGTGTAATGTAGCCTTATGAACGCTGCGCTTCAGTAAAGTGGACCTGAATTGCAGGGTCTGTATGTGGGCCCACATTTCTACTACTCACTCCTATAACTACAGCTTATTATAAACTACTGAATAATTCATAGTAGATACTGAATAATGTGTCCTAAGATTAATCACTGAATAATAACTGTGTGATTTAAGAGGTCAATACCAAGAGATTCATCCTTGGGTCTATTTGTATTAGTGTGATATGGATTTTGACCAGATGTTTGGCTTTGACAGCTCTCCACCATAATGGATTTGCTGGAGGGGGCTTTCTATGGAATGGACCTGTTGAAGCTGCACTCGGTCACCACAAAGCTGCTGGAGCGCGTCGACAACATAGAAAAGGTAAATGATCCAAAAGTCTCTCATCTGTTTCAACTCACATTTAGAAACTCAGAAAACATTCTAAGCTCATAATGGAAGTAAATAAAAAATATCTTTTTGTCCAAGTAATTTTGGGCTAGTTTTGTTTGTCCATTCATTATGAAATTTTCACAAAATATAAAGCGTGGCTGGTGTTTTCAAGTTATGTTGGCAACACTTTACTGTAGGGTGCTGTTTTAAGGCTACATGACAGCTACATAACCTTTTCCTAACAACTGACATAACCCTACATAAATGTTATTCCAGCAGACATCATCCGCTATAAAGGTTGCATTTGCCAATTTTGATCAAAGTCAGCTAAAGTAGCCTTTATGACAAATGATGCCTGTTGGAATAAGCATTTATAAACAGTTATGCAGGGTTATGTCAGTTGTCATGACAAGCTTATGTAGCTGTCATGTAGCCTTATGAACAGCGCCCTACAGTAAAGTGTTACCGTTATGTTTTCATAAAAAACACAAAAATCAACTAAAATGGAGATACAAGGTTTTGTCCAAACAATGACTCTTCAGCATTTATAACTATAATAGAGTCTGTCCATGCCAGCGCACCAAGGCCCTGGATTTCCATGAAGAAATTCAAGGAAAAACTTACAAGGCAGGATATTTTGTGTCTAATACATCCCTCAACTATGGAGCCCCTAAGGGGCCGTGGTCAAAGTTGATGGCAAAGCGTTCCCTCGCAAATGTTTTGCATTCCTATCCAAACGGTTTGCATTCGCTTGCAAAAGCTGTACTTTGCTTAAGCTCAGACTTGGAGCAGCTCATTGAATTTTAAAATTGTAAACTCAGCACAGACTGGAGAAAATGAGAAAACACCTTTAACGTTAGCTATGCTAAAAACAAAGCTCTAGTGTAGGCAATGTCATTGGGCACCTCTGGTTCTTATGTTTGCTTGCTGTCTGACGAGCATATATTTTGTGAGGGAATGCAAAACATTTGCGAGGGAATGCAATGTCATTAACTTTTTTTTTAACCACGGCCCCTTAGGGGCTCCATACTCAACAACAAGACCAAAGAACAGACTTTCCGTAGGCATTCTGCACTGCAAACAATATCTTAACAAGTGAAAATGTCTTAAATGTAGTCAATAAATCTAATATCTCTCATTATAAGGCTGTATTTTACCTGTTTCTGTACATTTTTTACATTACTTGTTTTCAGTGATTTTATCTGGTGAAAGTGTCTTATTCTATCGGCAGATTAGTTTACTTGATTTGAGAAATAATGAAGATAATTTTGCTTATTTCAAGAAGTAATGCTTAAAACAAGGAGTGTGATCTGCCAATGGAATAGGACACTTGTATCAGATAAAACTGCTTAAAAACAAGTAAAAGTGTCTAGAAATAAGTTAAATAATCTCATAATATTCTTACAACTGTCTGATAATCAGAAATAGTAGATATAATGACTACATTTAAGATTTAAGAGATACATTTATAATTCATTGATTTGCTAGGAATATCTATTATAGTTATTTTTGAAAAATATATGAAAGATTACATTTCAATTTTTTTTTAATATTGCACAAAAAAGTTAACCCTCCAATAAATGAACCTGTTAATAGCAGGTAATAGTTTATTGCCCAAAATCAGTTGATTTTAAGTGCTATTTTTATTACCGTGTCATTTTGTATTATTCAGTCATTCTGTAAGCAGATAAACTCAATATTTAAAATGCAATTTAGACTCTGATGGGCAAACTTTAAAAATTCATAACTAAAATTAATAAATGAATTGGAGCACAGTTTTGAAGCTTTGCATGGTTGCTTGATTGAAATTGAAGCTTTTGCAGTAATTTTTCATGGAAATTCTTGACATGGCTGGACAGACCCTCGGTGAGTTGGCGTGAATGACCTCACACGGTCACTGAACCCAAGCAGGCAAACGGCAGTGTTGACATGTATTCCATGTATTCTGCTATAATCTGAAGGTTTAGGCTGCTGAACTCCTGATTTTAGTAGAACTGTGCTTGTCCTAATCGAGTGCCATGACTTTGTGCAGAGCATGTCCACACTGGGCTACTGCTTAAAAGAACAGACCATTAGTTTTCTTGTTTATCCCTTAAACTGTGCTGTTCCTATTCGCATACTCAGTGTTTTCATTTCAGTCTACTATGGCAGTAAAATCACTCTCTACCTTCACTTACTGCCAATTAGGCCTGTCACAATTATTACATAAACACCCAGCTACAATTATGTGAGCTGCTCACAAATATTTAAGCTGACTACACTGTTTTCCACACTTATCTTGCACAATCATGTGGTGAAAGGGGAATTCCACCAGAATCTTTCAAATTTCTACATTCAGTTCAATCATTGAGATATAAACAAAGTCAATCAGAGTGGTTTCATGTGAAATGATCCATTCTAGAGATTTTGCTTACAAAGGTGATTACAGGAACCATTTTACTGGCTATACTAAATGGCCAGAGGACCTGCACACTTCTTCTGATTGTATTTAATGTTGATAATGGAAAAATGGTAAATCCAAAAAAATTTGATTTCTTTGGGTATTAATTTCCTACAAGAAAACACATTTACTGAAACTCATCATGAATCTTACAAAAACAGCAAAAGTTTTAATGGAGAATTCCACCAATTTTCTGTATCATTAAATGGATAAGATGTAAACAGAGTCATTCAGAGTGGTTTGGTGTGAAACGCTCTGTTCTAGAGACACTTACAGGGCCAGCATTGTTCACAGTGGTGGTGATAGGAACCAGACGTCCACCTCTAAAAGCTCCCTCACAGAAAGTTACTACATGAAACAGTAATGAATAAACTGCCTGATGTCTGATGCATTGTTTTATGGTAGATTTGAGATAAGCTTTTGGCCAACAGTGTATTTTTTAAAAGCTAATCATGATGCAGAGGTACATGCAGGGTGTTGTAAAGCTAAACTGTCCCCAAAGAAAACATTCCATATAAAACTCAGAAGACTCGTGTTGGTTCACTGGTGGTTTTGGATAGTAAATAAAATGGCTATATTTGTGTTGTGACCCCTGGTTCCTATCACCACCACTGAAAAGAAAACTGAGCATGTAAGTTTCTCTACAATGAACCATTTCTCAACAAACCAGACTAAATGAGTTTATTTACATCTCAATGAGTTAATTATGCATGAATGTTGAAAAGCGTCTGGAATTACCCTTTAGCTTCTGACTGGCGCTGTAACACCTTTAGAGGGCAGCGATGAGTAATGTTTGTTTATTTGAGCCCGAGCTGTGTATTGCGGCTGGGAGCTACAAAGTATTGACAGCTAGGAAGCAGATAGCTAATCAGACAATTTGTCCACTTAGGACTTGTACTTTAATTATGGCATAACAAAAAAGGGACAATTAAATCATTAATCATAATTATTCATATGGTAAAGCTTTGCGATTGTGACTTGTCTACTTGCAAGAGAAAGTCAAGTTTAGTCGAGTTCAGTCTTTTCTGAGTAAATCTTTTCTCCCTAGTCATTTTCCGTAAACCTAACAAAGGATCGAGGGAGTGTGAAAGGAGAAAAGGGGCAGGCGAAGGGGTCACGTGCCCACCAACGGCTGGAGAAGAAAAGGCGTCTGAGCGAGTTGGAGCCTTCGCTGCAGAAGAAAGTGGCTGCAGCCTTCTCACACACGGATGTAAGTATGTGTGTAACAAGCCTGGGATGGTGAGGGGTTTACAGGCCCATATTTTGGGGAAATCAACATTTTTCTCCCTGCATTGAAATAAGAGCTGATGTAGTATGTAAACATTAACATTGTTAAAATTTCAAAACATACCATTCCATAGCCAGTCTAGACAATACAGTGAATATTGAAGCTAGGCTGTAAAAATTATATAAAAAAGATTATTTTTTGTGATGTCATGAAAAAAAACAGCTCATTTACAAATATATCAGCCTCCTGCAGTTTAGCCCCGCCCATTCACACTGAGGTTATAAGCAGTGTTTCATCTTTTTAATGGAGGCCCAATACAGGGCAGCCAAACAGAACAGCTCATTTACATAATCAGTCTTAAAGGAATAGTGACACAAACAGCCTCTTTCAGTCTGAGGGATAAAGGGAGGTTGGAAAATGGTCACATAAAAATGACAAATGTTTTCACTGTTTTTTGTGAATAAAACCACACAAACACTATAAGCAACTAAAATAAAAACAGGTTGGGGTGCTTTAATTTGAGCTTATTTCCACAAGCTGTGAATGCGGTTGCCCCATTATATGCTGAAACAACATAAAGTGTTTGTTGTATTTATACTCAGCTCCTCTCCCAGTTTAGTCACCACCAATTCCCATCCACAGGCTATGACTCCCCCAGCCTGTGGGAGGGGGGGTGTTCATCTCAGACTCCTAATCATGGAGGGTGAGCTGTTGTCAGGATTTAACTCATGGTGTCTTCCAATAATCAGGCATTTAGACAGTCACACCGCTGAAAACATGAAATCACAGAAAGAAACATCAGAACAATATTAAATGGTTGTGAATTTAAAAACAGTTTTAACACTTTGCTGTAGTTTTTTGGTAACACTTTCTATGAATGTTGCCTTTGTAAGCATCTATAAACACATTTATAACATGTAATAATGTATTCATAGGGCATTATAAACGTGGTTATAAATATTTATAAAAAAGAATTACACTGGATTACACTTTATAGCCATGTTTATTATACATTATGAATTGTTAATATAATGCATTATAAATAGTGTTAATAACATGTTATACTGTCAGTGCCAAAGAAGTCAGTCCCAGCTTGGAGAGCGTAAAGACAAATACAAAGCTAACGGTGGTGCACATTACTCGTAACACTGGAGGAGGCTTTAGTACAGTACGCTTCACTTTACTTAGAGTGGACAAATATGACTTATGAGCTCTTATAATTTATTATGATCAGTACTTATAATGTATTATGTTAATTCATAATGCATAATAAACTATATGGCTATAACATGTAATGCATTTTTATAAATATTTATAGCTATGTTTATAATGTTTTATGAATGCATTATAACATGTTATGAATGTGTTTATAGATGCTTACAAAGGTGACATTCATAGAAAGTGTTACCATTTTTTTTTGTAATCTACAAATCTAAGAGCTACACTCTTAAAAAAGGTTCTTCAGATTGCTGGAAAATGTGCATGAACGTGCTATTTTTTGAAAAGGGCTCTATATGGCACCCAAAATAGTTCTTCTATTCTTACAAGCTTGACATCATAGGAATAAAAGAACCCTTTTGGGTGCTATATAACGCCATTTTTCTTCAAAAAGGATTCTATATAGCACCCAAAAGGGTTCTTCTATTATTACAGTGCCAAGCTTGTAACAATAACCCTTTTGGGTACTATATAAAACCCTTTTCAAAACCCTTTCCTGATGCAAAATAATCCCTGAATCATGCAAAGCGTTCTCTGAGTGTTTGGTTCTATGTAGAACAATTTTCCAAAAGGTTCTATTGAGAGCCATCTACAGCACGTTCTCCATTAGTCTAAAGAACCCTTTCATGATGCAAAGAACCCTTTGATTATGCAAAGCATTCTTTGAGTGTCTGGTTCTATATATAGCTGTTTTCTACTCAAGAACCCTTGAAGAACCATCTTTTTTAAGAGTGTAACTGTTCTTTCGAAGCGTGTGAGGAGCTGCTTTAGCTCAGGTCACACTGGGTTAGTTCATCTTTTCATTCTGTGTTGGACACAGAAATTTAAGCTTCTTTGTTCCAGAGTGGCACAACTGTCCAACTTAAGAGACTCTCCATGGCAAGAGTCTGAGAGGGGGAAGCCCCCCCACCCCCAACCCCGAGGTGGGAGCACTATGACTGGGAGAGCTGTAAACTGTGGGTGGGAACTTGTAATGACCATAAACTGTTTTCTTGACTTAACTGAGCTGTTGGTTTAAAAAAGGAGAACTTTTGACTAAATTAAGTTTAGAAAGTTAAAAACAAAAAGCTATTTCAGAAAGTTAAAATTTCTAGTTGGCCAAACTTTTAAAAGGCCCATATTCTACTTTATTTTGGTATTTTATTTAATTTTTTGTCCACTTCTACTGTTTGTGTGGTTTTCTATACCAGTTCATTTTTACATGACCACCATCCCTTAGAATTAAACAGGCTGTTTTCGTTGTCGTGCCTTTAAGACTCTAAGCATTGTTCTGATTGGCTGCCCTGCGTTGTGCCTCATTCAAAAAGCAGTCCAGGCAGAAACACTCCTTGTAACTTCAGTGTAAGTGGGCGGGGCTAAATTGGGAGTAGGCGGGTACATGTAAACGTCACAGTTTGCATGACATCACAAAAACAAGGAATTGAAAATGGGTTATTTTTGCAGCTTAGAGTCTAGATATGGACTGGAGAGTGAACACTGCAAGAAATGAGATCTTCAAGTTTAAACATCTTAAATGTAGTCAAAATATCAAATATTTCTTATTATGAGACTGTCGTAAGAATATTGCAAGATTATTTAAGTTAGTTCTAGACATTTTTTACTTGTTTTAAGCAGTTTTATCTTATAAAAGTGTCTTATTTCATTGTCAGATCATGTTACTTGTTTTGAGCATGATTTCTTGAAATAAACAAAATGATCTTCATTATTTCTCAAAACAAGTAAACTAATCTGCCAATGGAATAAGACACTTTCACCAGATTAAATCACTTAAAACAAGTAAAAATGTACAGAAACAGGTGGAATAATCTTATGATATTCTTACAACAGACTCATAATAAGAAATATTAGACTTATTGACTACATTTAAGAAGTTTTTGCTTGTTAAGATATTATTTTTTTTTATCTTTATGCTTAGAAACTTTAGCAGTGTTTGCATACTACATTAAACCTTTGTTAAAAAAGTTTTCCATGTTATGGGCCTTTTGGTTTTTATAGTGTAGTTTAAGGGTAGATCCCAAATATAGCACATGACCAGTTATAAGCTCTGACCAGAGTGAACACAAAATGCCTTACTCTTACCAAAATCAAAAATATGCATGACCAGTTCTGTTTCTGGCCACTCCAGCAGAGTAATTCTAACTCAGAGGCACATCTAGCTGCTAAAAAAAAACGTTTAACTAATTTCAGATGCACTGATGTGATTTAATTGTTTATCTTTATTTATATACACATACAAACACACAGATATTAAATAAGAGGTTGAACAGTCAAGGCTGTCGTTTCCTGTAAACCATTTGTGTAAAGTACAGGGTTTACAGCATGCACTGCAGTAAGTGCCCAACCCAAATACCCACACTGTATAAACTCTGTTAGCCAACCCCTAAGACTGACCATTGAGAGAGGCTTTAATCTACACTGGGTTTAAAGTGCATGTAGCCTACAGGAAGGTAGCCTGCTACAAAATTACGAGACTATAAGAAGAATGCATGTTAAAGTTAATGACCAGCAGCACCTACAATAAGCTCTAAGGCCATATACAACCACTGTAAAACTCTATACACAGACCGTTAAGCCTTTACACACTCCGAACTACACACACACATACAGGGAGGATTCAGCTGTTAGCAGGCCGAGCAGAGACTCGTGCTAAGCTCCAGCACTGTGGAAAGAATTAGCCGACTTTGCTGTGTCAGCCCGGCAGACTTTTCAATACAGTATCATTAGATCAAAGCCAGTGTCCCAAAAGTCCATTCAAAGCATTCATCTCAACCACAAATTCTCCTTATTTCATGAAATATGTTAGTAATACAGCCACAGAAAGCTGGCATCCAAACTAAAAAAAGTTCTCAGAGTCTGATCTGTATTTACGCTAATCTAATTCATCCTATTTGGCCTACTTTTTGTTCTTGGTTTGCAGAAGAAGTATGAGGAGAAGTTCGTTGGTGCTCAGGGCTCCAGCAGGCCACTGCTGAAGAGGAGTCACTCTGAAGGCCCAAAGGAGCAGAAACCTGAAAAGACCAAAATGGGACCTAATGGGATGAGCATCAGGAGCGTGACCTTCTATAAAGCTGATACTGAAGAGGATGAGGACGGAGAACAGAATGGTCAGCCTGCTATACTCACACCGACTGGCCACTTCATGTAGTCCACCTCCTTGTTTCTACACTCATTGTCCATTGAGGTGCACTTTGTAGTTCTACAGTTACAGACTGTAGCCCATCTGTTTCTCTGCATACTTTGTTAGCCCCCTTTTACCCTGTTCTTCAGTGGTCAGGACCCCCGCAGGACTACCACAGTTATTATCTGGGTGGTGTGTCATTCTCAGCACTGCAGTAACACTGACGTGGTGGTGGTGTGTTAGTGTATGTTGCGCTGGTACGAGTGGATCAGACACAGCAGCGCTGGAGTTTTTAAACACTTCAGTGTCGCTGCTGGACTGAGAACCAAAAATATCCAGCCAACAGCGTCCTGTGGGCAGCAACCTGTGACCACTGATGAAGGACTAGAGGATGACCAACACAAACTGTGCAGCAGCAGATGAGCTATCGTCTCTGACTTTACATCTACAAGGTGGACCAACAAGGTAGCAGTGTCTAATAGAGTGGACAGTGAGTGGACACAGTGTTTAAAAACTCCAGCAGCACTGCTGTGTCTGATCCACTCGTACCAGCACAACACACACTAACACACCACCACCACGTCAGTGTTACTGCAGTGCTGAGAATGATCCATCACCCAAATAGTACCTGCTCTGTGAGGGTCCTATGGGGGTCCTGACCACTGAAGAACAGGGTAACAAAGTATGCAGAGAAACAGATGGACTACAGTCTGTAACTGTAGAACTACAAAGTGCTCCTATATAGTAAGTGGAGCTGATAAAATGGATAAAGAAATACAAGGAGGTGGACTTAATGAAGTGGCCGGTCAGTGTATATCAACCTTGCAAAAGACAGTAGTCTCTCTTTGACCTTTCTGGGAGGTTTCAGAGCCTACGTTATGGGTTTAACCATAAATCGTATCTTGGAAAGTGAAATTATCTTAAATTTAGTTGATACATCTAGTATTTCTCATTTTGAGAGTGTTGTGGGCTTCACTGGGTACTCAAAATGAGAAATATTAGATGTATCAACTACATTTAAGATAATTTCATTTGCCTGTCATTTTTTGCAGTGTACTGCTGGGGTCCAGTTTAGCTGGACATTATTTTCCAATCCTGAATGCCTAATTTGGATAATGGAATGCAGTGTCAAAATAACTTGGCACAAGAAAATCAGCTTTTGTTCTTTTTTGGTATGTTTTTATCCAGTTTTGTGGTTTTTAGATGGCCACACAAGGTTCGACTGAGTTAGCCGTGTTCTTTTGGATCCAATACTTGAGGACATTTAACCACTCCATGTTTCTGATCTACTTATACAAATAAAAGCACCTGACTCAGGTGATCAAGGGCACAAGATTAACTTTCCTAACTGCCTCAGGTGTGCTGGGAGTTGGGATTATCAAAGAACAGTGGATATAAAACATCTTCGTGGTCAAGATAAATGATGACAGACATTTTTCCATCCTGCAAACAGACAACTATTAGGAAAATAATTGAAATAAAAAGCCTTTGATACCCTGATTGCCTCTAAGTAAATAAGTCTTTTTACTTGGATGAAGCAATTTTATCCCTTGCACAAAAGTTTACACACCTTCAAGTTGCTGGGGGATCTCCTGTGCACAGCCTGGTTTAGGTCATTTCACAGATTTTCAGAGATTTGAGGTCTGAGCTCTGACTCGGCCATTCTAAGACACTCATCTTCCTTCCTTTAACCATTTCTTGGTTGGCTTGGATGTGGAGTTCAAATCATCATCATGTTGAAAGGGGAAATTCCTGTTCATCTTCAGATTTCTGACAGAGGCCTGCAAAGTCTGAAAAAACCATATATCTTGATATTTGCAACTAGTCCCATCTACCTTGACTAGAGTCCCAGCTGAAGAAAAGAAGCCCAAAAATATGGCACTACCGCCATCAGGCTTCACAGTAGACATGGTGTTCATCAGCTGATGAGCCGTGTTGTCGTTGCATCAAACATATCTTTCTCTAAAGGCAAATGCAGAAAATTTGGGCTGTTGTCACGTACAATGCCTTGGTTTCTGACACTGTATGACACACTTATATCAATATAACAATAGACCCTATTATGTTGCATGGTTAAAAACAGTGGTAGCAGCCATCTTGAAGCTTTTTGTCTGTCCTCTTGTCGATAGATAATATCTATATACTGATACAGAGTCAGAAATCACATAAGCCAGTCTATTAGAAATTACGTAACAGCTCCACATGGTTTGAGTCAATTATTTAATGGTTTAGGCCTGCAGTTTGCATAATGTTAATTGTTGAGGTATAAGCTTCCATTACTTGTTAACTGCATTAGCCTTGTAGTTTCAGTGTGAAACTAAAGAAACACGCATATCTTGGCTGATTGACTACTATCAGAAACTGTGCAATTTTTTGGCCAACCTATCATTAAAAGTTCTTCTCTCCCCTTTCTACCCTCCACAGCAGCGACGGATGATGTCCTGAGTGGGGACGGTTCAGTGGATCTAATAATAGAAGACCAGATCCCCAAGCAGCAGCACACTGTTGCTACTCCAGCCACAGGCCCTTTAACCACAGCCACCACGGCTCCTGAACCCAAACCAAGCGCCAGCTCACAGAACATCAACAAACCAGCTGATCCTCTGGACAGACCAACCACCACGAATCTGCTCACCGTGACAAAGCAGCGGCCTAAACTGGAGACAGAGAAAACCGAGGAGACAACTACAACCAGCTCCACAATGTCGGTCGTCTTGACAACCTCAACCACCGTCACCGCACAGCCGGCGGCCACCAACAAAGCAGCATCCATCACTGCCCCTCCTACAGCTCCAAAACCACCACCCAACTCCACTGCTCCCGCCAAAAAGCACAAATCCCGCCTCACCTGGGACGAGGGACCTGCTGCAGCAACCACAGTGGCCCCAAAGAACTCCGGTAAGCTTGTTCACTGCTCATTGACCACTGTGTACATTGCTTTTGTTATGATAATGAATTTAATTTGATTGTTTTATAGCCTTTAGAGAGTTTCATAGCAAAGTAACAAAAAACAAAAAAAATGCCAGACATTGATTTGACAGACATTTGATTTTGACAGCTTTTTTTAAAACTTTCTGCATAATTAAATCATTAAAATGTAAAATCTCATTCAGAGTGGTTTGGTGTGAAATTCTCTGTTCTAGAGAAACTTACCGAGTCAGAACAGTTCACAGTGGTGGTGATAGGAACCAGACGTCCACCTCTAAAAGCTCCCTCACAGAAAGATGCTACATGAAATGGTTATTAATGCACTGACTGATGTCTGAGACATTGTTCTGATTGTTTTAGATGGTTTTGGCCTAAAACTAAATATTTTATATATATTCATGGTGGAGGGATACATGCAGGGTGGTGTAAGGCACAAAACGTTTTTTTCCCCCAGTTTTTCCCACTATTTTATCATTATCATCATTACATATAAAAACTCAGAAGACTCATATAGGTTCACTGGTAGTTTTGGATGGTAAATAAAATGGCTATATTTGTGTCGTACACATGGTGACCCCTGGTTCCTATCACCACCACTGTAAAGACATTTGAGTATTTCTCAACAATTATTTCATACCAAACCACTCTGAATGACTCTGTTTACATCTCAACAATTGAATTACACAGAAATTCAGCAGAATTCCCCTTTAATTTGAGCAATTTCTTATGTTAAATAAGTCTTTCCAGCAGCTTAGAGTAAAGCAATTGTTGTTGTTACTTAGCATGTGGTGGTCAGTGGTGAGAAATTCTTTTTTGACCAGTGAGCTTATATAATCATGTCATTATTAGATTAGTGATTGATTGGTGAATACTAGGTTAATCTTCTACATCTCTTATTTATAACTTGTGTAGTGTTCATAATGCTGGTACACTGGTAAACTTTACCATGCTGTTTATTGTAGACTGAATTTAGATACACGACATGGCCAAAAGTATGTGAACACCTGACCATCACACCCATATGAGCTTGTTGGACATCCCATTCCAAAACCATGGACATTAACATGGAGTGGGTCCCTCTTTTTGCAGCTATAACAGCCTCCACTCTTCTGGGATGGTTTTGACAAGATTTTGGAGTGTTTTTGTGGGAATTTGTGTCCATTCAGTCAAAAGAGCATTTGTGAGGTCAGACACTGATGTTAGATGAGAACACTTGGCTTACAATTGACGTTCCAATTCATCCCAAAGGTGTTCAGTGGGGTTGAGGTCAGGGCTCTGTGCAGGCCACTGGAGTTCCTCCACACCAAACTCATCAAACCATGTCTTTATGGAGCTGCTTTGTGCACAGGGTCTCAGTCATGCTGGAACAGGAGAGGGTCTTCCCCAAACTGCTGACACAAAGTTTGAAGCATATATTTGTGTAAAATGTCTTTGTGGGCTGTAACATCACCCTTCACTGGAACTAAGGGGCCCAAACCCTGAAAAACAGACCCAGTTCATTATCCCTCCTCTACCAAACTTTACTGTTGGCACTGTGCATTTCGGGCATCAAACCCAGATTCATCCATCAAGATAGAGTGATTCACCACTCCAGAGAGCACATTTCCACTGCTCCAGAGTCTAGTGGAGGTGTACTCTACACCACTCCAGCCGACACTTGGCATTGAGCATAGTGATCCTTGTCTTGTGTGCAGCTGCTCAACCATGAAAACCCATTTCATTAAGCTCCTGACACACAGTTATTGTGCTGACATTCCTTCCAGAGGCAGTTTGGAGCTCTGTAGTGAGTGATGCAAAACAGGATAGGCTTTTACCTGCTACATGCTTCAGCACTCAGTGGCCCCCTTCTGTGAGTTTGGGGGATTGCTGCTTTGGGGCTGAGCTGTTGTTGCTCCTAGATGCTTTCATTTTAAAATAATAGCACTTGCAGTTGTCCAGGGCAGATCTAGCAGAGCAGAAATTTCACAAACTGACTTGTGGCAAAGGTGGCATCCTATGACAGTGTCCAAATACTTTTGGTCATGTAGTGTTCCTGCTGTGTGGCAATAAACTTGTGGCGTAATTATTCCCTGTCTATGGTTTTGTAATTTATAGGTGTATGCAAGGACACTTTGGCTACTATCGGTGATCCTGTGACACACAACGCATACGGTCGCAACGAAGGTGCCTGGATGAAAGATCCAAAAGGAAACGGCAACGTCATCTATGTCACAAACTACTACTATGGCAGCAACCTGCTGGAATTCCGTGACATGGAAGCATTTAAGCAAGGTAATTCAACTCAGTCTTCAACATTTTTGCCGTATCTCAATTCTCAGTAATTTTTCATCATTTTAAATGAGCTGCAGTGCGTGCACCATTAATGTGGGGTAGACTGCAAGCAGTTACTGTAAGAACTTTGCTAGTATGTCAACATTCTGGCCCATTTCTTCTGACCTGCAATTTACACAACACAACTAGACACACAAAGAACAATAAAGCAATCAAAATAGTAGCACATTATCAAAAATAACAATTCATTAAATCACTATTTGGTACTAAAGTGCTAAAAAGGTATTCTGCTTAATTGACATGATCCCTTTCAGTGATTAGTAGGCAAATATCACATTGTGGGTCACTTAATGACCACTGTCCCACATGTACAGCTCGAAGATTGACAACGTAGGCATTGTTATGGATGTTTCTGATTTTGTCCCCCATTCAGGACGTTTTACAAACTCCTACAAACTCCCCTACGACTGGATTGGCACAGGTCACGTGGTCTACAGTGGAGCATTCTACTATAATCGGGCCTTTTCTCGCGACATCATCAAATTTGACCTCCGTCTGAGGTACGTTGCTGCCTGGACCAGTCTGCATGATGCCGTGTTTGAGGAAGAGGAGGAGGAGACGCCCTCGAGGTGGAGGGGGCACTCAGACATTGACTTTGCTGTGGATGAAAGCGGCCTGTGGATGGTGTACCCAGCCCTGGACGAAGAAGGTTTATACCAGGTCAGCTCAAGTCATTAGTGATCTCAGTATCGTCTTTGATTCACTACCTAAGCAGCACACCAACTGGATACTAAACACCAACACAAAAAAAAAATTAAATTTTACATCAACAAAAAACTGCCAATACAAATACAAAATTATACAATATGAAATACAAAATTATGTCTATGTAATATATTTTATATATACAAATAAATTCCACATTACTCTTTCAGCGTACTATAGGATACATACTGTGTAAACTAAAAAACAAGTTCCTTAAAGGTTGCTCTAAATGTACAGGATTTTAATCCAGTATGAATCTGCAGCGTGTGTAGTTTTACAGTCTGACTGTAATAATTGTGGAGAGATTTTAATCCAGTATGAATCTGCAGTGTGTGTAGTTTTACAGTCTGACAGTAATAATTGTAGTGATTTTAATCCAGTATGAATCTGCAGTGTGTGTAGTTTTACAGTCTGACAGTAATAATTGTAGTGATTTTAATCCAGTATGAATCTGCAGTGTGTGTAGTTTTACAGTCTGACAGTAATAATTGTGGAGCGATTTTAATCCAGTATGAATCTGCAGTGTGTAGTTTTACAGTCTGGCAGTAATAATTGTGGAGAGATTTTAATCCAGTCTGAATCTGCAGTGTGTGTAGTTTTACAGTCTGACTGTAATAATTGTGGAGTGATTTTAATCCAGTATGAATCTGCAGTGTGTGTAGTTTTACAGTCTGACAGTAATAATTGTGGAGCGATTTTAATCCAGTATGAATCTGCAGTGTGTAGTTTTACAGTCTGACGGTAACAATTGTGGAGCGATTTTAATCCAGTATGAATCTGCAGTGTGTGTAGTTTTACAGTCTGACAGTAATAATTGTGGAGCGATTTTAATCCAGTATGAATCTGCAGTGTGTGTAGTTTTACAGTCTGACTGTAATAATTGTGGAGTGATTTTAATCCGGTATGAATCTGCAGTGTGTATAGTTTTACAGTCTGACTGTAATAATTGTGGAGTGATTTTAATCCAGTATGAATCTGCAGTGTGTGTAGTTTTACAGTCTGACAGTAATAATTGTGGAGTGATTTTAATCCAGTATGAATCTGCAGTGTGTGTAGTTTTACAGTGTAATGGTAATAATTGTGGAGTGATATTAATCCAGTATGAATCTGCAGTGTGTGTAGTTTTACAGTCTGACTGTAATAATTGTGGAGTGATTTTAATCCAGTATGAATCTGCAGTGTGTGTAGTTTTACAGTCTGACTGTAATAATTGTGGAGTGATTTTAATCCAGTATGAATCTGCAGTGTGTGTAGTTTTACAGTCTGACAGTAATAATTGTGGAGTGATTTTAATCCAGTATGAATCTGCAGTGTGTGTAGTTTTACAGTCTGACAGTAATAATTGTGGAGCGATTTTAATCCAGTATGAATCTGCAGTGTGTGTAGTTTTACAGTCTGACTGTAATAATTGTGGAGTGATTTTAATCCGGTATGAATCTGCAGTGTGTGTAGTTTTACAGTCTGACTGTAATAATTGTGGAGTGATTTTAATCCAGTATGAATCTGCAGTGTGTGTAGTTTTACACTGTAATGGTAATAATTGTGGAGTGATTTTAATCCAGTATGAATCTGCAGTGTGTGTAGTTTTACAGTCTGACTGTAATAATTGTGGAGTGATTTTAATCCAGTATGAATCTGCAGTGTGTGTAGTTTTACAGTCTGACTGTAATAATTGTGGAGTGATTTTAATCCAGTATGAATCTGCAGTGTGTGTAGTTTTACAGTGTAACGGTAATAATTGTGGAGTGATTTTAATCCGGTATGAATCTGCAGTGTGTGTAGTTTTACAGTCTGACGGTAATAATTGTAGAGTGATTTTAATCCAGTATGAATCTGCAGTGTGTGTAGTTTTACAGTGTAATGGTAATAATTGTGGAGTGATTTTAATCCGGTATGAATCTGCAGTGTGTGTAGTTTTACAGTCTGACTGTAATAATTGTAGTGATTTTAATCCAGTATGAATCTGCAGTGTGTGTAGTTTTACAGTCTGTCAGTAATAATTGTGGAGTGATTTTAATCCGGTATGAATCTGCAGTGTGTGTAGTTTTACAGTCTGACTGTAATAATTGTAGTGATTTTAATCCAGTATGAATCTGCAGTGTGTGTAGTTTTACAGTCTGACAGTAATAATTGTGGAGTGATTTTAATCCAGTATGAATCTGCTGTGTGTGTAGTTTTACAGTCTGACAGTAATAATTGTGGAGAGATTTTAATCCAGTATGAATCTGCAGTGTGTGTAGTTTTACAGTCTGACAGTAATAATTGTGGAGCGATTTTAATCCAGTATGAATCTGCAGTGTGTGTAGTTTTACAGTCTGACAGTAATAATTGTAGTGATTTTAATCCAGTATGAATCTGCAGTGTGTGTAGTTTTACAGTCTGACAGTAATAATTGTGGAGCGATTTTAATCCAGTATGAATCTGCAGTGTGTAGTTTTACAGTCTGACGGTAATAATTGTAGTGATTTTAATCCAGTATGAATCTGCAGTGTGTGTAGTTTTACAGTCTGACAGTAATAATTGTAGTGATTTTAATCCAGTATGAATCTGCAGTGTGTGTAGTTTTACAGTCTGACAGTAATAATTGTAGTGATTTTAATCCAGTATGAATCTGCAGTGTGTGTAGTTTTACAGTGTAATGGTAATAATTGTGGAGTGATTTTAATCCGGTATGAATCTGCAGTGTGTGTAGTTTTACAGTGTAACGGTAATAATTGTGGAGTGATTTTAATCCAGTATGAATCTGCAGTGTGTGTAGTTTTACAGTGTAATGGTAATAATTGTGGAGCGATTTTAATCCGGTATGAATCTGCAGTGTGTGCAGTGTGTCTTAAATATTATAATAATAATAATTCTTATCATTCCCAGGAGGTGATTATCCTGAGCAAGCTGAACCCAACCGACCTGCAGAAAGAGAACATCTGGAGGACAGGCCTGAGGAGGAATCGCTATGGCAACTGCTTCGTCATTTGTGGCGTCCTTTATGCCGTGAACAGCTATGACCGCATGCACGCTAACATCTCCTACGCATTCGATACGCATACGCACACACAGATGGTGCCAGGACTTCCCTTCGTAAACAACTACACTTACACCACACAAATCGACTACAACCCAAAGGACCGCAAGCTGTACTCATGGGACAATGGCCATCAAGTGACCTATGATGTGATTTTTGCCTATTAATTACTGTCATATCCGTTAACTAGAATACTGTTCAGCACTTTTTGTATAAAATAGCGTTTTTATAAGTCTGAGTGGATTGTAGATCAGTCTACGTGTCAATGTTTTCTTTTTTTATAACATGCCACTATTTTGAGTTGAATTGTGCAAAGTGCATGTCTGTCTTGTGTGCGATGTTCACAGAGGTGTTAATGACAAAGTTTTTATCGTAACTGCTTACAATGTATATGACTGTTGTATATAATGTAGTATATTTAAAATAAATCTTTTGACAATTTATCCTACACTTTAATAAGTTACTTGTCTTTTTTTTAACTAAAACCTGGGTCATTCTCCATTTGGAGTGGGAAACCATGTCACAGAGGTTGCAGGGCTTAAAAAAAGATGCTTTAAATATTAGACACAGCTCCAAAATTCAGTATGTACATTAACACAGTTGACCTAAGATTAAATAATACTTTTCCCTGATGATTCTCTGATTTTTCTTTTTTTATCCTGTTTCATAGTCAGTCTGCTTGTAAAACAGCTCGTCACAAAACATTTGAGAAACTATTTTTAATATAAAACAATATTTTTAAGAGGTTTAACTTGGGAATTTGTATAAAACAGATTCATGTTTACTTTTTATATCATTGACGTTATACTACATTTAAAAATATGTATTTTATTTTGAAAAATTCATTGGTCACAGAGATTGGGGTCACTGGTGTTATCAGGACTCTTATTTTACATTTTAACACAGTATTTTCAGCTCTGTTAAACTGCTTCTTTGGGTCGAGGCTCATCAGAGAGGAAGCATCTCAAGGCACAAGAAGGCGAGTCACACTTGCTCACTATATTTCATTAATTTATTAGTAATTTTCTTCATCAGGCAGCTCATAACTTCTATGTGTCACCGGTGTTATGCGCTTTAATGGCTAAGTAGTTAAAATGTTGTCAAAATAATGTCTTATTATTATTTTTATTACTGATTTTAAATAGTTGCACAAGGTCACCTGATCACCAGAGAGTCAGCCAATTTACAAAATCCTCAGTTTTAACCAGAATGTTGCTGGAGTCACAGTCACTGGTGTTACACCATATTCATACAACACCAGTGACTGTAAAATATGTTTGGAATTAAGCTCCCTTTTTGGCATAGATGATAATAGGAGATGTCAATGGACATATTACTTTAGTTTTGGGATGAAAGAAACTGATTTTTTAAAAAATGTATCCACCTGAAATCGAGAATGACCCACTTACATATGAATTTTTCTCAAAACTCTACAAGTACACAGTTTCTATACAAGTATGCCAAGTCCAGAGGAATGTCAGAGTTTTGGATCCCAGAATGGAGTTTAAATAGAATCAACTCTGAACAAACAGGAAAGGAGAAAGTCGAGGTTTAAGAATAAATACGCTGCACTATCATTATATGTTATATAATATAACCATCATGTATATTTATAGCTATTTGACAGTAAAATCTGATGAAAACAAGCAAGGATATGAAAAAAGCGTGAGATTATTTGACATGCAATGCTTTCCCAAGACCACAGACACCATCTCACCTCTGAGGGATGAGCTCCTTTCCTCAAAGCACCTGCAGAATCAATCACCCAGCACTGCAGCCAGGCCGGCTTGTTTCACGCAGACTGACAGAACTCGAGGGAGGTACTGTAAATTACACCATGACACACACACCGTGGGTCAGCCAGCACTTCATCATCTGAAATGAAGAAAAGATGATTATGCAACATACAATACAAGACATTCCAAGTCACTGTCCTGAGTGATATAAGGGTGATGTGCAATCTGTGTTTGGGCTGGATTCACTCCTGTGAGGCTGAAGAGAGATTTTTTCTGTCCCAACTTGTTCGCGAACCTCAGATTAGCTAAATAATGTCAAACATATTGTGTATTGTATTTAATGAAAATGTCTCAAAGGGGAATTCCACCATTTTTTTTAAATGTCAGCATAATTCAACTATTGAGATGTGAACAATAATAAGTCATTCAGGGTGGTTTGGTTTCATTGTAGAGAAACTTACAGACGTCTTTACAGTGGTGGTGATAGGAACCGGAGATCACTATGTCTACAACACAAATATAGCCATTGTATTTACTGTCCAAAACCACCAGTGAACCTACATGTGTCTTCTGAGGTTTTATATGTAATGTTGATTATGGTAAAATAGTGGGAAGTCTTTTGGGACTATATTGCCTTACAACGCCCATCATGGACCCCTCCACCAAAAAAAATTCTAAAAAATATTTTTTAGGCCATAAACTTTGTGTCCAGTATTTGTAACCATTTCATGTTATAACTTTCTTCACTTCAGACCACTCTAAATGACTTATTTACATCTTACCGATTTAATTATGCAGAAATTCTGAGAAATTGGTGAACTTCCCCTTTCAGTACTGCAATGTTGTATTTTTTGCCATATTACCCATTAATGAGAATGACACAAAAAATAAACAAAATCACATTAGACCAAAATCAACAGCAAGGAGACCACTAAATTCAGACGACAGATAGTATTTGGATTAAACTCAGCTAGTTTCAGCAAAGAATCATACTAAAAGTCATATATAAAGAAAATATATGGCCAAAGTCAACTCCAATAGGCTTCACCGCATATATGCAGAAGCTGTTTTCCTCATAACCACAACAACTGGGAGTAATCAGAGTGTGCCTGTCTGCAGTGTCCTCATAAAGAGAGGTAAAAAGCTAGCGGTTAATGTTCCTATACACACGCCAGGAAGAATTATATAATCTTTCCTGGTGTGAAACTGTTTTCTATGTCTGGAAATGTTTCATTTCAACTTATTTTCAGGCAAATACTATTCCAGAAAATGGAGTCTGATGGAAAAGTCCTGGCGAATACAATTACAATGAACTAAAGCATGCTTAAGATCTGTACACAAGTCAGATGTACCTACTGTGTGATAACCCTTCAGAATAGTTATTAGTGTCTATCACTATTATATCACCATTTAAAAATAATTACAAAGTTAGTAACATAACAAAATATAAAAACTATGCGCCAGTGTGATGTTATCAGTGCAGCCGGTTACCTATAGGCCAGTGTGATGTCATCGGTGCAACTTGTTTCTCACAGGCAATTGCGATGTCACCAGTGTAGCCAGTGTGATATCATCAATGCAGTCTGATATGAGCTATTGTGATGTCATAAGTGCAGCTGGTTACTTATGGGCTATTGTGATGTCATCAGGGCAGAATGTAATTTATGGGCTATTGTGATGTCATAAGTGCAGCCTGTTATCTAAGAGCTATTGTGATGTCATCAGGGCAGAATGTAATTTATGTACCAGCAGTATGTCATCAGTACAGCTGGTTACTTATAGACCATTGTGATGTTATTGGAGCAGCATGTTGCTTATGGGCAACTGCGATGTCAAATGTCAAGTCAAATGTACCTACGGTGTGGGAAACCCTCTGAAGAGTTATCAATGTCTATCGCTATTATATCACTATTTATTAAGGCGTTAGTAACATAATAAATTACACTGACGCTGGATTTACATTCAACATGTTTGAGTCTGCACTTCTGATTTTACTGTTTGTTTCGACATCAAACAATAATCAAACGTAAAATATGTGAAGGATGATTTTTTTGCAAAAACAATACACACAACAGTAACTTTTCATCAGTTTCACATGATAAAATGGATTGGATTGAAATGGTACGTGGTGTGGATTGAAAGTTTAGAATCTGCACTCTCCATACATTTTCTCCACATGGTTCAATGAACTACAAGTATACCTAATTCATTTATAAGATTTACTCCACACAATCTCAGTCTTGCCTTCTATTTTTGGCAAGCATGACTGAGATTTAGTTTTTCCATCACTTCATTGTAGAAGAAACATCCAGTTCCCGCAATATTCCTGAAGAAAGCCTCAGGGACGCTCCGGCCAGACAGGAGGAAGGTGTGTGAGCCAGGCTAACCTTCAGAAACACAGCTCCAGCAATGTACTGTGGGCCTGTGTCTAAGTGCATGACACCATGAAACAGCTAAATAACTCACTCCAAATGGTGGGAGGACAGGCTCATAAAACTCTCTGTACACATGTGCTCTATTAAAGCTAGTGTGGAGTGAGCAGATCTTTCAGCAGTTACCCCAGAGGACAGACAAACATGCAGCACGTAAGTATTTAATCATTTTAAAATGAATCAAGTCATATGTGCAGCCTGTCACTCACGGGCTATTGTGATGTCATCAAGGCAGAATGTAATCTATGGTCAACGTGATGTCATTAGTGCAGCCAGTAACTCATAGGCCATTGTGATGTCATCAGTGTGATATGTTGCTTACGGGCTACTGTGATGTCATCAGTGTGAAATGTTGCTTACGGGCTATTGTGATGTCATCAGCGCAGATTACAACTTACAGGACATTGTGATGCCATAGGTGCAGCCTGTTACTTATGGGCTACTGTGATGTCATCAGGACATAATGTAATTTTTGGGCCTTGTGATGTCATTAGTGTAACCTGTAACTTAAAGGCCATTGTGATGTCATTGGTCCAGCATGTTGCTTATGGACAATTGCCATGTCATCAGAGCAGCCTGCTACGTATGGGCTTTTGTGACGCCATCAGGGCAGAAAGGAATTTATGTGCCAGTGTGATGTCATTAATGTAGAATGTTGTTTATGGACTATTGTAATGTCATCGGTGCAGTCTGTTACTTATGAGCTACTGTGATGCCATCAGGGCATAATGTAATTTATGTGTCAGTGTGATGTCATCAGCGCAGCCGGTTATTTATAGGTCATTGTGATGTCATCGGTGCAGCATGTTGCTTACGGGCAATTGCAGTGTCATCAGTGTAGCCGGTGTGATGTCGGCAGCCTGCTACTTATGGGCTATTGTGATGTCATCAGGGCAGAATGTAATTTATAACCCATTGTGATGTCATTGGTCCAGCATGTTGCTTATGGGCAATTGCAATGTCATCAGAGCAGCCTGCTTCTTATGAGCCATTGTGATGTCATCAGTGCAGCCTCTTCTTTATTGTTCTTGTACTTGTTCAAGCTGACCTGACGTTTTCCTTTAAACTCTCTTTTCCAGATGGTCTTGCGATTCTAACTGTAATTCTAAATCCACGCCGGTTGACAATTAATGCTGATTCAACAAATATCCAGCTATAATTTAGCCGTAATGATGACTTTAGCAGTTGTGTCTAGATGTAAAGCGATTTTACACTGGAGCTGGTATCCATCCAGACTTACAGTGTGCTTGTAGGAGCCTGGAAGGCCGCCATATGCAAAAGTTCCCAAAAAAGCGGGGGTGGGAATTCCCAGAGGCATCGGCTCAGGCTTTATTTTGGCCAGGACTGCTGTCTGCCTGGGACAGCTCATAAAGGCACCCACACACAAATAACTTCAATATACTGTGGTAAGTCCTTCCCTCTATTAGAAATCAACTGCTACCACAATCTGAAGGAAATATCCTTGTGCCTCTTCAAGGCTCATCTACAGCAGTTTATTTATATTCTAAATAAAGAACCGTTATTTAAACACAGGAGGCAGATTTATAGAGTTACCAGATAATGATGCTCATTTTAATCTTCCTTCTTGTGTTTTAAACCCTAAAACACAGTATCGCTACATTTAAACGGCTCCTCCTTCAGCAGCTTATATCACGTCAATGACAATGAACTTTCTGAGAGATTTGATATTTAAATTTGCAAGGCATTGACAAAAATAGGGCTTGCAAGAAAATATTATAAAATTCAATATCTTTAATTTTTCACATGCAATGAAATACCATAGTGACCTGCTACAGGCTGATGCTGTCCTCTAGAAGTTTGTGAGGCATGGCCATGCTGATAGCCATGCCAGGGAGATCATGCGAGGTGCATGCCCTCCGGAAAAGAGACTATTTATGTTATTTGTGTTGATGTTTGCCAGTGAAAGTTATGTGGTGTATGTTATTTGTGTTATTCTCTGTCGGGGGTTGTGAATGTGTGAGAGTGGGGGGCACTGTGAGGTGGAAGCCTGTGGCTGGTGGTAAACCCCCCCTGTGAGTTCACTGCTCTGTATGTGTCTCTTCTGCTGGTGTGTCAATAAAAAAGCACTTCTTGCAGGAGACACATGGCCTCCCCTGTGTGTTATTCAATGCCAATGCTACACTGGTGTCAGAAGTAGGATAGCCACCGCACCCATTCACCCACCCCTGTGCTCTGTTGAGGAATGGTGCTTCAAGAATCTTCCAGGCGAGAGCTTGAGGAAAAAAAAATCAAACAATTGGTAAAAATATATGTATAAAATAACTCATAATGGGCTGCCATCTAATCAACTACACTCTTAAAAAAGGATTTTTCTTCAAGGCTTCTTTAGTAGTTCTATGTAGAATCATGAACACTCAAATAACCCTTTGCATGATTAAAGGGTTCTTCACATGATGAAAGATTGATGGAGAATGTGTTGTGGATGGTTCTATACAGAACCTTTTTAAAAAGGATTCTATATAGCACCAAAAAGGGTTCTTCTATTGTAACAAGCTTGATATCATAACAATAGCAGAACCCTTTTTGGTGCTATATAGAACACTTTTCAGAAAGGTTCTGTATAGAACCCAGCACATTCTCCATCAATCTGAAGAACCCATCACAATGCAAAGAACCCTGTAATCATGCAAAAGATTCTTTGAATGCTCATTGTTCTATCTAGAACCATTTTCCTTACTAAAGAACCTTCTTTTTTAAGTGTGTACTTGTTATGTAGTTCATACAGTTAGTATACACTGGGTGTTGATGTTTATACTACTGCAAAAATTATATCTTAACGAGTGTAAACATCTTATATGTAGTCAATATATCTAATATTTCTCATTATGAGTCATAAGAATATTGTGAGATTAACTTATTTCTAGACATTTGTACTTGTTTTAAGCAGTTTTATCTTATAAAAGTGTCTTATTTCATTGGCAGATCATGTTTCTTGTTTTAAGCATTATTTCTTGAAATAAGTAAAATTATCTTTATTATTTCTCAAAACAAGTAAACTAATCTGCCAATGGAATAAGACACTTTCACCAGATAAAATCACTTAAAACAAGTAAAAATGTACAGAAACAGGTGGAATAATCTTATAATATTCTTACAACAGTCTCATAATGAGAGATATTAGATTTATTGACTATGTTTAAGATGATTACACTTGCTAAGATATCATTTTTTGCAGTGCAGCTCTCAATAATTAGACTTTTTTATTATCCATGTAGGTTTTCAGTGACTGTACACAACACATACTCAGAATAGCTTACTGTAATGTAATCTCTCATGATAGGGATAACATATCGCCATACTGTCCACCCCTTAATGTGACCTGCCAAAAATACAGAAATATATTTACAGTAAGTAACCACAATTGAAAAGTCATAGTCAATTATCAGTTCCTCCATCTGAGGAGTATCAACAACAAAAGCCCGGAGCCAGAAAAACATAATTACAGACCACAGAGAGTGATTCAGCCTGGACTGGACCATAACTCAGACATACACTTCAGATGAACTCCAGTGGAGCAGGGGTCAGGAACGTGTCACAGCAAAACAACATCAAGCAAAGCTGCAGAAATGCAGTTTTAAAGGGTAAAGAAAGGCAGAGACTTTGCTTGATAAGTTACAGCTATGCAGGCTTAAGATTTAGATTTGTCCACAGTATTAATATAGCATGAGATCATATCACATAGCAGGAGGCAGAAAAGTCCTGTAAACTAGAGAACTCAGTAATAAATAAGATAAATAATAACAAAGAGATAAATAACCAGCTCATCACAGCTGTTAACTGAGATCCTCTTTAGAATTGATCAAACAAGCATGTAGGTGTTTTTAATGTTATGGCTGATCGGTGTATACAGTACTCTGCAAAAGTTAGAGACCTCCCTTCATCTCTTTAGTTTCCAGTCAAAACGACCAATAAGTACGAGTTATACATTTTGGGGAGATATTTCTGGGGAGCTAAAATATATGATAATCCATTTGCATAAGGAAGGAAAAAAGTTGAAGAAAAATAAGTGAGTTTCCAAAACTGGAGTTCAAAAATGATTAAAATCTACAGAGAAAATGGGGCTCCTAACAGCCACCTGGAAAACCTGGTAGACACCAAAACTGCCCCCATCAGATAAACAGCACTTAAAGCTCTCATCTCTGAGAGAGAGGAGAAAATCAAGCTGCTTCAGATCTGAAAACATTCACAGGTGTTTCTGTCCATCCTTCCACTGTGAGAAGACGACTCAGCGCTGTGGGTCTGAAAGGATGTGTAGCTGATCAAGAAGAACCTCACTGAGAAAAGGAGATGGACACATCAAACAAAGAAGCTGAACAATGGACTGACCACCCCAGAGTCCAGACCTCAACATCACTGAATGTGTTTGATTACTTCAGAAAATGATCAACCAGCTTCTAAGACTGAACTTTGGAGGTGCAGACAAACACATATATATGTGATTTATTAGGGGTCAAGACAACATCTTGACAACTATTGACAAATGATATTTTGTGCAACCTTACTTTTCACTATAGTTTCACTGCAAAAAAATAATATCTTAAAAAGTGAAAACTTCTTAAATGTAGTCAATAAATCTAATATCTCTCATTTTGAGACTGTTGTAAGAATATTATAAGATTATTCCACCTGTTTCTGTACATTTTCACTTGTTTTAAGTGATTTTATCTACTGAAAGTGTCTTATTCCATTGGCAGATTAGTTTACTTGTTTTGAGAAATAATGAAGATAATTTTGCTCAATTCAAGAAATAATGCTTAAAACAAGTAACATGATCTGCCAATGAAATAAGACACTTTTATAAGATAAAACTGTTTAAAAACAAGTAAAAATGTCTAGAAATAAGTTAAATAATCTTATAAATCTTACAACAGTCTCATAATGAGAAATATTATATATATTGACTACATTTAAGCTGTTTACTCTTGCTAAGATATCATTTTTTGCAGTGTTTTTCCACAAATTTCACTATATCCCACAAATTGCATTGCCTTCTAGTGCTGTGGAAATGCAAATGGAATCCACAAAGAATCTTAGCCTTGCGTGGGAACATGTCAAGTTCTCAGAGGGACTGTGGTGTTTATTATGGACGTAAACACTCTGGACATGCATAAATCACAGTGAGCTTTAGAAGAGCGCACCGTTTGGCAGAAGGAACGTAATCCATTCCTGACCATATAGATAGCCGCTCAAAGAAAAAAGACAACACCATTCAGCAGAGCGATGCTGATCGAGAGGTGCTACTGATGAACGGTACTGATTCTGAAGCTTTAAGGGATTTTAATGGATGATCTATATATGCACTGACAGGGAAAAAAGAGTAAAGCCTCAGATTTCTTTCAGATAACTCCAGGAACCCCCTAGAACCGATATGATGTACGAGCATAAAGGAGGTACAGATGTGGAAAGAAAGCTCTCCCTGCATCTGGCTCCTTCAGGAAGCGTGATCAGACGTGACTAATATGAACGTGAATGTGCTTCAGCTCCATACTCAGCTATAAAAGCCCTTTTCAGCTATAATTCCCAGGTTAGATTACATATGCAAGTCATCTCCGTGGTGGCCTGGAGTTCCAGACTGGCTATGTTGTCTAGACTTGTTGCACAACTGAATGGCAACCAGACATCACATTGCAGGGAAATGCAAGCCAGTCTTTTTCATCTGGAGACAAGCTTGAACTGCTGCTTTCTGTAAAGCCATTATCTTACATGGTTAGCAGCACCAATCCCTTTCACCAAACTCACTTCATCACAGCGGAATGAGACAGCACAGTGGAATCTTTATGGGAGCCCCCTGTCAAGTCTCTGTGACTAAATTACTGAGACAGTAGATTGTTAAAGGGGAATTCCACCAAGTTTCAAAATCTCAGCATAATTAAGTCATTAAGTTGTAAACAAAGACATTCATAGGTGTTTGAGTCAGAATTGGTCTCCATGGTGATGATGAGAACCAGATGTCTGAAGAGTGTAATGTCTCTAAGTCACCTCACAGAAAGTTATTACATTAAATGGTTACGGATATGTTGTCCATATATATACGTTTATGGAAGATGCAGGACTTCGTATGGAAAAATAGTATCCAAAAAACTGATTTACTACCATTTTTCCATCATTGACATCACATATAAAACTTGTCAAGAAAACATATAAAAGTTGTCAAGTGTAGGTTCACTGGTGGCTCTAGATAGTAAATAAAATGGCTATATTCGTGTTATGGTCATCGTGACCCCTGGTTCCTGTCGCCACCACTGTAAAAAATCAGTAAACCAGAGTCAGCAAATTTCTCTCTGAATGACTTTGTCCACATCTCAACTGTTGATTTATGCAGAAAGTTTGAATTCAAGAATGTAAATGAAGTAGTTTCTAAAATAACTATCAGTTCAGATTTTACAGTTAAACCTCTCACCAACAGCTCAGTCTCAAATTCCTGTTAAAGTTTACAGTGCACCGTGTTGGAGGAAATGTCTTCTAGGGTTGCCACCCGACCAGGATTGCCTGAACTGTCCAAGGTTTTGGTTGCTTGTCCAGGAAAAAATCACTTCATTCCTGAACGCAAAATGTTCATATGCTTAAACTGCCTCTTTTTGTCCAACCAAACCATTTGTATACAAGGAATGTGTTTGATTAGTTCAAACTACCTTCAATTTAAGGACAACTGTTTTGAAAAAGTGCACTGTTAATGACATGTTTAGATACTAGGCAGCATGGCAACGTGATTGCCAAGACGATTAGGTTCTTGATCTGAACTGACATCTACACTATATGGCCAAAAGTGTGTGAGTTCAGGTGTTTCAGCTACACCCGTTGTTAACAGGTGTATAAAATCAAGCACATAACCATGCAATCTCCATAGACAAACACTGGCAGTAGAATGGGTTGTACTGTAGAGCTCAGTGTCTTTAAAAGCGGCATTGCTGTAGGGTGCCAGTCAGTTTGTGGAATTTCTGTGCTGCTAGATCTGCCCCAGTCAACTGTAAGTGCTATTATTGTAAAATGGAAACATCTAGGAGCATCAAGAGCTCAACAACAAAGCGCTAGACCACGCAAATTCACAGAGTGGGGCAGCAGTGCTGAAGCATGTAGTGCATAAAAATCTCTGTTTTGCATTACTTACTACAGAGTTCCAAACTCTGTAAGCAACATCAGCACAAAAACTGTGCGTCAGGAGATTCATGAAATGGATTTCCAGGCTGAGCAGCTGCACAGAAGCCAAAGATCACTATGCGCAATGCCAAGAGTCGGCTGGAGGGGTGTAGAGCATGCCACCACCAGACTCTGTCTGGCAGTCTGATGGACGAACCTGGGTTTGGTGGATGCCAGGAAAAAAGCTACCTACCGGAATGCAGAGTGCCAACAGTAAAGTTTGGTGGAGGAGGGATGATGGGTTGGAGCTGTTTTTCAGGGTTTGGGCCTCTTAGTTCCAGTGAAGGGATGATGTTAATGCTACAGCACACAAAGACATTTTAGACAGGTATACACTTCCAGCTTTGTGTCAGCAGTTTGGGGAAGACCCTTTCCTGTTCCAGCATGACTGAGACCCTGTGCACAAAGCAAGCTCCATAAAGACATGGCTTGAGGGTTTGGTGTGGAGTTACTCCAGTGGCCTGCACAGAGCCCTGACCTCAACCCCACTGAAGACCTTTGGGATGAACTGGAACACTGTTTGTGAACCAGGCCCTCTCGTCCAACATCAGTGTCACAAATTCCCTCAGACAAACTCCAAAATCTTGTGCAAAGTCTTCCCAGAAGAGTGGAGGCTGATACAGCCGAAGGGGACCAACTCCATATTAATGCCCATAGTTTTGGAATAGGATTAACAAGCAGCTCATATGGTATGATGGTCATGATGGTGTCCACATACTTTTGGCCATATAGTGTATCTACCTTAGACTTCATCATGACCATAGCTACCTGTCCACTGAATTTATTGAAGCCACTGATTGAGTGCCCAGGAATTTTACAGTAACCCTAATTAAATAAAGCCTAATCAAGAGGTCTCAACATGCAAAACAGTTTCTGGATTTGTATTTCTGATCAAACTCTCCGACAAAACCTTTGGGTCCAGGCTCTCTTTCCCAGAGCTGCCGAGTTCCTCCCATACCAGCAAACTCCCAGACTGCACTTTCCATATCTGCAGCTGTGCTGTGTGGAGTATGCGGTGGGCTGCAGCCATCCTGGTGAAATCAGACCCTGCAGTCTGTTCATTAGATCAGCCAAGGGAGGAGCACAGCAGCCTCAACCTACTTTCCTTTGCCTCAACGTCCTCGAGTTATTTACAAGCGCCAGGTTGATGGGGAGGCTTCAGGCACAGGACACAGAACATCCACTTCTGTTCTGAATTGAATTAATTACATTGATTTGAGTCAGTATAATTTAACTACTCTACTTAGAAGCTGTACTGTAGTTCACTGGGGAATGTGTGCATGTGTGTGTGTGTGTGTGTGTGTGTGTTGTGTCTGGTAGTAAGTTCTTGGTTAAGTACAACTAAAATCTACCCAGATTTCAGCTTCTGTATTTAAGAATTACCATTTCCAAATAATGGAAAAAAAAATTAATGACTAAAATGTAATGTTTCTTATTTGGGATATACAAACAATGATGCCTGGTTGAGTAATTAAAATACACTTACATTTTAATTGATTTTAAATTGTTTTTTTAGTACCATTTTACAATTTAAGTGACCAAATTCTCTTTACCTCAATACTCATTATGCAAGATAGATCTGGAAATAATGTTCTCCTACTGTGGTAGCTCCTAGGTACTTGAAAGCTTATTTAAAATATTTATACTTTATTTTAATGGTTTTACACTTTTTAAAATTCTGTAACTTTCTGTTTTTTTATATGGTCTGTTAATGTCATTACTGCAACACATTGCCAGCCAAGTGTTTTTGTTCATTATTTGTGCCACACGCGCCGTTTACAAGAAAAAGTTTATTTTAAATTAAAGACATTCAACAGTTAAAGTTGTACAAACCCATTTTTAAAAATTAATTAAAAAGTGAAGAAATTATAAATATCTGTCATCTGGAATCTATATGGACACTGCGGTAATGAGCATTACCAAAAAAATTTTAAATAGAAAAATGAACTCATCAAGCTTTCTCCTGTGACATACAGACCTCCAAGTGATCTACTAAATTTATGAATTTTTTTTATCTGCATGATGCTCATGACGCTCAAATATGTGACATGTTTTGAGGTGGTTTTGTGACAATGACACACTTGGCTATTATATGCTGATGGATTTGTGTTCTGAAAAGAGAAAGAAAGAAAGAAAAAAAACGATTGTTCAAAAAACGAGCATCACGAAGAGGACAGTATGGGCTGTCTATCATTCAAAGAGAACTTGAGGTAACGAATGTGTTAACATATCGAGAACATTATATAAATGTATGTAAACAGACTCTATAAACACTGTTTCTCACCAACATTTATCTTTTTGGACTCACGTCATGTTATGTCATGTTATGTCATGTTATGTCATGTTCTGTCATGTCACTCCCTCGAGGAAACGTCAGAAAGGCAGAGGAATTGTAGCCACAGCTCAGTGAACCTTTCTTCTGTTTCGTTGTTCTTCCTGACAGGAGCGTTCCTCTTTCTCGCCAGGCAGCGCTTTGTCATGCTATTGGTTAACATTAGGGAATCATAGGAAATGTTAAACTAGGCAAGAAAATACAAAAAAGTCTGACATGCTACACTTTTCATCGGGGTGTCGTGGGACGTCCCAGATGCCACATTGCTGTTCTTTGATTATGTCATACTACAAGACCTGTTCATCGTTCCCAACGCTCATATTCGGGCCCCATGCTGGAAATTTGTCGGCTGTGACAAAATCGTGTCAAAATCAGGCTGAATGCTCTCGAATGGCACAACCATTTAAGCTTTGGAGATCGCAAATTCGATCCCTGGTGATGCTACAGACATCCATTACCAGGAGTCCAAGAGAGCACAATAGGCCTTGCTTTCTCTAGGTGGGTAGGATGGCCCCCCTGTCTCCACCAATCTAACCAGCGCAAATGTCTGTTAGCGTAAAAGATCTGGCGGTTGGCCACGTTCAGCTGTCCAGTGATGTTGCATTAGCAGCAGTTTGAAAAGGTTTGGTGGAGCTTCACAGGACGTGGAGGAAGCCTGTGCTAGCCTTCACCCACCTAGCGCTGGTGGTATTATGTGATGGGGGAGCTCTAACTAGTGGGTGGAAGTGGATACTAAATTGGGGAGAAAATTGGAAAATAAATCGGGCTGAATCAGTGTTGACCCATCCCAGCCTTAATAAAGAGCTGGATGTGGTTTGAGAAGAGTTCTGGGGATACATTTGCAGAAAGAAAAATTGACGATTATTTACTTGTAGTGTTTGTTAGCAATGTTGGTAGTTCCAGTGCTAAACTAGAGTAGTAAAATTTGCGGTAACACTTTCTATGAATGTCACCTTTGTAAGCATCTATTAAAACACATTTATAACATATTATAATGCCTTCATACGGCATTATAAACATGATTATAAACATTTATAAAAATGAATTACACTGGATTACACTTTATAGCCATGTTTATTATACATGCTATTATAAATAGTGCATTATAAATGCATTATAAATAGTGTTGATAACATGTTATACTGTCAGTGCCAAAGAAGTGAGTTCCAGCTTGGAGAGTGTAAAGTAAAGACAAATACCAAGCTAACGGTGGTGTACATTGACTTTCCCACATTGGGTAAAACACTGATGGCAGCTCTAGTTTAAACTCTGACATTTGAAGCCTGTAATGTGCTTTATTGTGTATGTTTTAGTGTTTCAGTAAATCCTTCAGTAAATACTTCAACTTGAAGCCTCACTCTGAATACTGGAGGAGGCTTTAGTACAGTGCGCTTCGCTTTACTTAGAGCGGACAAATAAAACTTATGAGCTCTTATAATTTGTTATGAACAGTACTTATAATGTATTATGTTAACAATTCATAATGCATAATAAGCATGGCTATAACATGTAATGCATTTTTATAAATATTTATAGCCATGTTTATAATGCCTTATGAATGCATTATAACATGGTATGAATGTGTTTATAGATGCTTACAAAGGTGACATTCATAGAAAGTGTTACCAAATTTGCAAAGCAAACATGGCTGATCGACTACATCTGGGGAAAATGAAGAAGAGTGCACATTTGATTTTTTGCCAAATCATTCCTTTCATCTGGATGTAACAACGCCTGCTGTGCTTGCATGCCTAATCGTTTACTACAAAGTTTTGGACCGACTTAAAAAACAAGGATGTTCTGCCAACTGAGCTGAAAGTGATCATCAGACTTATTGTACCCTCCTTGGATTGTTTACAGCTTGGTTGGTGCAAGTGATTCTAGGACAGAGACATTATAAAGGAGGAGGAGACATGTCACTGGCTCAATTTTAGCATTGATTCTCAGTCTGACTGAGTCTGTGCTGGTCAGCTCTAGTCTTCAGATTTTGGGTCAGTGGGAGTCGACAGTTGGGAGAGTAAATCGAGTAGTGTGTGAGGGTGCAGAGTCCGATTTTTTGCCTTCTGATCGCATTTCAGACCAGTTGGAGAATATCAAACATTCGATTTTTTCGACCGCTGAGCATGATCTAGCGGTGCAGCTGGTCAGCGAGTCAGTCTGAATGGACTCATGCCTAGAAAAGCTCTCTAACATGCTGGTCTACTCTAATTAGCCAGAGAGATGTTTCCCCAGAGCTCAACTGAGGGAGCAAAAATAATGAATACAAAAGCATGAAAGCATCCTGCACCAAGCACAGAGAGATCTATGGATTGTTCTTTCTCTCTCTCCCTCTCTTTCTTTCTGTCATTCTCTCTATTTCTGAGAGAAACATGCAAGAAGACTGAAATCAGGTCGTAACACCTTCCCCTCTCAGGTTCCCATGGGGCAGATTCTGGCACGATATCAGAGAGAAAGCCACTCGTCTGCCCTCCGGAGTAATCATCAGGTCGAAATAACACCAAAAATCAGCCCTGCGACTTCAGAAGGCCAGTCTGAATGGGGCTAATTGTGGGATTGTTATGTATGCCTCACGGACTCCGGCCCCTAAAAGCAAAGCAGACCAAGAGCAGACTGATTTATCAAGATTAGGATCATGGGAATGCTTTTTACTGAACTTTTCTCATCCGAGTGTACATAGAGCCGGGGAACACACCAGGAATTCCTGGAGCTCTTTCAGAGAACATTCAACACACTGAAGCTCTGTCACTCCAGCCGTTTCAGATAATACTCGGAGTTGGAGGTCATTTGGGATGGAATTGTAAGATAGTATTACCGTCACCGAGGACTGATGACCAAAGCACCGTTGACATCTTTTGATTTCAGAGCACAGGTCTGCATTAAACAGGCTCAGTTTAATCACACTATAAGCTAATTATGCTGAATTAGGACTAAAGATCTGAAAAAGTTTGTCAATCTGGTGTCATTTTTAAGGTTTAATGATGATAAATAGATCAGCTGCTTCAACAGGTTGTCAGTAGTGCGACCTGGGACCAATTTCAGTTTTCTAGCCATCATTTTTGACTAGACAGGTTATTCTGCCATTGCAAAGGCAGACAAGGAGCAAATGTTGATATGTATTTCATGAAAAGTAGTCTGTGTTATTGAACAATATCAGAACAGTGGTTACACTACTGACCATAACACCACTGACAAAATTACTAAAATCTGAGCTTTTCCATTCATGGTTTTTAAAGTTTGTTGTACATATACATTTACAAACATTGTGTTCATGTTGTTATTTCATTTTTTAAAAAAACGCTTACGGTTTTATGAGTTACACCACTGACACAATCTTTCTGTGACACATTAAGTTGTCAGTATTTTAGGCAAATGTATCAGAAATATATTAAAAAAAAAAATCACTAAATGTGGACTTTTGGCATTTTGTATTTTATGCTTCTGTAACACCCATGACGAATATGTTTATGATAAAATTTAAATATATCGCTGCTGTTGGGACAAAACCCTTATCTTCATTTTTGTTTTCATTTTTTCACATAATTTGAAAAGATCAGTTGCCCTTTATGTTGTGTCAAAATTTTATGATAAATGGACCAACAGAAATGGTGCAAAATTACTTGGAAAAAAAAATATTTCTCTATTTACTTCAACTAAAAGTTAAGAACGTTTTTCTTTGTCCTGTAAAGTCACCTTTTTGGAGATACGAGGTTTCGTTCTGACAGCAGCGACATTTAAAATAACACAGGACAGATGCTGATTTTAATGCATTGATTTTTAAAAAGTCATGCACAACATGAAAAAAATACTAAAATAAAAGTTCAAAAACAAAAATAATCAAACTATATTTTTATAGAAATCAATGTATATCACTGTTGTCAGAAAAAAACTTCGTATCTCCAAAATGGTAACTTTACAGGAGAAGGAAAAAACCTACTTGACTTTTAATGTAAGTCAATGGAACCAGACTGTTTCCATGTCATTTTGGGTCATTTCCTTTAGTCCATTCATCATGAAACTTACACCCAATGTAAAAGGGCAACAGGCATTTTCAAATTATGTGATAAACTGAAAAATGACAAAAATGGAGATACGAGGTTTTGTTCCGACAGCAGCGATGTGCTTTATTCTCATTTTAAGCTCATTTTCATAGGTACAGTGTCATAGGACACATTTGCCACCACAATATTAGAATGACTCATATGTGTTCTTTTCAAAAGAGATGAATTTTCTACACCAGAGAGCGAGCGTTCACCAATATCTACACTCATTCTGTGTTTTAATTTCATATTGATTTTGATAAGAGCTTTTATTAACACATATAACTTTAGGTGAATTTAAGGCAACATTGCTATAAGCTTATAAAGGCCATTTGCGTTTCCATCAAGTCTCTCACTTCTAATGGCGTGCTGGAAAGTTTTAAGGTAGGCTCTGACTTAAAGCCAGAACACCATCACAAAATCATTTAAAGCCCTGTGATTCCATTAACTCAATATTCAGGTATTTCACCACTCTGAGATTTAAAGAGGGCAACAAAAAACAAGGAAATTCACTCTCACAGCCAGAGCGCCGACCATGGAAAGTGAACAGCTCAAAAACATTACCAAACATTTTAGGATTAAACAGCTCTTTGCATTAGATTGTATGTCTTCCTGATAAAATGATGAGCTTTTGTGTGCCACGACCTGAACTCCTGTGTAAAATGATGTGCTATATTGCGAGTAGCTACAGAAAACAGTGGAGCTATAAATGACCTATAGTACCTACTACAATCGGAAACCAACAAGTCCAGCCAAATTCCAATGATGAAGCAGTAGCCGAGCTTTTCTGTCCACAGAAAGTTCTTTATAACCACCCTACATTCATTTATTGATGCAGTAAAGAACATTTGGATCCTTTGTTTACATTAGCGATGCACTTTAACTGAATATCTGTTGATACCATTATGATTCTGATATCATTGTGTATCCCTAGTTTACAGTGTGAAAAACATTATCAATGTAAGAAATGTTGGTAAGGTTTGGACCAATTTTGCAGCTAAATATATACGTCATATATATATATATATATATATAACTAAATAAAAAAAAACATGAAAAATGAACACTGGGTTTAAACAGTTACTGTGAATAAGACAACTGTGTTTTGTTTTTTATTTCCAGTAAAATGTTCATGAAGTCTGTATTTACACCATGTCTCACACTGTATTTTCTACAAAATGGAAAATCTATGTTATCTCCATCAGCTAAACTCAGCTTTTGTCATGAACCCGTCGGAGTATGTGTCCAACCTGTCTCATTACACCTAATAAAAACATTACATTGGTAAAAATCGAATAATAAAACGTATCTGAGGACCTATTTGTCTCCCCTCTGTTACAACACGTTACTCTTCTTGCTGAAAGCTGTCAAAAGAGGAGAAACCCCATAATGATCACGAGCCCCCTGACCGTGGGTTAGCATGTGTTGAAGCAGCTGAATCAACACAAGCCCAGTGATTTGCAGAAATCAGTCCTCCCCTAATCACCAGGCCTTCTACAGACATTCCTCAGGCCTCGTCGGCCTCTCCTGTTACACTATGGAGGGAGATTCCTGTCCCCGCAGCCGCTACGCACTCGGTCAACATCCTGCCTGCATGTGTGGAGTGTAAGCCCACATAGAGTGATGGGAAAGAGATTAATGAAGTCATGGCCGAGCCGTCACACAAATATCTGAGATTTACACATGATATATGTTTAATAGGGACACCGAAGAGCGGCTGGGGCCCAATGCCTCCACTTTCTCCCAGTATAGGCCGTTTATTCAGCCACCTGGAGAGAGATAATTCAGCTGAAGTGCTCTGCCTGGCAGGCTGGGTGACGTGCCATAGCTTTTTCCTAATTTTTTTACTGTTGCATGCTTGTCGGAGCCCAAGCGGAGGCGGATCTAGAATAAAACACTCTCTTCTTAAAGGCGTGAACACCCGCAGCGAGGTGGAAACCAATAACATGGCAGAAATTTTGGGGTGGCATCCGGGGTGGCCAATCACATTTCAGGAAATGAACTGGCCACCCCGGCCACCCCTTTAAAATTGTGCATGAGCCTTAAGCCGAGGTTAAAAGACTTTTACCCTGACTGTTCCCCCGATTCTCATTCTGGCTGAGTCTGTGCTGGTTGGCTCTAGTCTGCAGATCTTTGGGTCAGTCAGAGTCGACAGTTGGAGAGAGAATCGAGTGGTGTGTGAGGGGCGCAGACTCCGATTGTTGGCCTCCTGATCGCGTTTCGAACCAGTTGGAGTTTATCAAACTTTGATTTTTTCTACCCGACTCAGCATAATCTAGTGTAAACTGATCAATGACTCAATCTGAATGTATTCCTGCAACAGCCAATGAAAATGGATAGCACGAAAGAAGAAAATACAGCAAGTAAACAAAGAAAAATGGCAAAAAGTCTCTCAGGTGTGGAGCGAAGCTTTTTAATGAGCTGAGTTTAAGGCACAATTGAGTTTATGTATCTGTAAAAGTCTAAAAAATACCAATAGATCACATTTTTAAATCCATGATCCTCACTTACACATGTTTACCTGCTGCTTCTTTACTGTGGCAGCGCAAACGGCAGAGAAAACAGCAGCAGCAGCTCCACCTTTGTTTATTTGGGTCTCCGGGAGTTTGTATGAGTTTGCGTGAGTTCTTGCGAGTTCAGTGAGTTCAGTGAGCTCCATTCGGTTCAGCAACAGCTTAAAAGTTGAGTAGTGTGTGATCCCTAATCATTCAGTGTGGATCCCCAATATTTCAGTCACCCAAAAAAAAACCTGCAGAAACCAGTGGGACAGTGTGAGACCAGTCTTTTTATAATCTGTTCAGACTTCAAAAGGTGTGTGGGACGTGGGACTATATCTACATATGGGAGCATTTTTCAGGATCAGTGCTGATACAGTGAGTATCCCAATGTGTGCTTTTGAACGTCATATAAATGAATATGAGGGGAAACAAAAACAACAGAAACACCTTTTTTTTATGTAAAAATGGAAGTGTTGTGTCATAGCTTCTGTTGGTAGGCTGTACTCAACATTTATAGAGCATTATCAAATTTCATTTCAAATAATATTTATTTTGCATACGTGTGAAAGGTCACACTTGCATGCCGCATCTATATGTTGGTGGTAGGAAATCAATGGCAATCGATGGTTATTCCAAAATTCTGCCACCGCCAGCTGCAACAGTAGTCAGCAAAGACATGCTGTCAACCCAACTTTTCCCATTGACCACGGCGGTAGAGTAAACTGGACGTTAATTATTTGTGGATGTTGAAATTACTATCATAGAACAATGTTTCAGACTTCAGGCAGTGAATTCATAATCATGTCATGTAATAACTTTCTGTGAGGGAGCTTTTAGAGGTGGACGTCTGGTTCCTATCACCACCACTGTGAACAGTTCTGACTCTGTAAGTTTCTCTAGAACAGAGCGTTTCACACCAAACCACTCTGAACGACTCTGTTTACATCTTAACCATTTAACTATGCAGACAGTTTGAAAAATCGCTGTGTGGACACGTTTTTCTTTTCCCCAGATTTACCACCGTTTTATCATTATCAACATTGCGTATTAAAACACAGGAGACACGTGTAGGTCCACTGATGCTTTTGTGTAGTAAATTAAATGGCAATGTTTGCATTCTGACCCCTGGCTCCTATCACCACCACTGTGAAGAAAGTCTGTTTGCAAGCACCAAGCAACTTCTCTGAATGACTAAGTTTTAATCCTAAAGATTGAGCTACACAGAAATAAAAATAGTGGAAGTCCGCTTTATATGTTTTGTAACTGAGTACTGAGATTTGACCTTCTGGGTTCTGGTTCACGTCTCTAGGCTACCTCAACTTCATAAGCAGACAAAACTGAGGATATTTGATGCATATAGGAAAGAAACAATTTAAAGCTACAGTGTGTAAGTTTTGGGGATTTGGAGACCTCTCTGGTGGAAGTGTGTAATTGCACACAACATGTGGAAAAACGTGTTGTAATGTGGGTTGTGCTTTGGCTCCCTTCCCCAAGCGGATGAATCTGATGATTGAAAGAGAACTCAAAGACAACTCAGTCAAAACTTGGTGAAGGGCGTGTCTTCTGAGGATGTGAGTAAATTATCCACTATTGTCATCACATCTTCCTCAGTATAATGCTGACTTTACATCTGAGGCCTAAACATTCACCTTCTTTTTGGCCCTGTGTGTGTGACATTAACATGTAAAGAGGTATGACATGGTCCAAAAAACCCCACCACATCCAACCCGATACCTCTGACTTTAAAATGATTATTTCAGGCTTTACACCATATTTTAGCATGTTATTTATCTTCTTAGTCAGTAACCTCTGTCTTTCAGCTTCTGACTCTGCTACTTCTTTCAGTTATAACAAAATCCTTACATAGTGCAGCTTTAACTTCATGGCCAAACTGGTCAAAAACATCTGAGCTTAGTTTGTCTTCAGATAATGTAATTAGGCTATGACAGCACATCCCCTAATGCTTATTCTAAAGCCTTCCCAATGCCTCTCCAGTGACTGAGAATCAGTTTAGGCTGAGCTGGGCTTCGTGGAGCAGCAGCCTTGGGACAGGGACCGTTTTCCAGGACTGAACTACACAGTGCATTTTATGAAGCTCTGTGGGAAGAAACTCCAGCTGAGGACCAATAAAACATAATTTAGAGCTGAAGTTCAGGATCTGTCTACAGGCCGGATCTCATCACTGGGAACTGCAGCAAGAAGCATCACATATTTTACTGAATACTGCAGTCTAGGAACGACACTTACCCTGAGATAGAACCTTCACAGCATGGAAGAGTTCTGTACCAATTTAACGCTCACAAAAGATGGTTCTTCAAGGGTTCTTTAGTAAAGAAAATGGGTCTATATAGAACCATGAACACTCAAAGAACCCTTTGCATGATTAAAGGGCTCTTTGCATCGTGAAAAGTTTCTTCAGACTGATGGATAATGTGCGGTAGATGGTTCTATATAGAACCTTTTTGAAAAGGGTTCTATATAGCACCAAAAAGCGTTCTTCTATTGCCTCTATTGCTTCTATAGCTTGTCATCATGACAATAACATAACAATTGCAGATCCCCCTCTCAAAAAGGTTCTATATAGAACTGAGAGGTTCTATATAGAACCATCTACAACACATTCTTCATCAGTCTGAGGAACCCTTTCACTAAGCAAAGACCCCTTTATTCGTGCAAAGGGTTCTCTGAGTGTTCATGGTTCTATATAAAGCCATTTTCTTTACTAAAGAACCCTTGAAGGACCATCTTTTTTAGGAGGGTAGAACTTTTACATTATGTAAGCAATGCCAAAGAAAACAACACTTTGGGTTCCCTAAATAACCTTTCAATGGATGGTTCTTTACAGAACTATTTTTTTCACACAATGTAAAGATTCTAGGAAGAACCTGTAAATCAGTACAGAACATTTAGAATATGTGAAGGTACTTGGAGGTATAGCACCAAAAAGGGTTCTTCTGTTGTTACGCTTTGTAACTATAGAAGAACGCTTTTTGGTGCTGTGTAGAACCACATGCAACACATTCTCCATCAATCTGAGGAACCTTTACCATGCAAAGAGCCAGTGATGCATGAAATGGTTCTAAATAGAACCATTTCCTTTACTAAAGATCCCCTGAACAGCCATCTTTCTTAAGTATATACACTGCGGCTTATTGGGTACCTTCATCTCTCTATTATAAAAGATTTAATTTTGCTTCTTGTTCACACCAGATCACAGACAGCGATAGCTCTGCCCCCCCAAACCTCCCTGAGAGGACATACAGGGGGAGGAAACTCCCACGCCGCTGCCCGTTACCTCCCTAACCGCTCTGACACAGGACGCCAGTGATGCAGGAGTGGTGAAACAGATGCTACGCCGTGCCCTCGACGAAAGAATCTCAAAGTGCAACGTGTTAAAAGGCCAGGAAAACCACTGAGCGTGTTCCTCTGAGGCCTTTCCATTACTTAAGACTTACTGAGTAGTGGAATTCTTGATTGATGTGGCCTCTTGTGATTCTTGACGTGCTCCACCATGTGCAACCCAAGAACTGTGAAAATGACAAGCCTGCAGAGTGAAAAAATCTGTTTTAGTGAAAGTGGTTTATAAGAACACACAAAAAAAATGAAATGGTTATCCCCTTAAAGGGGCACTCCGGCCTAAAACCAGCATTAGTATGTATTTGTTGTGTTGTATAGTGCAGCATTATACCTCATATTATACCTCAACCTCATCAGTTTGACAGAATTCACAATTTGATATCATTTTCATGTATTCATTCATCGATGTTCTCTAACTACAGTACCCATCACGCATTACGCAAAAGCATCACACAACTATTGGGAATCCCTGTGGTGTCAACTGATCCTGACTGCTAGCCTAGTCACTGATTTTAGGCTAATAAATACCGTGCTAGCATTAGCGTAACTCTTACCACAGTTGTCGAATAAAATCATAAAGAAAATCTTTTTTTTCAGCACAAAATGGACACCAGAGACACATTTTTACCCCTTCAGCCAAAGAAAAGAAGCCAAATTGAGGTAAAGTATCTAGACAGCTGGGTAGACACTTTGCTAACTTTAGCTTTTAGCTTGTTCTCCTCACCCAACGAGTCATTTCTGTTATTTAAGTAATCATTTCCTCCATAATGATGATCTGACGACAGTTACTACAGTTAGGCTGCTGCAGTGAGATACCTGCAATCTTTCTGCATTAGCTAGTAAAAATATAAATAAATCAATAATACTGCTCTGAAAATCCACTCCAAAGCAAGTTCCTCCACCTTCAAGATGCATCACCAGAAAGTCTGATTCATCTTTAAGGTGAATTTATATATATATATATATATATATATATATATATATATATATTATATATATATTATTTTCCATATTTTTCACTATTTTACCATCATCAACATTACATATAGTCATTGTGACTTCTGGTTTCTATCACCACCACTTAAAATAAATCTGAGTTGATGCATCACACCAGACTACTCTGAATTACACGGTTAATATCTCAATAACTGAATTATGCGGGAATTTTGAAACATTGGTGGAATTCCCCTGCTCATTGCATCCTAAGCCTTATATTCATTAATTACATAGAAAGCAATGCAAACTGGCTGACGCTCACCAGAATGAGGAATGGAAGCCTGGACCATCTAGAAGAGGTTAATAAATGTATATTTTTTCTTTTTTTTCTAGTCTCTATTCATCCCCAATTTATTTTAAACCATACTAATTCTCTCACACAAACTATTATTGAAGACCAAGTTTAAAAAATGGGGCAAAACTATAAACCAACATAAACGAAAACAAGAAACAGCCCCTCATTCTGCACTCTGTTTTGGTCTCATTTGCTGACATGTACACTGAATGAGTGACCAGACAGTGACCTAATGACCCCATTTCTTCCTGTCTACTCTGCGGATGAGTGACGGCATGACTGTATTCAGTTTGGAGAACTGCCAGGCATCCGAGACATTCAGCACAGTGAAAACAACCATGGGTGGCCCTTCAGCAACAACATGGAAGAAGAAAAACCCAATAAAAAGTAGCACTAATGTTCAGGAAAAAACACATATTGCACCTGAATTACTGTACAGTTACAGAGTTTTCAGTGACAAAATATTTGACCTCACTGGAAGCCGCTTTTATTTGTTTCTTCTAAAATCATTGATATTAATAGGGAGCCTTTGTCCCCTTTAACAGCCTCTGCTCTTCTGGGAAGGCTTTACACTAGATGTTGAAACATTGCTGTGAGGATTTGATTGAGCATTAGTGAGGTCAGGTACTGATGTTGGATGGTCAGTTCTGGATCACTTCAACTCATCCACGGTACTGGATGGAGCTTTATCACTCCAGAGAACGCAGCTCCCACTGCTCCACAGCTCAAGGCTTGGGGGTTTTATACCCCTCTAGCTTGGCATTGAGCATGGCGACCTTACGCTGATGTGTGGCTACTCTAGTGTGTCAGTGCTTCTCAATGAAGACTGTATAAGCTGTGTATGCGCAGTTGAACAGTTTGGTAATAGATATTCTGTCAATCAGGGAATTACACAGAACACAAAGTGGTATGTGGGTCATTCTACAGAAACGTCCATTTTTGTGTCCCTGGTGTTTACAGATATATTACACTTGAAAAACATGTAAGGTTTACAATTTATTAAAATTTTCAAATAAAATAATAAGTTATTTTTACAATTCCACCTTCTTGAGCCTCAATTTAGCAATATTGGTCATGAAATCAATCATATAGAATTTCAAGCACTACAGATGTGCTTGTCCCTACAGCCATGTGTAAAGGGTGAAGAAAAAGGGTCTCTTCATTTTTTGATGAAAAAAAAACATTTTTCTGCAATTTCAACTACAATAATCTATACATGACTATGAAATATATAAATTAAATGACATACAGAAAACAAATGCCAAAAAAAATTATAAAATATATAATGAAAGTTGTGGTCCCCAGGAGTCGTGTCACTGGTTTTACTGCGTAACAAAAAATCTCTTATTTTGAAATAAAAGTCACACTGATGACATCACTTGACTTCCTTTTACCTATTTTCTGAGGATCTGTGAAGAAAAGCACATGGTGAGTCTTTCAGTTATCAGAAATTTTCTCATTTAGCTCATTTTTTCATATGAAGCTTTCAGCTGAAGTCACTGGTGTGACCTACTTTGGGTTACATTACATATTTTAGTGGATATTCCATGACTGACAACATGTGGTTTGATGCTCTGTAGCAGACATTTTGTAAAATGCATTTTTCATTAAAAATGTCTCTGGTGTTACCTTTCTTATGTGTAACACCAATGAGGGTTGGTAACACCAGTGACACCCATGGAGAGATAGAAAAGTGGACGTTTCTGTAGAATGACCCATATCTGTGCTGTTGGGTATGTAGGGAAAACAGGGAGGTCTTTAGTTAGGTGAAGAGTGCTATAGGAGTGCTATCAGACGTGGTGACTCTACATCGCCAGTGGCAAATTGTTTTGCGCAAAATGTCTGACTCCTTCCTCACTTTGTACTGGTTTGACTGGGTGGTCTGAATGAAGACTATGAGTCATCATTCTTGTGGTAGGTAACTGGTTGGATGGTAGCAATGGGAGGCTTTCAAATGTTTTCGCTGCTCTTCCTTTCAGGACATTGGTTTGTAATGATGGTGATTTTAGGAAGGATCTATTTTCATGTACTTCATAAATATTCATATTAAAGTTTATGGTTCAGTGAGGGAGACATTTATAAAGTGTACTGAACTTTTTCCTGGGTATTTCATATTTTTGGTAAGATGGTCTACTACATGTATATTTGCCCTGGTGGAAGGGTTGTAGAATTGCTACAAAAGCTTTAAAGGAGGGACAGCAGGAAAGTTTGATTTTAAAAAATATATATTTCTCATGTTTCTTGTAAAAATGACTTGAAATTTACCACATATTGCCAGTCAAGAATAAATAAACTGGGGTTCTTTTATTAAATTATGATATGTAGTGAATAAGCAGCTGTTTAGTTGGTATATCGTAGCTTTCTATCACTAGCTAAGCACATCACATTAAGCAGTTCATGCATTTAATTATGTAACACTGAAGTTAGTGTTAACTAGCATTTACTCATTTTGTTGTACAGCAGGGATGGTTCAGATTTGGCTGCTGATTGTTGTTCAGTGAGCAGAGAAAACATAGAAAAATGCTTTAGGTTTTAGTAAAATATGACTTGAATATGTAGAATATGTTGAATCAGTGCAATCAATGACCTGACAAAACCTGGGGGTGAACCACCTGAATAGCGATGGAGATTTGACTCCCAAAGAGTCGATTCTTCGACTCTGATGCGTCTGGGAGTCGGGATCGACTCTTGATCACTAACACTGAGTCAAAAACTTGGTGTCCACTCTTCGTTTCAGTCAAATCCAAGTTATTCAAGTTATTCCAAACATAATGCAGTGATCAGCTCAAGGGAGTAGAGCAGTATCCGTGAAGCTAATTTTGATGGCATTTAGAATAGAACAGCTTGTATAATTATCGTGATGTCTTCTACGTCATGCTGAGACTGCAGCCACTGTAAAGGCAAACACATGATCACAAACCATCTAAATGCCTGTACTTCAGCCCTAATCCTCTACACCTCGCAGCTAATACTACAGAAACACAAGCTCATCATAAATATCATTAATTATTAAGGTTGCAGTGAACTGGGATTAGAAATGAAGGAATGAAATGAATGAAAATGTTGCAGAACACAGTAGAAAACAGGACCAAAATCACTTTCAGCTGATCTGGAGTGAATTTGAAAACGTGCCTATCCAGTTAGTAACGCCGCTTTGTTGTTCCAGGTACTTTTCATAAAATAATGGTTACATCAATGATGTAAAATCAGTTATTTAAATCATATCTCAGTCCATCCCTCCAGAACTGCACTGTGTAGTCTGCTCAAGTCACCCCCCCCCCGATTCGGGAGTCTCTGATTGCACTAAGGGGGCAAGAGTAACTGCAACAACGTCCCCCTGATTTGGATATTTATTATTGGTCACGCTTTATTTGGATGGTCCCCTATAGATGCTCTACAGATAATACTACTTAAATCATTAACAAACTTTCTGGTAATGTTCTGTTGATTATCAGGGTTAGGAGTAGACGAAGTTTAGCCTTGAGGTTAGGGTTAGGGTTAGGAGTAAATGTAAGTTTAGCCTTGAGGTTAGGGTTAGGGTTAGGAACAGGGAGATTGACTAAACTCTTTCACACTGACCTTGTAGTTCAGTTGCATTTAATAGATATTTAGTTGAATGTTACTTATAAACAGACTGAGCATTTACAAACTATCTACAGGGGACCATCCAAATAAAGTGTTACCTTATTATTTAATTTCAACTACAATTTGCTGTGGTAGTCAGTTAAAATAACAATACTTTATCAGCGTCCTAATATTTATAAACCTGACCGTATCCATGGCTCTGGCACTGCCTTGGTTAAAATTAGTAGTTAATGATGTCAACTCAGGCAGCAGGAGTCGAGAACTGGACTCAACTCCAGAAAACGAGTCATGCATCACTAGCTGTGAGCTGTTTGTGAGCTTGCCAGTTGTTCTTTTTGCTAAATATGGGGAATAAGAGATCCATGTGAGTGGATTTCTCTTTATTTGGTACTTGGAATTTTACTTGAAGTCAATGGACCAGAGATTAAATGTTTTGACACAGAATGTTTTTCTGGTAGACATTTCAGTGAGTTAGATCAATGATTCAATTCACCAATAAGAGCCGATTTCCAAATGGCACTTAATTCAGTTGCATTGCCAGTATTTTTGGTTCCAAAAATTAGTGATATATAATATCAGATCCATTATTAAAAAAAAATAATATAAATATATATATATATATATATATATATATATATATATATATAATATATATAAAACCTTCTAATCAACAAATTAATCAAAAGTAAATTATCAAGTAAGTCAGATAAATATGTTCTTTGGTTAAATTTCAAGAGGCAGGGATAATAAGATGAATATAAAGGCAAATCCATCAACCAGTCATCAACAAAGGCAGGTAAAAGTAAAAATCAGTAGATCTAACAAGGCACAATTGGAAACACAGATAAGAAACTGCCAAGAGCAAAACTAGAGCCAGACTAACAAGCAACAGGTGTGGGAGATAATGAAGGATGATGAGTGGGCGGAGCCAGAATGTTTCAAGAAGATCCTGGAGGAGGGTCCTGAGGTTTTTAGCTACGGTTTCATAAGATCTACCCATTTGTTTCACTTTAACGTAGAACACGACTCAGCTCCCAACGTTCGCGTTTAAGAGCCGACCTGTTCATGAATAACACATCACTATGCAATTCTGCTTCAATCAGTGAACACTTGTAGGACTTCTGTTCATCTGAAGTGGCATGAAGAACTCATATCATCATATCAGTCATTAGAGAACTGCTGCTCCTGAAAGAGATCCATTCGAAGGAGAACAGAATCCAAGAAGACCCTAAAACTTAAAATATCTGGTTTTTTTGTGCAGAGTGGGCCACAGTAAGCGGATGTAAGGCCGGTGGAGCAGTGTTTGGTGGTATGGGAGCACTTTTAGATGATGAGGGAGGCCAGTTTTGGAGAGCTGGGTCATAACTCAGTGGAAAAACTCGCGCTGGGTTACATAAGCTAACCCAGTCTGCTCTTAATGGATTCAGCACAGTTCTGCTCGCTCCCAGCCAGACCCACACTACACATACGCATTATAGCCGTCCTAGTTCAGACGCTAACCCACAGCTAGCCCCAGCAATTAGCACTGAAAATGACCAGACAGCTCAGCATTGAGTAGGAAGGTTTCGACACAAGCCGCTTAGAATAGCATTAGTTTCACTGGTTTGGTGCTACATGGGTTCGTTTGAGTGGAATGGTTTTCATATGAGAGTAAATCAAAATAGGATCAGTCACTGCTTTTTTGGGGAAAGGACAGAGTTTCAAAGCCCAGGTTCATTAAGCACGGTGACAAAACGCAAGTGATTCACCGACATCCACTGTTTTCCTTCTATAATTTGTAATTGAGCTATTATTTCATTCATTTTAATTAATGTTACTTTTAATTCAAACCACTCTGAATGACTTTGTGTACATCTTAACGATAGAATTATACAGATATTTTGTTGAATGGCTAAATGTAAAATTATGGAATCTTAGCAATTAGTTTCTTTACAGTGGTTATTGGCACCAGTGAAACAAAACGAGTCTTCTGAGTTTTTATATGGAATAATGATGATGGTTCAATAGTGGTAAAAAGTGGTAAAAATAAGTTTTCTTTTGGGACTATTTTGCCTCACAACACCCTGCATGTATTCATCCACCATGAAGGGACTTTAAATATATTTTTGGGCAAAGCCTTTTCAAAACTGTCATAAAGCAATGTCTAAGGCAGTGAATTCATAGCCATTTCATGTAATAACTGTCTGTGAGGGAGCTTTTAGAGGTGGACGTCTGGTTCCTATCACCACCACTGTGAACAATTCTGACTCAGTAAGTTTCTCCATAACAGAGCGTTTCACACCAAACCACTCTGAATGACTCTGTTTACATCTTAGCCACTTAATTAAACAGGATTTTTGAGTTTCTGATGTATTGTACAGCATCAGGAATTCTACAACAGCTAAAACATCCAACATTTCACTGCTGTCAGAAGAAAACCTTGTATCTTCATTTTTGTCGTTTTTCAGTTTTTGGCATAATTTTAAAATTCCTTTTGTCCTTTACACTGTGTCTAAATTTTATGATATAATGGACCAAAAGAAATGACCCAAACCTACTTGGAAAAATGTCTGGTTCCATTGACCTACATTAAAAGAAAAGTATGTTCTTTCCTTCTCCTGTAAAGTTCATATTTTGAAGTTATGAGGTTTTGTTCCAACAGCAGAGATTTGCTTATCTATCTTTACTAAGAACTTTAAGATTGTGTAACTGAAATGAGATGAAGATTATTAACACAATAAATGAAGATTATTGTTATTGTTTCACTGTAAAAAGTGAAGCAGCCAGAAGATGTGTTGTTGAGGACTGAACGAATGTAAAATGTTGTTTGTGCAAGTATTTATGTGAGTTGAATAAAAAAGTTAAATACCACATAAAGTTATTGTTTTTACCATTTTTCTTAGTGCAGAATGAAACTTATGTTGTCTCAGCTCTTTGGTTAGAGGAGAACATCTGAAAGACAACTCAGCACTGGGGAAGATGGTGGAATTTTGTATGTTCACTCGTGTTTTTTGGGTCCCGTTGAGGTCTGGTGGGACCCAATCGGATTTCATTCCACTCGGCCATTTGCATACTTCAAGAACAGCTGGAACTGAGTCTAGTTCAGGACTAATCTGTGCTGGGGATGATTATGTAAACTTCAGGGGTCTCTACAGCCTGGGTTGTGTAATGATTGCAACATTAGCAGAAGGAAGAACCTCCTTCAGGTGTTTCCTGTTCTGCTCGGCTGGTCTGGATTCTGGTAGAGTCTGCAGATGGACGCTGGGCAGTGAAGGGGTGATTACACAATCCAAACCCACCAGAGACATTCAGTACGCAGAGGAACGCACAGGCTCACCCCAACATACAAAGAACAACGCATGTTCTGTCAGAAACTAGCAAACGTACCGTTATAAGCTGCAACTCTGCTGGTCCATATATACGACACAAATGTCCGGGCTCCCCTGGTCAGACTGCACGTTTTGTTGACCTTCTCAGTGAAAGTGCATTTTAAAGCACAGTTACTGTTTACATTGATCAGCCATAACATGAAAACCACCTCCTTTGTACACTAATTTTATAGGTGCAGTTTCTAGAGTAGATGTAGTCCATCTGTTTCTCTGCATACTTTGTTACCCTGTTCTTCAATGGTCAGGACCCCCACAGGACCACCATAGAACGGACAGTGGATCATTCTAAGCACTGCAGTTAAAAACACAAGCAGCACTGCTGTGTCTGATCCACTCAGACCAGCGCAACACACACTAACACACCACCACCACGTCAGTGTCACTGCAGTGCTGAGAATGATCCACCACCCAAATAGTACCTGCTCTGTGAGGGTCCTATGGGGTCCTGACCATTAAAGAACAAGGTAACAAAGTATGCAGAGAAACAGATGGACTACAGTCTGTAACTGTAGAACTACAAAGTGAAACTATATGGTCAGTGGAACTGATAAAATGGACAACGAGTGTAGATACAAGGAGCTGGACTTTTTCACAGGTCACATTTATGTTTGTTTGTTTGTTTGTTTGTTGTCAGTAATTGTGTATTAAAATGTGCAAAGTATGTATCGTTGTATGGTCTTTCCTTATTTTCACTTATAACAAATCAAATGTCATTTGGGCCAAACTTTAGCATATTTTTTTGTATTTTAGATAAACTAAGCAAGTGAAATAATAACATCTAAACGCCTATCAAAAGTTACAGACATCTTGTAAGAGCTTCTCAGTTAGAGCTTCTTGACAGCTACACATCCTTTCAGACCCACAGCGCTGAGTCGTCTTCTCACAGTGGAAGGATGGACAGAAACACCTGTGGATGTTTTCAGATCTGAAGCAGCTTGATTTTCTCCTCTCTCTCAAAGATGAAAGCTTTAAGTGCTGTTTATCTGATGGGGGCAGTTTTGGTGGTCTATCAGGTCTTCCAGGTGGGTGTTAGGAGCCCCGTTTTCTCTGTAGCTTTTAATCGTTTTTATTCCAGGTGTGGAAACTCCTGATACTGACTGACGTGTGTTTCTCTGTGAGTTTTGCTGCGGTCATGCATAATCATTACTGCACAGCAACTCTCATGCAGCTCACAGCAGTTTGAGGCCCAATATGGCTTCAAATACTGAGCCATTCATTATAGAAAAACCTTCAGGCTGATTGACACAATGAAGCACTACATGCAGTAAATGTGTCGTTTAAAGGAAAGAGGAAAAACAACTTGAAGCTGTTGGCTACCACAGAGTTTGGACAGTCTATGCTGGCCAGCACACCAGCTATTTCAGTGCAAGTTGAGAGCAAATCTAGCTGAAGGAAACTAAATTACAGATCACATTCCTTTAAAACGTACTGAAAGGTTGGCTGACTGAAGGTTTTTCTATAATAAAAGTCTTTGTTATGTTGAACCTGACAGGTTTTAATAGGGTTTAGGTTCATACAATGTAATGCCTGCAGCTATAATGACAACACTAAACTAAAATTCTCTACTAAAGACTCGAGACTCAAGACACAGTCTAAGTCACTTTAGACTCAAAACGTATGTTTGCACAAGCATTTTGCCAATATCAGTAGTTTGCACTATTACTCTCTAATATTGCTCCATAAACTGACCTGTCCTGTCAATCAATTTCTTTCTTTCTTTCTTTCTCTCTCTCTCTCTCTCTCTCTCTCTCTCTCTCTCTCTCTCTCTTTATTTGAGCCATTGAGTGACATTTGCCTGAGTTGCCACATGGGAGCCACGAGAGCTGCTAGAGTCACCACCAGGGTTTCAACCACCATGGAGCTTTACCCTCCTGACCCTCCTGATGCTGCTGCATAAACTCAAACTACCTAATTAACCATTGCTCCACCTGTTTTTCTATTCTAACATTTCATACTAATCCTGTTTGCTATCCGGTATCGACCAGAGGAGGATGGGTTCCCCTTTTGAGTCTTGGTTCCTCTCAGTGTTTCTTCCTCCTACTCTTAGGGAGTTTTTCTTGCCACTGTTGCCTCTGGCGACGCTCATAGGGGCTCAGACCCGGATTTTTCGGTAAAGCTGCTTTGTGACAACACCTTTGACTTGACTTGACTTGACTTATGGTGTTGGACACTTGGACCATTTTAAGTGCACTCAGGCCGCTGTCTCGTAGTTTTCTGGGTCAAATGAACTCAGACCTCTTTAAACAGACCAAACCAAGCAGGTTTGTATGAGCTTGTGAATCGACAGCACTGCTGACATACTAAAGCAATAAGAGACGAGAGCTCGTCTGATTTCACTGAGGTTAAAGTCAATGTGAATCAGAAATCATAACGCAGTTTTTGTCCTTAATGAGATGCATTTATGAATGATACAGGATACTCAGGCAGGAAATAATTTAGATGGAATATGATTTTATCCTGCAGAATTTGACTGGATTGTCAAAAGTGGCTGTTTTATCAGCAGAATCCATCTGTTCTGCAGAAAAGAAAAGATAAAAAAATAAATAAAAGTAAACACATATGGTTAAACGTGTACTACAAGTCCTACAATATTTTGATCGCACATTTTCTGCAGTTTCTGAAACATGATTTCAGCAAACTTTAAATGCTGGTGTTAAGCGCGATGCTACGTTAATCCCCCAAACAGAATTAAAATCACTGTAAGGTAGACCTGAGTGGCTCCTTTGTTTTATAAAACAGTGTCCAAAATATCATAAACAGTATAATAATGTAATATAATAAAAAAAATAATTTAGGTTAAAAATAATTCCACGAATGATGGTAATCATTTAATGGCTTTTAATAGCTTGGTGTTACTGAAAAAGGTTATCATGGGTTTGAATGTGACTCAGCCAGTCAGATCTGTTATAAGATGAACCTGAACAACAATACACACAATTCGGCATTACTCAGGTGGGATCTGAGATGTAGAGTTGTGGTGAGAAGAAGTGGTCTGAGATCAAAGATGGCCTTGTGAACACTAAAAGCACTGAGGTCATTTGCAGCTGGTTCCCTTTCAGGTTCCTTTAAATGTGAAAACACCATTAGATCATATTTTTCCACATTTCTGATGAATATTAACAGAAGCCGGTGACCCGTGTTTGCTTGATTGGCTGATTTGACTGAGCTGGTGTTTAGGTGTTTCTGATAAAGTGGCCAGTGAGTGTAAGTGACAGGCAGCTGAAACACCTGATGGAGATGATGAGTGCTCACCTCACAACAAGGGGAGAAACACATAGATGTGCATTATTCCGAAAGTGGAACTGAAGCTGCAGCTGTGTATGAAAGATTCTACTGAACTGGTTCAGAGTCAGAGTTGAAAACACATTAGGGACTTTTGCTTTTGAGTGACCCTGTACCTTAGTTATGTTTATTTTATTAAAATAAACCACTGAACACTCCATTTTGTCACTACCAAAACAATCATAACACTACTGAAACTTTACCAAATGTTTCAGTAGTGACTGTTTCGGTAGTGACTCATTTTGAGCAGAACTCAAAAACACTAACCAGTACATGACCAGCAGACACAGCTTTGAACAGCTGTTCACACATAAAACCATCATATTTTTCATGAAAATACAAAAAAAGTTTACTTACTTGCAAAAATATGTGTTTCGGTGGTGACAATTCTGAACGTTCCACACTGATTATCAGACTTTGGGACACATTTACTTCAAAACAATCTGGGATCTAACTGCTCACCATGTGGCCATGAGGGACAGTCTCACTTCCTGCTCTAAAATACAGGGGCGTGGCTAAATGAGACTCCGCCCACATACTAGAACTCTGTGTTTCGGTACTGACATTAAATTGTGACACAGTTGTTTTTTTTTTAATGTAAAAATGAAACTCATGATGAATCTAAATCTTTCAACTTCACTTTAAAAGAAGTCAAACATTTTTTTTTAAAAAACTACGTTGAAAATAATCAAAATCAAGTATGTAAATATAGTTTTCACAAGTGTAAATATAGGGGTCAGGGTTTCGGATAGACACCTCCTAATAGAAAGTACCCTATAAATGATGATTTTGTATATATTTAGCTTATTACTGTCTCTATTGATGCCTTGCAATATTTAAGTTCTCAATATTGAATTGTTTAAACAGCTGTTTGAATTAATTTGATAAAATTATAACATATGAATGTATTTTAATCATATTTATTTGATTGGCATGATAAAGTAATTGAGGGGGGAAAATAAGTCCAGCTCAACATATGAAAGACTGAGAGCGTGACTTTATTCCTCACAAAGCCCCACACAGACGCTCGGCATCGCACCAACACTGCAGTGTGTCTCATGTCTGCATTTTGGGCGAATAAGAACAATATTTACTACAAAGTGGAGACAGATGAATAGACAGACAGCCGCAGCAAGACAGCACAGACTTGGCGAACGAAGCAACAGCGGGCTTTGATGTTGCGCAGTGTCGACGATGGGCGTCCTTCTACCCGACAGAGGAGCTCAACAAAGCCCAGGAGTGGAGGTAAACTCAGCAGGCTTTTGTTAATAAGCAAATACTTGGCAGTGGACAATGAGAGCAAACAAAGGCCCCTGCGCTCCGTCGGCACGGCCAGGACAGACTTACAGCACATTTGGCCCCTCTTCACAGTTTATTTAACAAACACTGCAGATGGATTTGCAAGGACGTGGCCACTTGGGCCTGACAGAACGCAATCGCTCTAAAAATAAATGCGAGCCGAGCCTCAGTTTGACGCTTCAGCGTTCCTGTTCCCGAGGAGCCTGAGCGCATGGAAAAGTCAGAGCGGCTCTGGGGCTCGTGAGGGGCCAACTTTCCAGAGCGTCCATCAAAAAGTGTGCTTGGACAAAGTCCGCTTTTCCACGACATCGTGAGGAGGGGAAAAAAGGGGGAAAAAAAACATGGACTTAATTCAAACAGCGTGGAGCAGCAGAGCCACATGCAGCTTAAAGCAGACAAAATCTCACTGCACTGACTCAATCATTCACTCTGACCAGCAGCAGGACAGCCAGAAGTGAGAAGTGGCCTGAAACGACTAAAGCATGTACTGTAAACTGGGCTTTACGGAGAACATACGAGTTAGATCTGACGACACGGTCAACTTTTTCACAATAACTGTATCATTCTGCTGAGAGCCAGTTGCTAAGTTAACTTGGTTGTGTGCAAAAGTGTAAACACCCCCAGTCAAATGATGTGTTTTGTCGATTTTCTAAGTGAAAATAAGATAGAAAAATAAAAAAACACGTTTAAATGAGACTTTTTTTCTGTAAATTTTAGTGCACAATTTCTATTTAGTTTAGAGTTTTACATACTGGAAAAAACATAAACCCTACAAAGACCTACATTTACACACATCTGCCTTTGCATACTTTTTCATTTTGCACAGACAGAACCATAAATTACATACATCACCAGATTCAGCACAACCTCAGCTAATGATATATGGCATTCAGTAAATATTTCTACATACTATATTTATGATTTAGCCCATAAAACCAATGTAGCACAAAAAGAGCTTAATTTTTTTGCAGTTTTATTGAAAAAATAAATGTTAAGCCTTGATATTGAAAGTCAATGTTAATAAAAAAAAATGCACAAAACTTTTAGACATAAAATACAAGTTATTCGAAGTTTTTACTCCTTTTTGTTTTCAAGTTATGCCCCTTTTCCTGAGCAGCGTCCCACTGCATTTTTATGGAACACTGCTTATATAAGAAAGTCCTCCTGGCAGTTCCTGTCCACAGTTACAAACAAGCACTTTGCAAACTGCACACAAGAAGAGGCCAGTATTTTGCATTTTTACACAGTCTGTATCTTCTGCATCATGATGCAAACAGACTGAACGAGCATTTTGCTGAAGGCATTGGAAAAGGTAGTCATCTTGAGGTTTACGTGGAAATAAATGACCCACAACGTCAAAGTCTGGCCTGCATTTTTGTGCTCTTTCTAGTTTCAAGGTGAAAAAACACATCTCTATAGCTCAAACAAATGAGGAGCAGAGATGCTTTAAAGATAGAATTGTATTTCATATCACCAGTGAGACGGCTGGTTCTAAAGCAGGGGTGCACACCTCCGGCCCTGGAGGGCCGGTGTCCAGCACAGTTTGGTGATTTACCTGCTCCAACACACTAAATTACACTTGTCTCTTAATTGCCAGGTTAAGTGGGTGTGTTTGAGTGGGGAACCTCTAAACTGTGCTGGACACCAGTCCTCCAGGGTTAAATCTAAACTTTATAAGTCATATTTTATGTTTTGTGTTTTTTTTTTCAATATGTTAAATTTAGCGAAGAAACATTGTGCATTAAACTGTGTTCTTTGTAGAGAATGTTTTATTTTCACCTCCAAAATCAACAAGACATCAATCAGTTAACCTTTATTTAAACTTAGAGTACATTGAGGATGATCCTCATTTACAGTGTAGCCGAGCCAATACTGAGCCAACAAGTAATTTGACCAAGCGCACCCAAACATTTGCATATGACTTTATGTTCACTACTGTAAGATAATATTTAACAGATTTAGTCAGATTCTGAAGACGAGAGTGAAGCAGGACGACATCACATTCCCAACCTACTGGTGATCTATAAGTGCTCTTTTTGGTCAGCAGCAACTAAACAAACTGGAATTAGCCAGAAACTCAATACAGTCCAGCAAACAAGATGAGCTGTGAAATGTTTAACAGACCGACAGGAACAAAATCACATTCAGGTTGAATTGGCAAATACTGAACAAGCTGAGCTGAACCTAATTTCGCATAACCTGTTGATCTCTCAGGACAACCTGTTAAACTTTTGGTGCTGGATTGTGGTGATATGCCCCCTCTAAACCCAGCCCAAATCCCTCGAGTGCGGCTCCTTTAATGTCTGGAGTACAATCAATAACTCGTAAAATAACGTTTCAGAAACACCTTTCAATTTAGTTTTGTCTGAGGTGAGCTTGATATACAAAATCTGTTCAGTGAAATTCAAATAGTTTGAACTCTTTAAAGCTGCACTATGTACGTTTTGGTGATTTGGAGACCTCTCTGGTGGAAATGTGTAATTACATGCAACATTTTGTAATGTGGGTTGTGTTTCGGACCCCTTCCCCAAGTGGATAAATCTGATGACTGAAAGAGAACTCAAAGAGAACTCAGTCTAAACTTGGTGAAGGAGGCATCTTCTGAGAACGTAAGTGAATTATGTCCAGTTCTCATCATATCTTCATCAGTATAATGCGAATTTTGAGATCATTTGAGGCCTAAACATCAAGCTGGACCTTCTTTTTGAGCCTCTGTGTGTGACATTAATACGTTAATACGTTAAACTCCCGACCTGAAGCCTCTGACTTATAAATGACCATTTCAGGCTTTACAGGCCTTTTTGCCAACAGGGTGTGGTCAGGCCAGCTGTTCACAACTTGAAGTTTAAAGCACAAAAATTGACGGTCCTGGTTTGATGTCCATTACTGTCCATAATAGAGAAATACAAATGCAACACATACACAGGTCATTGTGCAGAAACAGATGAGAAAGTAGCTTTGCAGACAGATTTATTCCATCAGTGACTTGTTGGAATAGCTGTGGACAAATTTCACACCATTGCTCAGTGTAGAGCATTTACATACATGGCCAAAAGTATGTGGACACCTATATATCACACCCAGATGAGCTTGTTAGATGCCTCATTCCAAAACTATGGGCATTAATATAGAGTTGCCCACCCTTTATGACTATAACAGCCTCTACTCTTCTGGGAAGGCTTTCCACAAGATTTTGGAATGTATTTGTGGGAATTTGTGCCAATTTAGTCAAAAGAGCATTTTGAGGTCAGTCAACAATGTTGGAAACATTTTTTTACAATGCAAGAGGTCATGTTTAATTTCATTGTATGTAACATGTATATGCTCAACTGAAGCTTTTTTGGGGACTTTTCAACCATAATATTCACATTACAATCATAGGCAGTGTTGATGAGCGCAATAATAGCACTTACAGTTGACAGTGGCAGATCTAGCAGGAGAGATATTTCACAAACTGACTAGTGGCAGAGATGGCATCCTATGAGAGTGCCATGTTTAAGGTCACTGAGCTCTTCAGTACGATATATTATACCCTACTTTGAGCTCCACTTTCACAAAGCATTGTTTTGGTTTAGAAATTCAACACTCAGTTTGTTCCCACCTTAAAAAGTCTACGTGCCCCCATATTTAGCCCAAAAAAGATCTGTATTCTCGAAAGATCACGTCTGCCTCAGCGAGACTGAACTGAACCTGATATTACCACAGTTTTATGGCTCTGTTGGCTGCTATGAGACTAAAGCGTTAAGTTCTTTAGTTCTGAGAGTGAGGAGTTGAAGTGTGGGGCACATACAGACCCTCAGAGTTTAAAGGGTTAATGCAGTGGATTTTTTAGCAGTCAGATAATGCCAAATGGTTTTTATGGAGCAGGCTTGAATGTTCTCTCTGTCATCTTAATAATGCTCCATGATCAATTTCTTGGAAAAAAACACGTAAGTGGTGAAAAAATCTTTCATGTGGTTCAGGTTCCAGTCAGTGGTCTGTTCTTACATTCTTGCATTCTGACAAACCACCACAACCTGCAGCGTGTTAGAGAACGGCATAAAGCCACACACAGAAGTCGACGTCAGAATGAAGCAGATTCTATGGAGCAAAGTGCTGCGCTGCATTCAGATTTTCACACATTTACTCTGACGTGACACAAGTATGCAAACTACAAGTGTTCATAGAGAAATGTGAACAATCACTTGGCACCCAGGCCAGATGCCCTGAAGGATGTTCTATAGAGTCAGTCTTATAGCTCTAATGTTGTTTGCTGTTGTTTCAGTACCACAAGCCAGACGGTTAGCTGCACCTTCTCTTGACGGACAGTTAATCAGCGGACTGTACGCTAGACCCCATGTGTCAAACACAAGATCAGGCCTGCCACACAATCCTATCCGGCCCACAAAAGTATTTTAATTTTCTATTAATATTAGCCCGTTTCACAATGTGCTGCACTACAGTCCCCAGCATGCACTGCAACTTAATATGCACTCCGACTCTCCTACCACAACAACAGTCTATGGGACGGCGGTTACGTCTAAGTTCTACACGATTCCACACCAGTCATATCAACAAAATACATTTCAGCTGCAGTTCAACCAGCAAAAACACTTAACGTCAGCTCAGAAGCTTGGAAATTAAGCCCAAGACTTAATGAATGTTCAACAAAGAAACGATACCAGGTGTCTAGTTTAAGCAGGTAGGTAGGTTTAAAAGACTGAGCTCCTGGGGTCATTTAAAATTTGAATATTTCAAGTGTCCATGTAATATTTCAAGCTCTACTACAACACGTTTTTTTGATGTTTTGAATAAACAGTGGCCAGTTCGGGTTACAGCACCACATTAATTAAAAATGAATTAAAAACATTTGTATCTCTGGCCCACAGATCTGATGAGATTTTTTAATATGGCCCTTTTACTGGTTGAGTTTGACACCTCTGCACTAGACTATACACACTAAGTAATATTTACTATTAAAGGGCTCACATCCTACATTTTTTTAGATTTTATTTTTTTCTCATGAGGCCCACTGTTGATGTTTGTGTGCATTTATGTTCAAGAAAAGTAATTCATGTTTACATGACCATTTCCAATCTCTCTTAGAATATCCCTTAGAATGAAACAGGCTGTTTTTGTTACTGTGCCTTCAAGACTGATATATGCAAATGTTCTGTTCTGATTGGTTGACCTGAATTGTACCTCGTTCAAAAAGCAGTCTGGGTTGAAACGCCTTATAAAGCCAGGCATACATTGTGTGATTTAAGCCCATTTTAAGGCTGATTTGTTTGCAGCTGATTGAATTTCATGATCGGGCCAATTTTTAGCTTCAATGACCGTTGTTTGCTGTGCAATGTGAGGAGGGCAGCAATGCCTGATTATTTGCGCCAAACGAGCTCTGACTGAACAGTCGGATGATTGGATGGCCTTCTGGCATGTCAGAAATTTTGGTCGCTTGTCTCACTGTTTGAGCATCCTCACAAACCGATTTCTCAAAGTCGCACCCAAAACCACATACAGTCAGTCATAGCTCAGTGTCACTGCTGGACTGAGAATAGTCCACCAACCAAAAATATCCAGCCAACAGCGTCCTGTGGGCAGCATCCTGTGACCACTGATGAAGGACTAGAGGATGACCAACACAAACTATGCAGCAGCAGATGAGCTATCGTCTCTGACTTTACATCTACAAGGTGGACTGACAAGGTAGGAGTGTCTAATAGAGTGGACAGTGAGTGGACACAGTGTTTAAAAACTCCAGCAGCACTGCTGTGTCTGATCCACTCATACCAGCACAACACACGCTAACACACCACCACCACGTCAGTGTTACTGCAGTGCTGAGAATGATCCACCATCCAAATAGTACCTGCTCTGTGAGGGTCCATGGGGGTCCTGACCACTGAAGAACAGGGTAAAAGGGGGCTAACAAAGTATGCAGAGAAACAGATGGACTACAGTCTGTAACTGTAGAACTACAAAGTGCACCTATATAGTAAGTGCAGCTGATAAAATGGACAATGAGTGTAGAAACAAGGAGGTGGTCATGATGTTATGCCTGATAGGTGTATGTAAATGTGTCGGTTGTGGTGACATCACAAAAACACTGAATTCTGAATGTTGTATGGACAGAGGAGTGAGCGGTATGTTTTCAAACTGTAGCAATCTCTACATACTACATCAAACTGTTTTTCTTTAAAAAGAGGAAAATGGGTTTTTCTATGATATGAGCCCTTTAATAACAATCTTCTGAACTGCCACTTTAATGAGTGACAGCAAAACAACTACATTTGCTCTGAATGAACAAAGGACAAGGCCTCCTGTGTGCCAAAAGGAGTGGTCTCTCATTAGACTCTGAGTAATGGAAGCAACCCAACATTGCCCAACGCCAACCTTACACCTCCAGCAGCTCAAAGACCATACTGAGTCCAGCTGTGTCCAAACAGGTGCACCAGCTAAGATGGAAATTATTACACAAGCTGATAAAACATGAGCTGCCCACTCCAGCCTGCTGAAAAACACACCAAATGTTTTTAAGGACTGAGTGAAGTTTACACAGCCATACGGACGCCCACTTCTACTGAGCACGAAATGCTCTAATGCAGAGAAACTTACAGAGTCAGAACTGTTCACAGTGGTGGTGATAGGAACCAGACGTCCACCTCTAAAAGCTCCCTCACAGAAAGTTACTACATGAAATGGTTATGAATTCACTGCCTGATGTCTGAGACACTGTTTTCCGATAGTTTTGTGATAAAGTTTTGGGCTACAGTGTATTTTAATTAATTTATTTTAATCTATTCATGGTGGAGGGATAAATGCAGGGTGTTGTGAGGCAAAATAGTCCCCAAAGAAAACTTAGTATTTTCAGATTTATGGCTGTTTTAGCATCATAAACTGTACATATAGAAACTCAGAAGACACGTGTAGGTTCTCTGGTGGTTTTGGATCATAAATACACACACACACACACCCACACACATCATCTAAACCGCTTATCCTTCTGGGTCCAGCTGTCATTGGGCGGAAGGCGGATCGTAAATAAAATGGCTATATCTGTGTTGTAGTCATGGTGACCCCTGGTTCCTATCACCACCACTGTAAAGAAATCTGAGTCTCTACAATCAACCATTTCACACCAAACCACTCTGAATGACTCTGTTTACATCTCAACCATTGACTTATGTAGTAATTTTAAATAATGGTAGAATTTATCTTTGAGAACAGTTCATTTGTACTCTTTACACCCCTTTTGACAGTAAAAAGTAAAAAATAAATCAGTCCCGCTGTCCTAAAGCTGCCTCTAAGACCGCATCTCCAGAATTCGAGTACCTCCTTGTTCACTGATGGGTCTCCACTCCATTGTGCTTCTCTCCACACCACAGTCTGTCTAACAGCTCAAACTTCAGAGCAATTTCAGTTCCGACCACAATGTTTTATTTGGTTTCCTGAGAAACCTTTCTGAATCTGGGAGCTCGGCCATCGGTGAGGTTTCTGAGGAAAAGAAAAACCGTCTGGATGCAGAAAAGAGGACAGAAAAAGAGGATACAGCACAGCTTCAGCAACCATAACCAGCACAGCTCCAACTACTGTAGAGTCAGCAGTCTGTCACTACAATAACGCTACTGTAAACCTTCAGCTGGACCGAACAATGGGGGACAGATTTGATGTTAAATTCAGAGGCGTGCGGTTTTCTAAATTTCACTCGCTCTGTGGCTGCTGATTTGAGCTTGTGTGGGATCACTGCTCTTTCCTGAAAGAAAATACACGGACAAAGAAATAAAGCACCCAAAGTACATGATTCAAATGTGCACATCATTTCCACACGAATAACACCTATACAAGTATTAGCAAAGGCGACTCAAGTGAAAGAAAAAAAAGTGAGGTCATTATTTTACTGATGTGGAAATTAGATTAGATTAAGTGACCCTTATTAGTCCCACAACGGGGAAATTTCACCTCCGCAATCTAACTCATCCATGCAGTGAAACACCACATACACACGAGTGAAGACACACTAGGGGGCAGTGAGCACACTTGCCCGGAGCGGTGGGCAGCCCTATCCACGGCACCCGGGGAGCAGTTGGGGGGTTAGGTGTCTTGCTCAAGGGCACCTCATGTACTGTTGGCTCAGGGGATCGAACCAGTGACCTTCCGGCCACAAGGCTGGTTCCCTAACCTCCAGCCCACAACTGCCCCCAAATGATGTACACATTAAAATCAAGCAAATACAATGCAGCATGTCTTATCTTTTTAGAGGAAATCGCCTTAAATTTATTCAATAGTATCTGTTTTGAGTAAGTTTATCTGTGTAAAATGATCTCATACTATTGGCAGACGAACTGCATGATGTCACAACAATATATATCTTTAAATAAATTCTTCTTGTTGCCAGAATGTGTAAAATATCTGTGTAAATCATCTTAAGTACCTTTTTTTGTTGAACTAAGGGTATTGAATTTTAATCTGTATTGTATAAATTGTTATTGCATAGAAAATAACAATACAACAATGCATTTATATGTATGTACAGATGAATTCACTGCCTGATGTTCGAGACATTGTTTTCCGATAGTTTTGTGATAATGTTTCGGCTTACAATATATTTTAATTAATTTATTTTTGGTGGAGGGATACATGCAGGGTGTTGTGAGGCAAAATAGTCCCCAAAGAAAACTTCGTATTTTCAGATTTATGACTGTTTTACCATCATAAACAGTAAATAACAAATCATAAACATAAATAGTACAGATATAAATATATATATGTATATATACATATTGCTGAATTAAATTGTAACTATTTTCTACATTTTCAAAATAAAAATTCTAATTGAACTCAAACCTTTTAGGTTGTTTAAAGCTACGTTAACAGATGTTAAGAATGTTTTCTATGAAGTTCTATGAAGTCTTTTGGAGATATGAGGTTTTAGGACAGTGACAGTGAGAGGGCTGATCTGGGATCAGGTTCTGTTTCTGCTCATGCAGTAAAAATAACAGTCATTAACAAAGAATGGGACACCTAGTGGTTCTTATCACCTTATGAAAATACAAAATTCTTTATTTATTGATTGATTTATTTTATTTTATTTTTTGCGATCAGGTGGTTATTTGTGTCACAACAATTATGACAAGATGAACAAGATGTTGGCAGAATAAAATAATGTAAAAACAATAAATTAACTGTAAATAAAATAAAAAATAAAATGTGCATAGGGAAAAAAAACAATCAGGGGTCTGAGTCATCTAAGAAAAGTGTGGGAGATGAAACGCGTTTTATAAAGGATATTAAATTCTGAACGTGGGCCGCTGACCTGCACAACCGGAAGGTAACTGATCACAGTTCAGTCAAGCTTAGTGATCAGTCATGATAACAGAAACATTTGTGTCACGTTCTCACAATACTAACACAGCTCTGACCTCACTGACCATAAATCAGCTTCAGGAGCCAGTAAAGCAAACAGGAAAAAGGAGAATCCCAACTTCATCTCCAGTCGTTTCACATTTATCTTTCAACAGGCCTGAGAAGGTGAGCGAGGAGTCAGCCGCCACTGTTTTCACCACACTGTCTGTTTTAATACTTTCTCTCTGGCTCTGTTTGGATCCACGAGAGTTTGGTGGATACGGTGCCAGCTCTGCCTAATAAGCGACATAAGCAGCTGCTTAGGGCTTTACATCGACCATGTGCCCCCCAACATCTTCCCCGTTAGAACTGCACCGTTGTCAAAGGTGCTTGTGGGTAACAACTTTAGATATTCTGGCTGTGATTAATTCAGGTTTAGATACTCAGAATGTGATTAATTCAGGTTTAGATACTCAAGCTGTGATTAATTCAGGTTTAGATACACAAATTGTGATTAATCTAGGTTTAGATATTCAGGCAGTGATTAATCCAGGTTAAGATACTCAGACTGTGATTAATCCAGGTTTAGATACTCAGAATGTGATTAATTCAGGTTTAGACACTTATATTGTGATTAATTTAGGTTTAGATATTCAAGCTGTGATTAATCCAGGTTAAGATACTCAGGCTGTGATTAATCCAGGTTTAGATACTCAGACTGTGATTAATCCAGGTTAAGATACTCAGACTGTGATTAATCCAGGTTTAGATACTCAGGCTGTGATTAATTCAGGTTTAGATACTCAGATTGTGATTAATCCAGGTTTAGATACTCAGGCAGTGATTAATTCAGGTTTAGATACTCAGACTGTGATTAATTCAGGTTTAGATACTCAGACTGTGATTAATTCAGGTTTAGATACTCAGACTGATTAATCCAGGTTTAGATACTCAGGCTGTGATTAATCCAGGTTAAGATACTCAGATTGTGATTAATCCAGGTTTAGATACTCAGACTGTGATTAATCCAGGTTAAGATACTCAGACTGTGATTAATCCAGGTTTAGATACTCAGGCTGTGATTAATTCAGGTTTAGATACTCAGATTGTGATTAATCCAGGTTTAGATACTCAGGCAGTGATTAATTCAGGTTTAGATACTCAGACTGTGATTAATTCAGGTTTAGATACTCAGACTGTGATTAATTCAGGTTTAGATACTCAGAATGATTAATCCAGGTTTAGATACTCAGGCAGTGATTAATTCAGGTTTAGATACTCAGACTGTGATTAATTCAGGTTCAGACACTCAGACTCTGATTAATCCAGGTTTAGATACTCAGGCTGTGATTAATTCAGGTTTAGAAATGTGACTTAAACATGAGAAGGAGTCGCCAAAGAAGGAAAAAGAGATCATACCATCTAAATTGTGCAGAAAGTAAAGAAATTAAAACAGTAAACTGCAACACTGTCGCCATAGCCACCAGAGAAAAAGCAAAATTACTGCATTGTAAGACAGTCCTGGATACAGAATGCTGAGACGGTTACCTGTAAACCAGTAAAGACTCATGGGAAATGTAGTCCAAGTACAGTTTGATCTTTCATGTTCCTTTCCTGTAGCCAGCTCCACTTTTCTGATGTTTAAACATAATAGTGTAAAAATGCCTTATGTGCCCTGTAGAGGGTGTGTTAACTTATTTTGTCAAGATAATTTGACCAGGAGTGTTCAAACTTATGCATATCGTCGCTGTCCAAAAAAATTTTTTTTCTGATTTTTCCGATCACTTGAGCCCGGCAGCTGCTCTTTACATTGTGTGACAATTTCATGATGAACGGATAAACAGAAATGCTCCATAATTGCTTAGAATAAAATGACTTTACATTAACTTACATTGAAAGTAAAGAACATTTTTGCCCTCTCCTGTAAACTTACCATTTTGGAGACACTTGTTTTTCTTAGGACAGCGACGATATGACTCTACATCTGTTTGAAACAGCCGTAAAATGACCAGTCCAACCTGCCTCAAGCCAAAGGACTCACAGTGTCCATGAGGAATGCTGTGACATGGCTTCTATTAGTGTCACCATGGCTATTCACAAAAGAAGAGCAGATTCGATACATAGTGTGATCTTGTTTCTCTGGCTAATTTTCTGTCGCTGCTCTCCAGCACAAAACCATAAAGTCATCAGTCCTTTGTTGAGGAAGTCCTCGGCAGCTTAACGTGCTTCAGCACGAAAAGGAGACAGTTTAACTGCGACACTGTGACAGTCTTTTAAAGAAAAGGCCACATTTGGAAACGTGACAATGAATTACTTGTTTCGCTTGAGCCAGTGTCCTCTGTGACGTAGGAACAGTGTGGTTTCAATTCACAGAGGAAAGCAGAAGAGGCCGCTGACCCACAGCTGAAGTTAAATGTGGTGGGCATGTGTCGAAAGGTTATGAAATGCATGTCCAAATGTAAGCCCCCTGTTCGAACTGTTCAAATACAGAACCAGAGTGCTATAATTTACAGGCTTAAAGGGGAAGACGCTTTCAAATTGCACATTTCCAGTCAGTAGAGATATACATACACTTTATTATCCCGAGCGCGTTTTCACTGAGCAGCCAAAGGCCGAAGAAAGTGCTTCTCTTCTCTTCTCTTCAGCTTCCTTCACTTCTCACAAGAGCTGAGAGGAAAACATCTATTGTAAACATTTATATGAAGGCCTATTTCTGCCAGCTCCAGAAATACAGCTGTGACCCGCTTCCCCCATTAAACACAAGCCACTGGGCCTTTTCCCATACAAATCACATCAGATGCTTTTCACTTTTCAGTGCTGAGGCAGGAGTTTGTGACTTTCTCTCGCATTGTTACGTTTTCTGTAATCACAGCCCACAGACAACAGTCAAACCGCTAGAAACATCATTGTGTGGAGCGGACCCTATTACAGAGCGCACGGTTTAGGCCCAAAACAGCAAAACAATACCATACAGTGACTTGCGAACCACAGTATGGGGTTTGTGCTTATTGTTCATAATGGTTTAACATACGAGGCGAGTTCTAGAAACGTCCTCAGTTGACTTCATGACCCTTCGTCCATTTCCATCCCCTTTTTAACATGCCTTTGTCAACTTATCACCCTGGCCGCATCATTTCCCTCAGGGGAAATTCCCAACATGATCTCAAAGAGGAATTCCATGAAATTTCCATATAATTCAGTGGCTGAGATGTAAACAGAGTCACTCAGAGTGGTTTGGTGTAAAAAGCTTCATTGTAGAGTAACACTGACTCAGATGCCTTTACAGTGGTGGTGATAGGAACCAGGGGTCACGATGTCTACAACACAGACATTTTATTTACCATCCAAAACCACCAGTGAACCTACACGAGTCTTCTGAGCTTTTATATATAATGCTGATAATGGTAAAATAGTCATAAATCAAAGAAAAAAAGTTTTTTGGGGGACTATTTTAAACACTGCGTGGATTTAAAATGAAATTTTAGGCCAAAATGCTCCCACAAAACTACACCCTTAAAAAAGATGGCGCTTCAAAGGTTCTTTACTAAAGAAAATGGTTCTATATAGAACCATGAACACTCAAAGAAATTCTTGCATGATTAAAGAGTTCTTTGCATTGTGAAAGGGTTCTTCGGATTGATGGAGAATGTGCATGTATGTGCTGTAGATGGTTCTATATAGAACCTTTTTGAAAAGGGAGCTTGACACTGTAACAATAGAAGAACTCTTCTGTGTGCTACACAGAGCCGTTTTCAAAAACAGCACATTCTCCATCATTCCAAAGAACACTTTCATGATGCAAAGAACCATTTAATCATGCAAGGGGTTCTTTGAGTGTTCATGGTTCTATATAGAACCATTTTCGGTAACACTTTCTATGAATGTCACCTTTGTAAGCATCTACAAACATATTTATAACATGTTATAATGTATTCATAAGGCATTATAAACATGGTTATAAATATTTATAAAAAAGAATTACACTGAATTACACTTTATAGCCAGTTTATTATACATTATGAATTGTTAATATAATGCATTATAAATAGTTAATGTTAGTGCCAATGAAGTCAGTCCCAGCTTGGAGAGCGTAAAGTAAAGACAAATACCAAGCTAACGGTGGTGAACATTACCTTTCCCACATTGGGTAAAACACTGATGGCAGCTCTAGTTTAAACTCTGTCATTTGAAGCCTGTAATGAGCTTTACTGTGAATGTTTTAGTGTTTCAGTAAATCCTTCAGTAAATACTTCAACTTGTAGCCTCACTCTTAACACTGGAGGAGGCTTTAGTACAGTACGCTTCACTTTACTTAGAGCGGACAAATACAACTTATGAGCTCTTATAATTTGTTATGAACAGTACTTATAATGTATTATGTTAACAATTCAGAATGCATAATAAACATGGCTATAATGTATAATGCATTTTTATAAATATTTATAGCTATGTTTATAATATCTTATGAATGCATTATAACATGTTATGAATGTGTTTGTAGATGCTTACAAAGGTGACATTCATAGAAAGTGTTACCCCATTTTCTTTAATAAAGAACCCTTGAAGAATCATCTTTGTCGTAAAACAATGTCTCAGACATCAGGCAGCGTTTTCATAACAGCAGGGCTGTACATCGCGACAGTGCTAGGAGAAATGAATCCTGTGTGAATACGTAAAAGATCACAGTGGCAAACATGTGATAGACCTTTGTGTGCAGGTGTTCAAATCTCCTTTCAATAATATTTTGTTGATCCAAGTGCTCATAGAGACTGTAGTCAATTATTCATAGCTATTCCTCAGCTGTCCTATGTGGTCAGCAAGCTGCAACACAGGTCAAGTTGTAGTGTTTATGGTAGTTGTAGTCCATCAGGTAATATGTACATTAACATTAACAACAAATCCAGATGTCTGTAAAAGGGCTTTAAGATGTACAAAATACATTTATGGCATCTGGCAGACGCTCTTATCCAGAGCAACTTACAATTCGATCACTTTACACAGGCAGGTGAAGGCAGTGCTGGGAGTCTTGCCCAAGGACTCTTATAGGTATAGTGTAGGATGCTTACCCGGGTGGGGATTGAGCCCCAGTCTACAGCGCAGAAAGCAGAGAAGTTATCCTCTACACTATAACAACCAAATGCCCAAAGGTTGTTTAGTTTGGCGCTATAATATGATATGAAAAGCCAGCAACAATTTGGGATTTACAATTTGCCTGCTAAAAAAAATAAGTCCTCTCAAAAGATTTCTCTGGAATTGCGAGGTGAAGCGCCCCCTGCTGTTCCTGCTGCCTCTACTAACTTTAGATTATATACTATCTTTAGCTTTTTTGTTTGTTTTAATAATAAGAGCTTATGAAATTAAAAATCAAAAGTTGCATAACAGTGAGAGTTTCCTTTAGGTCATAAACTATAACCCTTCCAGTTTTGAAACTGTAAGACTCCAATGATATGTGTGTTACTGCTGGTGTGGGTTTCCTTGCGCTCAACAATGCAGAAAAAATGCTACGTAAGTGCTAATAATGCCCTGTTGTGGGGAATCTGAGTTATTTTTGAGAAAATGAATTCTCTGTACATTTTACAAAAGAAACATTTTAAAAACAAACCTTTTACATGCTGCTTTGGTTTATTTTTTATGGTTAAAATTACATTGTTTTCCAAAATTGAGATTTATACTTTTCACAAGCTTTTTTGTAGTTTTAATCTTGGTGCTAAAAATTTTAACTTGTGTGTCACACATCCGGCATGTTCTCAGAGAGACATGGACTCCATCTCCCAGACTCCTCTGGGAGATCACATGACTTCTGACTCTCTATCACGCTCCTATCAGTGTTCTCAGTCACCCGGATACTAATATGTTTCACCTGTGTGTGTGCAGTCATATGACTCGTAGTTTAGTATATAAGCCCGGGCTTTAGTCATGTCTAGTTGCGAGGTATTGTTTCACTGTAAACTACTGAGCGCTCTTCATCATTGATTGTATCCTGTTTTTGACCGTTTGCTTCGTTATTTGACTCTGCCTTTTTGCTCAATCCCTTTGTACTTTTGCTGGACTGTGTTTTGATTCGTGTTTTGACCTTTTGCCTTACCCTTTTGTGTTTGTTTGTCTGGTGTTATGCTTATCATAACACTTCTGCTGGGTTTGCTGGATTTGACCATTGCCTGTTCTTTGACTACGCTTTTGGATTTTGATTCTGGAAGTAAACCTGATACTCTCCTTTTTATCCGCAAGCGTCTGGTTTCTGTTGATTCGTCACATTGTGCAACAACTATCTTTATAGCACCAGTGCTACATGCTCAGTAGTTTACTTATATTCAAAATATGAGTTTTTGCTGAACTATAGCTTAAAGCACGTGATCAGCCTCCAGTTTTCTCCAGAATATTTCTGTAGACATGTGTATATATATGCATTCTACCACCTGCATTAATAACTCACTCTTACAGCCAATGACGACAACAACGACAGCATAATAAAGATGTATACATAAAGGAAGAAACGCCATCATCAACATGAAGAGGCTCAGTAAAACAAGTACAACAATATACAAACAGATGATGTACAAACCAATCAGAGAGACTGCATTCTACTCAACAAGCTATCATTAACCAAACAAACACTTATCAGTTAAATCTGACACTTATCAGTAACATCAGCAAGACAAAACTGACAAAAAACAACAGAGTGATTTATTTACGTGTTTTAAAAACGTAAAACATGTTTTATTCAGGCTGATTTGACTCCAGCACTACACTGTACTCCAGCACTACACGTCTCTCAAAACCCCAGTTATCTGTGCTCTGTCGAGGAAGTCATCTGCATCTCCTCAAACAGTGGTCACACAAAGCTTTCTGACCTCAGGGACGACTAAGCCATCAATCAGAAAACCTGCTGGCTCTGCTTTACCCTCCTCTGACCGCACAGGCCCCAATTTATAGCACTAATTTCTGTTCATCTCCTGAACCAGCTGACCTGAGAAACAACTGGCTGAAACAGCCGCCTCTATACGCTGCATGTGCTTTTGAAGAGAACGACCCTGAGACATTTCCTCTCTTCAAAAGAAAAAAAAAACACTCAGCACACTTCCTCCCCGAACCCTCCACATGGGCCTCTCCCAATTCAGAGAAACCTGGAGCTGGACAGAGACTGGAGAGGGGAAGCGACCCACACTGCTGTATACTATACAGCCAGTTACATGAATAGAAGTTTTAAAAAATATAATGTTTCTAATGTATTTTTTTGTGATTTTTCAAAATGTCTGCATAATTCAGTCGCTGAGATGTAAACAAAGTCATTCAGAGTGGTTTGGTGTGAAATGGTTAATTGTAGAGAAACACAGAGGCTCTAGTTTCTTTACAGTAGTGGCGATAGGAACCAGGGGTCACCATGTCTACAACACAAATATTTTATTTTATACTTTATTTATACTTTAAGGATTTAATTATGCAGACATTTTGCAAAATTGACAGAATTCCCCCTCAAACTATTCTACATTTGGTCACTGTCAGAACAAAACCTTGTATCTTTAAAATAGTAATTTTACAGAAGAAGGAAAAACATTCTTAATTTGTAATGGAAGTTAATGGAACACGATTTTTTTCCATATAATTTTCACCAATTCTGCTGCTGCATGATATGGAAAAAAATACTAGTATTTTGATTGTTTTGCTCCGTAAACTACCAGTCAAAAAGTCTTCAAAACTATGAAATCGTATGAAATTATTCCAGACAGAAATATTGGCCTTCTGGGCTGCTTAGACTTCATCCTGTCTCATCACATCACAACTAACAGGCTAAAATGCATTAACAAGGACAGAAATTCCACTAATTAAGTTTTAAGCATGATCAAATTTACATGTCCTTAAGATTATGAAAAACATACAATCCAATCTGTCCAAATCTTTGACCGGTAGCATATATATTTATATATATAATACATCGTACAATATGCTGTGCTACATATTAGCAACATATACATGAATCACTAATGTGACATGGTTAAAAACAGTCCTGCATTATTTTGTGTTGCCCATCCTCTTCACCAGTGGTCAGCTTCTGACCACAGGGCCACTGTTGGCTGGATATTTTGGGTGGTGGTCCAATTTCAACCTAGCAGAGTAAAAACTCCAGCAACACCACTGTGTCTAATACACTCGTACCGGCGCAACACACATTACCATGTTAGTGTCACTGCTGTGCTGAGAATGGGCCAACACCCAAACAACATCTGGATGGCAGCAGTCCTGTGTACAGAAACTGACCAGTGATGAATGGGGTAGAGGGGGAGTTGTTAAACCGCAGCAACAGATGAGCCACAGTCTGTAACTGTACACCTACATAGTGGATCAATGAGGTAGGCAATTCTAATAAAGTGGCCAGTGAGTGGAAGCACAAGGTAGATGTTTCCAATAAAGTGGCCAGTGAGTGGAAGTACAAGGTAGGTGTTTCTAAAGTAAAATACGGTGCATTAAAACATTAAGTGTAGACATCTGTGTACAACCCTGTTTCCAAAAAAGTTGGGACGCTGTGCAAAATGCAAATTAAAACAAAATGCAATGATGTGCAAATTATTTGAACCCTATCTTTAATTAAAAATAGTACAATGACAACATATCAAATGTTGAAACTGAGACATTTTACTGTTTTATTTTTTAAATATATGCCCTATTTTGAATTTGATGCCACCAACACATTTCAAAAAAGTTGTAAGAGTGTCAATTAAAGACTAGTAAAGTTGTGTAATGCTAAAAAAAAAACACCTGGTGGAACATCTCATAATTAATTAGGTTAATTGGCAACAGGTCAGTGACATGATTAGGTATAAATAGTGCATCCCAGACATGCTGAGTCTTTCAGAGGTAAAGATGATGAGGGGTTCACCACTCTGTGAAAGACTGTGCGGACAAATAGTGCAACGATTCAAGAATAACGTTTCTCAGTGTAAAACAGCAAAGAACTTGGAGATTTCATCATCTACACTACATAACCTCTTTAAAAGATTCAGAGAATCCATAAAAATCTCTGTATCGCAAGGGACAAGGCCGAAAACCAATATTGGGAGGCTGTGATCTTCAGGCTCTTAAGCAGCACTGCATCAAAAACAGACATGATTCTGTGTTGGAAATCACTGCATGGGCCCAGAAACACTTCTGAAAACCACTGTTTGTGAACACAGTTCGTTGCTGCATCCACAAATGCAAGTTAAAACTCTAAAATGCAAAGAAGAAACCATATATAAACAGGATCCAGAAACACTGCCGCCTTCTCTGGGCCCGAGCTTATTTAAGATGGACTGATGCAAAGTGGAAAAGTGTCCTGTGGTCAAAATGTGAAATTCTTTTTGGGAATCATGGACGCCTCGTCCTCCAGGCTAAAGAGGAGAGGGGCCATCTGGTTTGTTATGAGTGCACAGTTCAAAAGCCAGCATCTGTGATGGTATGGTGGCGCATTAGTGCACATCTGTGAAGGCACCATTATTGCTGAACGATGTATACATGTTTTTGACAACATATGCTGCCATCCAGATGACGTCTTTTTCAGGGAAGGCCTTGATTATTTCAGCAAGACTATCCCAAAACACATTCTGCCCGAAAAATGCAACAAAAGAGACTGTTGAGCAGCTGAAATCCTGTATCAAGCAAGAACAGGAAAACATTTGACTTTCTAAATTACAGCAATTAGTCTCCTCAGTTCCCACACGCTTACAGAATACTGTGAAAGAAGAGGTGATGAAACACAGTGGTAAACATGCCCCCGTCCCAACTTTTTTGAAACGTGTTCCTGGCATCACGTTCGAAATGAACAAATATTTTTCAAAAAACAATAAAAGTTCTCAGCTTCAACATCTGATATGTTGTCTTTGTACTATTATCTATTAAATATAGTGTTTATTGATTTGCACATGGTTGCATTCTGTTTTTGTTTACACCTTGGACAGCATCCCAACTTTTTTGGAAATGGGGTTTTAATAGTGCTTCCAGTAAATTTCGGGTTTGCTTGGACTGCAATTTTGATAAAACCCTTACACAAGTTTCCCCATCATTTTTTTTCAAGTTGTTGAAGTTCCAAAGCTACCCCATTATTAGTATTTTTGGTCACACTTTATTTGATAGTCGCTACAGATGACCTACAGATACAAACCTTCTGATTTTTGTTTGATTATCAACAACATTACAGTGAGGGTTAGGTTTAGGTTTTGGGTTGTGGGTTAAGGAAGTTAAGGTTAGGGTTTGGTTTAATAAAATCCATCACAATTTCAAGTTGCGTTTAATAGACAGCCTGAGCATCTGCAAAACATCTACAGTGGACTATCAAAATAACTTATTACCGTATTTTCTTACCACCTAAAAGTCCTAAATGAGTCTGCCTTTATTCATTTCTCACACCCTACAGTTAAAATGCCATCTGTGGACATTTGTGGTTGAATGGCAGGACTGGAAGAAGCAGACTGTTCTAAAGCAGCGCTGCAGTGAGCAACGTCTGGCTGTTTACTCTCTATAGTTCAAGTGAAAAACAAAGAGGTTGCCTGTAATGCTGACAGCTGCTGAGAGAAGGTCAGGGCTGTCACAGGGAGGACAAATGGGGCCTAGATAATCACCACCAGCCATGGTCACCATTTTACAAGAACCAAACAGGTGTTTCTCATAGGAACTCATTGAAATCCTACTAGTTGTCATAACTGCTTAAACCTAAAAAAAAAATACACGGGGCTGTATGTGGGTCCACACTTCAGCTCCTACAAATTATAGAACTTCCATATTATTTTCACTTATTAATTCATAGTAATTATTGAATAATATATTAGGACTAAAGTCCCAGGGAACACAGAGTAGAACATTTTTTGTTTGTTTTGTATGATACTAGAGTGTTATATTAAACATCCAGCAAAGCTTGAAAGAAAAATATAGGATATATATATATATATATATATATAAAATAAACCACAGCTTAAAAAATGCATATCTTACCTATCTGAGAACTGTGTGGGCATGGCTAATCAATGGCTAACCATGGACACTCAAAGAACCATTTGCATGATTAATGGGTTCTTGCATCGTTAAAGGGTTCTTGAGATTGATGGAGAATGTGCTGTATATCGCACCAAAATGGCTTCTTCTGTTGTTACGATGTCAAGCTTGTAACAATAGAACAACCCTTTTTGGTGCTATATAGAACTCTTTTCAAAAAGGTTCTACATAGAACCATCTACAGCACATTCTCCATCAACCTGAAGAACGCTTTAATGATGCAAAGAACCTTTTAATCACACAAAGGGTTCTTTGAATGTTCATGGTTCTATAAAGAACCATTTTCTTTACTAAAGAACCTTGAAGATCCCTCTATTTAAGTGTGTAGGCTGCTCCACCCCCTGATACAGAACTAAAATCATTAACCAGGTTTTATGTGACGGTAACTGGACCAAAAAGTCATGGACGAACAGACGTGCGGACGGACGGATGAACAAACAGACGGACAAAGCAACGCATGAACAATGTTGGTGTTGGATAAACGAATGAATGAGCACCAAGCAGCTACAGACAGGTGGTCTAGCTTGCTAGCATTTGGCTATGCTGGCTTAGCTTTAGCTCGCTGAGTTTCTCTGACTCTGAAACTGTTCTGTGTGGGCGGGGCAAGAGAGGTCAGCCTTGTGATTGGTCAGGGGAGCGATTACAGAAGCATTACCCCAAATTAGGACTGCCCAGTTTACATCGAGGAGAGAGAAATAAGGTGAATTTATTGGTCATTGGAACTTTATTCAGCATACTAATACATGTTTACTGTTTACCTGCAAGAACAGTATTAATCTCAGTGTTAATCAGTATTAATCATTAGAAAGGAAACACAGATTTAGGTTCCCTAATTCTTTAATAAGAAAACAGTTTAAGGGGTTAAAGATGCTGCATATCACTCTGGACTGGAGGCCTTGAAAATGTATTAGAAATTTCACAGCAAAAACTTCATTTTGCCAAGTAAGATCATATTAAATCCAGGCAATATATGCAATATTTTTCATTCTGAGATTGTAAGATTAACCAAAAACATTACATTTTTACTTGTTTAAGGAATTTTATCATTAAATAATTGTCATAATATTCTATCATTTTATGGTAAAAGTTGTTTTCAGTGCCCATGTTTTAGGACTAATAATTGAATTAAAGCCTAAAATCTATCAGGTTATTGGAAATGCAATAGGAATGTTGGAACTATAATATACTGACCACACTGGTATCTGTGAATTTGACCAATTTGGTAAACAGTTTAAGAGCATGTAGGAAGATCTCGCTAGTTCTGTTCAGGCCAAACCCGAGCTAAGGAAACACTCCCTGCTGTCTGTCAGCAAGTTCTCTCTGTGCTAATCAGTTAATCATTCACTCACTCAATCAATCATCCAATCACTAACACACACACACACACACACACACACACACACACACACACACGCAGAAAACAGCACTCACTACTTTGAAGGGGATGTCAGGTCATTACACTGGGGATATGACCCTCATAAACCTAACAGGATCTGAGGACTCCAAGCAGTAACCAGACAGTTTCCCTGGAGCTCCCACAGTCTAGATTACTGATGGTGTTGGGGCCTAAACAGGGAGAAAGCTCCACATGTGCTCCTCTGGGTTAAACAAGACATAGACCTTCGCCAAAGTGTTATAAAAGCAACTATAATCTATAAGTATAATCACATACATATATATCTAATGGACAGCTCCAGTTGTAGAGTCTGATGGGCCGAGCTTTTCGAAGCAAACAGCAAAAGACTTGCTAATCCTGTGAGTTATTTAACCAAGACTTTGGAAAAGCAGAAACTTTTAGTGATGAAATATCAAAATATTCAGACAGCTAAACTCGATGCTTTATTAGTTAGCCTGTATGCTATTAAAGTTTTGGTCCAAGTTAGACGTTACTTGATCTTTGAAGGTCGATACCTTCACGACTTTGTGTGGTCAATTTAAGAATGAACATGCATTAGCTACACATTTCATTGCAGTATTCACTGAAGAGGAATGCACATTCAAAAACTGACCCAAACGAGAACCAATGGAACTTACAGTTCTGGTTCTAGATCATTTTCCACCTGCTCATGACACAGAACCATAACAATAACAATGAGATTAATTGTGGAGTGTGAAAATATGAACAAAATCCCTACTGAAAACAAACATCTGGGACCAGCATGAATTCCATGCTGGTCTAAGATGGTTTATGCTGTTCTAGTGATGGCTTAGCTGGTCACCAAGCAGGGTCATGCTGCTGACCAGCACACCAACATCTAAAACACAACATATACTGGTTTTGCTGTTGGCCATCATACCAGCATTCAAAACACATCATTTGTTGGTTTTGCTGGTCTATACTGGTATTTCTAGCAGGACAGCATCTTCACTAGCTTGTCACCTTATAGTAAATTCTTTACAAGATAATATTTAAAGCACCCTTATCTGCTTTTGAAAGCTGGAAAACAGGAAAAGCTCCAACACATGCATTTGGGTATGTTTGACATTAAAGCCTTAAACACAACATGATTTTATCTTTATTGCAAATGTTTTGTCTGTTCTTTTTGTATTTACTGCTACCCAACTTGAGTTATTTACTCAGCTGTATAAATCTTTATGTTGGATGCTAACTATGGCCTACTCTTAACAAACTACACTACTTGGAAAACCTTAAGTTTAAGCCAACAAATAATTGAAATTTCTTATAGGAAAGTCTGTTCGCTAGGTGGCCATCTTTGCAACGCCGCCGGGCAGTTATTTCCAGCCATTCAAGACCAGACTCCTATCTTGGTGAAGGAGATCTAAAAACATGAAACTGAAGGTCAAATTAACTTTTCAAAAACATATTTAAAAAAAAAAAACTTCAGGCTGTTATGGCTACTGTGATTGTTCAGATCTCCACAACTCGTGGTGTAACCAGCGAACTGACTGGCTCTTTTCTTGAAGGGTGGGACTTACTCCGTAAACAGACGCCATGTTGAACATTACAAGCTTTCCCATTCATATTTCAACCAGTTCAAAGCTTTAAACCATGTTTACATTGATCACAAGAGAGAAAGCTTAGCCACATCTTCGCAGTTGGTATTCTTGTGTGGTCTAAAGCTGCCCCTTCGGATGAGTTCAAGCCACAGCTAACACTAAAGCGAACTCTGTAACTAATCACTACTATGCTGAGAAGAGCTTGTGGTCTTGTACACACGCCTTGTAGTTTGTGAAACAATACAAATGATGACGCAGGAGTTCATCAAGGTAATGTTTATCTTTTAACAGGATGTTTCATAATCACTACTGTGAGCACTGTACCGTCGCTAAGGCAAAAAAGCTACCTTAGCTAGTTACCTGGTTGTAGCATTGCTATGAAAAATCATCTATTAGACATATTAAAACCAGTGTTACCAAGTACAGCAACCCAGATAAAGTATAGCTCACCTTAGAGCCAGTATAGGTCCGTTGGTTAGTAGTTTTGACACTGAGCTGTGAGTTTGGTCATTCATATAGTTTAAACTAAACCTTCTGCAACTTCAAGAATTAAATAAAAACAGCCTGTCTGAATTACAAGCTCCCTGGAAATACTTTTTCATACCTTGCAGCCAAATAATTCTTTCTAATTTACTGGCTGGTCAATCACTAATTTACAAATAGTCTGTATTATAGAATATACTAATATTAATCAAAAGAAATTACATTATCAAAAGTTGGTGTATTTTATCACTGTTATAAAAAGTGCTTAACAACATCCCTGTCCGATGATAAAAATCACTGTAATATACGACCATGAGTGGAGCTTATTAGACAAGAAGGAACGAGAGCAGACATACAAACCGCAAAAGTAATACTTCCAGATTTGTCGTGTTTTGGCCTACAATTCTGAGAGACATATGATTTTGATAATTAACGCTCAGCAGGATTTTAAGGAGGACGCTGAACGGGGTCATAAATTTCTTCTTCTTGGGTTGTCCGGGGTGGGCCTGCTTGTGTATTTTGGAACACCATCTACTCCAGTCTGAACTCAGAGTGAAACTGATTCATTATGTGAAGTACACAGACTTTTAAAGGTATAAGCTTTTTAAAATTATATTGAATCCTACACACATATCAGTCCTTAGGGACGTTTTTGTTGTTTATAAATTGACAGACGGACTGAATGTGTACTATCCTTGTTGGTCAGTCTCCACATGCTCATCGCTGTAATTCAGAAAATGTGAAAAATGCATTAAAATTATAGGAGGCAAAGGCAATTTTACTAGACTCTGTATGTGTTATTTAGACAAAACCTTAAATCAAGCCACAGAGTGTCCTGAGGAACAGTCAGTTCCACTCATTTCTCCAGGCAGAGCAAAGGCTACCCTGTCATTATATACACTTTAACATGCTCTCACATCTCTCAGCTGGCTTGACCTGTTGATGCTTAAAGTGGCCCCACATCGCATAATGGTAAACAGAAGTCATGACAAATACCACTGAAGTCTATGTCATTTGTTTTGCTTCACTGTTTAGTGTATATCGTTAATATATACAACAACTGGCCACTTCGTCAAAACCTCTTCCTTGTGTCTACACTCTTCATCTATTTTATCAGCTCCACTGACCACATAGGAGCTCTTTGTAGCTCTACAATTACAGACTGTAGTCCATCTGTTTCTCTGCATACTTTGTTACCCTGGTCTTCAGTGGTCAGGACCCCCACAGAGCAGGTACTATTTGGGTGGTGGATCATTCTGTGTTGTGCTGGTCTGAGTGGATCAGACACAGCAGTGCTGCTGGAGTTTTTAAACACCTCTGTGTCACTGCTGGACTGAGAATCAAAAACATCCAGCCAACAGCGTCCTATGGGCAGCGTTCTGTGACCACTGATGAAGGACTAGAGGATGACCAACACAAACTGTGCAGCAGCAGATGAGCTATCGTCTCTGACTTTACATCTACAAGGTTGACTGACAAGGTAGGAGTGTCTAATAGAGTGGACAGTAAGTGGTTAAAAACTCCAGCAGCACTGCTGTGTCTGATCCACTCAGACCAACGCAACACACACTAACACACCACCACCACGTCAGTGTTACTGCAGTGCTGAGAATGATCCACCACCCAAATAGTACCTGTTCTGTGGTGGCCTGAGCACTGAGGAACAGGGTGAAAGGGGGCTAATAAAGTATACAGACTACAAAGTGCACCTATATGGTCAGTGGAGCTGATAAAATGGACAATGAGTGTAGAAACAGGGAGGTTTTAATGAAGTGGCCAGTCAGTGTATATATAAATAATACAAAGTAAACAGTGAAGCAAAAATGACAAATGTGGTATGTCATCACTTTTATTTGACATTATGCAATATGGGACATTTAAACATCACCAGGCCAAGCGATGGTCAAGGAAAGTGATGCTGGTTTAGGATCTGTTTTCCTGATTTCTTTACAAGCCTTTCTGTGCCGGTTTTGATAACCTAGTGAATTTACTACACACTCAGGGTCAAATTTATTAGACATTAGCCGCACAGTTTTTACAACAGTGTCTGAAATTAAAGTAAAAAAAAATAAATTTATTTTATAATTTTATTTTATTTTACATACTGTTGTGTTGTTTGTTTCAAGAAGATATAGCAAAATCACTAGGGTGCCAAAACCGTATATATTTGACCAGGACCGCTTTAGAAGGAAGAACAGCAGCAGTATGGCGCCACCTTGTGTACAAATCACGTAAGTAAATATACTGTGAAAACTTCTAGACAGGAGGATTGTAGTTCTTAAAAAAAAGCCAGGCACTCCAAGCTCCCCAGTGACAACTGCTGTTTTCCCTCCAGCAAAAGAACAAGTACAAAATGTTCAAACAATATATATCTTTATTTGTGTTATTAAACAGTCAGTCATGTCATTTGAGTGCTGAAATGTTGATATGTTTTATTTCGTCCACTCTGTTCTTATGCATCTGGAAAGCAGGGGTCACCCACTGGCCACACGAGCACTGCTCACCGTACCAGTTAAAAGAGCCCAGCTTGGAGCTGCATTTAGGACAGAGTAGCTGCAAGAATAACAGCAAAAAAAGCAATGTGTCAAAAAATATCTAATACAGGTGGAGTTCCTAACAATATAGCACTGATATTACATGTAAGTATAAATTATTACTGTCAGACTGTAAAACTACACACACTGCAGATTCATACTGGATTAAAATCACTCCACAATTATTACTGTCAGACTGTAAAACTACACACACTGCAGATTCATACTGGATTAAAATCACTCCACAATTATTACTGTCAGACTGTAAAACTACACACACTGCAGATTCATACTGGATTAAAATCGCTCCACAATTATTACTGTCAGACTGTAAAACTACACACTGCAGATTCATACTGGATTAAAATCGCTCCACAATTATTACTGTCAGACTGTAAAACTACACACACTGCAGATTCATACTGGATTAAAATGCAGCTTGACTAGTACATAAAACTGTGTTTGTACCGATTCAGCATCTATACTGAATTAGCAATTATAAGCAATGATGATATATTTATATAAATAATTATATAAGCAGTTTTGCTGCTTATAGGTTATTGTTTAACATTAGCTCAGTGTTGTGTGCGTGGAGTTTGTGTGTGGTACCTGTCCGTCCATGACGCCAAGCAAAGCCTCCTCCATCCACTGAACTGGCTCTATGAAGTACGACGTACACTCTGTCTGATCTCCTGCTGGACATCCACCACTGACCCTTTTATGAGCGAAGGCAGACGCCCCTCTGCCTAAACAGTGGCTAAGGATGCTGGAGTTGCGGAAGAGTGTTCTTCTGTACGAGTGACCAAACAGAACAAGCACAAATGCACTTCAGATGCAAGTTTTCAATACAGCAAGTGAAGTGAAAAGTAACTGAGATGAATTCAGGCAGAAACTTTACCTGCATTTTCTGCATCTATAGACCACCTCAGTATTTTGGGTCTGAGCTGGGTCGACAGCGAACACATCCTTGGGGACATTCTGGAGTTCTAGATTAATGAAAGACAAAGCCTAGTTGTCAAAGAATTAACAGACCTCTGAACTCATACATCATTTTGTAGTCGGCATCATGAATATCGCTGCTGTAGGAACAAAACGTTTTATCTCCAAAATAGTAACTTTACAGGAGAAGAAAAAAACCTACTTTACTTTTAATGTAAGTCAATGGAACCAGACTTTTTTCCAAGTCATTTTGGGCCGTTTCTTTTGGTCCATTCACCATGAAATTTACACACAATATAAAGGGCGACAGGCATTTTCAAATTATGTCAAAAACTGAAAAACGACAAAAATGGAGATACGAGGTTTTGTTCCGACAGCAGCGATATGTTAGGAACTCTGGGTCTAAGCTGGATTTCTCTAAGAACAAATGAATGGGACTTTCTCAAATCATAGCTATCACACCCTGTGATAAATTAAAATATAATATAAGCCGAATATCATTTGTTCTACTTACATTATTCCCCAAATTTTACTGGATCCTCTAAATTACAAAGTTGTTGAAGATTCAAAATATAACCATTGCTACATCTGTGCTAACAGCAAGTTAACACCTGCTTTGAAATTACATCACATGAAAGTAAGTCTATTGTTAATTCCAGTATAAAAAAAACATGTAGAATATTTTCAGAATTTTCCACAAGCCATAAAATGGCAAACATGCATTTGTATTAAACACAATTTTGTCTGAAGACAGCACAAAAGCACCTTTAGTACATAGAAAGACAAACCTGGATATTTCTCAGTGACTTTCTTCAGTCTAAACTGCTTGTATAATGGACTGTTCATGTCTAATTCGCAATTCATGGATTCGTACAGGGCCAACTGGTCAAGAAACTCCTCGTTCATTCTGGAAATATAAGAAAAAACGTCTGTTCAAATTCAACAGCATGTTTGTTTGCAACAGAAATAGGACATTGTTCTGCACTTACTTGACGTCTGGTTTGAGCTGCTGGAGTTTGGTATACGCATCCTGCAGGTTCAGTTTCTGCGTCTTCATTAGATAAGCAGTAACTACAGCAGCACTTCTACTTTGACCCACATGGCTGAAAAAACAAAACAAAACAAAAAAACACTCCAGATGAAATACAAAACAATGTACTAAAACGGGGATGGACAATATGACGATATGTTATTGTTATCATGATGATTCATCCAGTTGATCATGATTTGCTCATACAAAGGCTCCTTTTTATTGGTTTTGACCTGCAGGTGCTCAAATGGTTCCAAAATTATCTTATAAGTAGAACACAATGTGTTGTTGCTCAGGGAGAGCAATCAATTTCTGGAAATTGGTAATGGGGTTCCACAGGGGTCTATCTTTGGGCCAGTGCTATTCATAGTATATACTAATAAAGTTGAAAAACACACTAAAAACTGTAAAATGCATTTTATGAAGATGATAGTCACGTATTCTTGCGCTTCCTCTGTAAAACTAGCCATTGAATATTTACAAAAAGATTATTCCTTGTTACAGATATCGTACATAGTCTGAAACTAGTGTTGAATGAAGGGAAGACAATATATACAATATATACTTTTCTGGATCTCATGCAATAGACAGTGTTAATAATACAGCAGTAAACACTTTGATTACACAGTTAATGACTGTGTTTCGAGCTACAAATATTTGGGAATTTGGATCAATGACAAGCCATCTTTTAGGGCACACACTGATGATTTAATAAAAAAAGTAATACAATGCGATTTTCAAAAAGAATTCAAGCTTGTCGTCCTTTTGAAAGTAGAAAGAAAATTGGTTAAACAACATTTTTTCAATATTGGATTATGGTGATCTATATGAATGTAGCTCCTTCAACACTGAAATCTTTAGACACTATCACAGTGCACTTTGTTTAATTATTAGTGATTTGACTTAAAACCCATTACTTTGAGCTGTATTGTAAAGTTTGCTTGTCATCGTTGTACATAAGCAAAAAAACAATTTACTTTTTTTATTTACATTTATAATTTAATGCTCTTCTGAGACAGCTTCTTTCTTTACAGCCAGAACAAAGGAAAAATTTATTAGACATAAAGACTGTTTACATGCACTCATTAATCCGATCATAATCAGATTTCTGCAGTTATCTGATTATTCAAATGGTCATGTGAAAAACACACTGATTTCTTAGAGTGGAGTAAGGTCTAGAAATCTGATTATGAAATCCAATAAAGAGAGCTGGATTTTAGCTCAGTGATCAGATTTCTCAGTGTATGTAAACTCTTACTCTGATTTCTTTCGGATTTCTCAGTCTGCACATGTGTGAAACAGACGGCGGTACCAGAAATAAGCGAGCAGTGTTGCCGTGAGATGCAGCAAAACACTTTTGGAGCGACGCTGAAACCGAATACATGCTTGACAAAATGAAGGATTTAAATATTCTTCATCTTCTAGATGATGTATGTTCATATTTTCCGGTAAAGTGACGAAGTTTGAGTTTTACATTATGTTTACGTTGCGTCTTCTTCTGTGAGTTTATTGGCTGGTTGCAAAGCAGAAATCTGGTTACTGTCTGTCTCAGGTAGACCTGGAGTTTCACCATGATCTGATTTCTCAAGTGCATGTAAACGCACTCAATGACTGGCTGGTTCTGAATGTACGATTCTCATCTAATGCTAAAATACAAACTTCTTTTACCTTTAAAATACTGTTAAACAACCTAATAGATGAGAAGTGTGTTTTCCTAATTTTGTCTAATTTCTGCCTTTTTGTTTTTTTGTTTTAATTATTTTGCTTGTTCTAGATATTTTACATGACTTTCTGCAAACTTGTTCTTAATGTTGTTCTTTCATTTCCATTTACTATATTACTATTTAGTATTTTGCTGTATGTCTTACAGCTAAACTACCCTTTAAAAATTACAGAAAATAAATAATAAATGAGCTGTTGCTGTACAGTAACTGCATAAACTGCATAGTAACAAGCAATCAATACGATGTCAGCCCATTATGCCGTTTCTCACAGCCCTTTTTAAATGTGGCACTATTGGCTTGATGATGTACTTTGTCTACTTAAATTTCAAAAAATGAAATATTGTTATAAGTACCATTTATCATTAAAACATCTTTATGTATTGTGACATTTTTAACACTTTGCCCACATTTATATTAAAACCCTTAATATAAACTTACCAGTGGACGAGAACAGATGATGGCTTGCCTACAGATGCTGCTAGAGCTTCTGTTATGAAGTGGACACAGCCGTCCAGTCTGCTGAGCAGATCTGTGGACGACTCGTCCAAAGCATGGACGAATTTTGTGTGAAAGCCAGAGATGTTTGGCTCCTCTGAGTCCACAGTGAGAACATGAGTGATGCCCACATTGGTAAGAGCTTCAGGGTCCTTAAGATCCGCGACAGATCCAATATAGAGTCCAGTCTCAACGGCGATCATGGTGTTCCCATATAAGCAGTCAGGTGGACGATGACTGATTACAAACAGCTAAGAAAATGGAAACATTTGATATTAGGAGCCAGACATTCTCCTTCAGTGTGAGGAACAGACACAGGTGAGGGGAATAAATAAATATTTACATAATAAAAATTAAACAAGATTCCTGAAATTAATCAAGACAGCTGACCTACAAAGTCTCATCAGGGACAGACAGAAATCACCAACACATTTTTGCTATTAACATGGCTTTCAGAACACCAGGTGTATGTAAACGTGCTATATAAATATCGAAGCAATGTCTTAATAAGAGATTAGGTAATTATCATGATCATCACATTCCTAGTATAAACTACCTAAACTGACACAGCTCTGCTTACTTAAGCACATTTTTAATGGATTTGTGCTTTTCTAAATATTAGATACCTGATGATATTCTAAGGCTTTTACTTTATCTCAAGTAGGTCACTGAAGAAAGCCACCTACTACATCCTAATCCCCTGTTTGGGTTTAGTTTAACTGTTTTACAGACGGCGATAGCGTCCATACTGCTTTGCTGTTGGTCACATCTCTCTTGTTAGAGCTTCGTTGATTCAGTTTACACCAAAAAAGGATCGAACAAGACAAAATCTGACTTTAGTTCTTTAGTTCTGATAAATGCTGGACGTCCTAATTGGGTTCTTTAGTAAAGACAATGGTTCTAATTAAAGCCATGAATTCAATAAAGAACCATCTGCGTGCTTAAAGGGTTCTATGCATGGTGAAATGGTTCTTCGGATTGATGGAGAATGTGTTGTATATGGTTCTAGACAGAACCTTTTTCAAAGTGGTTCTATATAGCCCCAAAAAGGGGCTCTTCTGTTGTTATAAGCTTGACATCAAAACAACAGCAGAACCCTTTTTTTGTAGCTACATAGAACCATGTACAATACATTCTCCATTAATCTAAAGATTTAAGCATGCAAATGGTTCTCCACAGCACCCATGGTTCTAAATAAGTAGAACATTGCCTTTACCAAAGAACCATTGAGGAACCATCTTTTTAAAGTGTGTAGCGTTAGTTCTGCTCGAGTCGTGGCTTCTTTTAACTGAAATAAGTTCATATTTCGACTGGTTTAGTCTCCTCTTATACGAAGATTAAGTTATTTACTTATTCTCGAGCTTCTTGTTCGAATTTTCCGTTCCACCTTAAATGGTGCAGCGGCTATACTCTGGCGCCTGAGGCGTTCTAATAGCTGCAGCGCTATTTAAGGTGGAACGGGGAAATTGGAACAAGGAGCTGGAGAAGCGAACGTAACATGAGAGTCTTAACAAGAAGTGCTCAGCTTCATTATGTCTTCAGGTGAAAGACGTTCTCTGTGAGTCGCTGCGCAGCTTTGAAATATAATAAAACATTAATAAAAATTAATATAATCAGCAACGTGTTACCTGTCTCCAGCGGTCCTGTACAATAACAGGGCCGACGAGGAATAAAGAGTAAAGCGCTTTAGTTCCGGACAGTGGCGTTTAGCGCTGTGTCAATGTCCTTCCAGCCGCTAGAGGGCGACATATACAAAATAATCCAGAGTGGTGTGGGGTTTTCATCCATCCATCCATCATCTAAACCGCTTATCCGTCTGGGTCGCGGTGGGGTGCTGGAGCCTATCCCAGCTGTCATTGGGCGGAAGGCAGGATACACCCTGGACAGGTCGCCAGTCCATCGCAGGGCAGGGGGTTTTCAATGAACTGATAAATAAAAGTATAAATATATTCATTCTTAATTTTACTTTAAACATGTAATAATTCATACTTGGTTGTTAAATGGGTTTATTTGATTTATTTCATGCAGCTATAACTGGAGCCCAATAATTATTAAAAAAAATATATACATGAGATTTTATTCATTTATTCTCATTTTTTCATGCGGTTACTGTTGAAGCATTACTATGAAATTATATGTAAATTAGGATACTATGGTTTATTTATTTATTTATTTATTATTTGCTTTTTTCTTACAGCTACAGTCGAAGCATTTTACCATTGAAATAATAGGTAATTGAGGGAGCTAATTGGATTATTTATATTATTATTTTTCATGCAGCTTCAGTTGAAGCACACACACACACATCATCCAAACCGCTTATCCTTCTGGGTCGCGGTGGGGTGCTGGAGCCTATCCCAGCTGTCATTGGTCAGAAGGCAGGATACACCCTGGACAGGTCGCCAGTCCATCGCAGGGCTTCAGTTGAAGCATAACTTTGAAATAACACGTATTTGAGGGTGCTAATTTGGTTATTTATTTGTTTATTTGTTCTTTGGTTTGTTTGTTTGTGTCCTTTTGAGTGCAGCTCACAAATCATACACACAAAAACCTGTTCATAAAGGGTGGTGCAGGTTATTTTATGTTTCTTGTAATGCAGCTACAGTTACTGCAGCATTTAACACAGTTTTGTGAACTTTCAGGCCCTGAAATGACTCAGCAGACACTTCCTCGAGGAAGTTGAGCCACTTTTCACATCCTTACCATACAGTGAGACGCTGAAGTACTTTCTCATAAGTCATCCAACATTCATGACTCTTTCCAGCTGCTTAGGGAGCTGGGTCACTTCAGTTCACCACTGAAGTAAATCAACTCAGGTTTCTCTGAAGTAATCCTGCTTTGGCCTGAGTAAAATCAGTTGGCCCCCTCTTTCCTGCACAGCTTGGAACGCTGCCACTTTTTAAAGGCCCTCAGCAATATGCAGAGCAAATAGAAAAGTCCACAGTATTTGCTTTTTACTGGAACGTCCAGGCTGCTGTCCTGTCGAGTGGGCCTGACGTGTTGCTATAAGTGTAATCTTGCCCTTTTGCTCGGGTTATGGCAGTCTCAGATGTTGTCTGTGAAAGTAGATGATGCTATGACATTTAACCAAGAGCCAGTCACTCTGGGGCAGCTGTTATATGCCTGGGCAGTGACATTTCTCATAAAACACTGCTTATTAATCCCTGAGTGAGCTTTCGAAATTAAATATATCAGAGACAACCAGAAGCTAAAGCTATGATTAGCATGTCAGTGTTAGCATAACACAGAACAGCACTGTGCAAAAAAAATTAGAGCTATTTATCTAGGCAGTCAGTGTTTATTTGCTCAGAAAAACACTAATATAAGAATAAATACAAGTAACATGAATACAAATACGACATTTTTATAAAACGGATAGTCCCGGTTCTACAATCTGATTGAGCTGTGTTCAAAGCCGTGGCGAAATACTCCATAAACGAACAAAACAACTGGATTCTGACATGAAAAAATGCCTTTAATGGAATAATCTTGGACTTTAATGATGGTTACATGGACCACTGGGTGTACTGATGAAGTAAGAACCGGGTTCTGTTTAAACTGAGGAGCTGAAAGCTCATTTTCTTAACTAGAACCAGGTTGACCAGGTAGCTAACAGGCTATTATCACAGGCTTTTAGTTAAAGCACTATATGATTTACTGTAAATCAGTATAGAAATGCAGTATATAAAAGTATGTATGACACCTGATTTAGTCATATGTAATCTGTTTTAGTCAGATATTCAGTAGCACTAAGCTCAGGCTGTGTCTCAAACAGCTCCCTCCTTCCTATATAGTGCACTATGTTAGTTCTGGTTTCTAGTGCATTTTTTCTCCAGTATGGAATTGTGCACACATGGCTGAATCCCAAATGACCATTCGTTGGATATATCATGCATTGTTTTGGTGCAGGAGCCAGTCCAATCCCTGTGTAGTGCACTATGTAGGGAGCAGGGAGCCATTTGAGATTCAGCCCCAGTGTGGGAAAATGAATGTACAACACCGTTAGCTTAGTGCTAAATGACACTGGAAATGGCATAGAGGTGCTAATGGAAATTTGCATTGTGGTCACAGTGCTAACTTGGTGAGCAAAAACTGCTTATGAAGTGAAGGTTTTCACTGTTATATCATGATATGCTCATTATTATATGACAAAAAGTTGATGAAATGACTGTGATATGCAGTCATGGCTGACTGGGCGTTCTTCTCCTCTTTCAACAGTCCATGGTCTAAAGGAACTACATTTCTCTGTGGAATAATTATTTATCTCAATTATTATCAATAATAACCTAAATTATTTTTTGAACATGGTGTATTTTATCATATTTTATTCCGTGATATGTGATATAAAAGCAATAAGTCACATGAGGCCATGCATTACAGTGATTTTATCATGGGTAAGGAGGTTTAACACTTAACATTGTGCCTAATAACACATCTTCCTGCGATAAAATCACTGTACAAATTCATGTGATGGCTGGGGGTATCAAGGAGAAATCTGGAACCACGGCACAATTTGCGTAGGTGCAAAGACTTTGGCACAGTTCTGTATTTGACAATAACACAATAGTCACTGTAATGTCAGTGTCACTGCTGGACTGAGAATAGTCCACCAACCAAAAATATCCAGCAACAACAGCATCCTGTGACCACTGATGAAGGACTGGAGGATGACCAACACAAACCATGCAGCAGCAGATGAGCTATCGTCTCTGACTTTACATCTACAAGGTGGACTGACAAGGTAGGAGTGTCTAATAGAGTGGACAGTGAGTGGACACAGTGTTTAAAAACTCCAGCAGCACTGCTGTGTCTGATCCACTCGTACCAGCACAACACACACTAACACACCACCACCACGTCAGTGTTACTGCAGTGCTGAGAATGACCCGCCACCCAAATAGTACCTGCTCTGTGAGGGTCCATGGGGGTCCTGATCATTGAAGAACAGGGTAACAAAGGATGCAGAGAAACAGGACAGAACAGGACATGGACAAAGTGCTCCTATATGGTCAGTGGAGCTGATAAAATGGACAATGAGTGTAGATACAAGGAGGTGTTATAATAACAGAAGCTTCTGAAACTGCAGCCTAAAACTGCCAAAGCAACTTAACCACCACATTTAACAAAGCTTGCTGGTGTGTTTGGTGGGGGGGGGGTGGGTGGTTTCCAGTCTTATCATGTCAATTCAGTGTTAATGACCTGCATAGTGGAGATGAAACTGAATTGGGTTTCCTAATAACTGTGATCTCAGTGGATCATAACATCACACAAAGTGTGTACGCTCATTTATTTTTCCACTAACACTTTCAATCTGTCCTCAGCGTGTGTGCTAATTACTGTCATTGATTTTCTTTCTTCTGGATGCATGAGCAATCTATTAAGCTGCTTCTTTAACATCTCTACACCCTAAAGACAGACCCAGGGGATCAGGAGGTTAATACAATGGAAAAGTGGACTATTAACATCTACATAAAACACACCGTGATGCCTCTCCTGTCATCGTTTGTCCCTGAGTTTGTGAGAAATCAATAGCAGAACAAGAGAACACAATCCATGCATGAACAGCTGACAGATGTACTGAGTCTACCGTATAATCAGTTTCACTTCGCACTTCCAATCAGTAGATCACAGCTCTATACATCAGCACAATCTCTGCAATAATAAAAACGCTCTATATTAATTATTTCTCATTTGTAGCTCATTGAATTACACAGAGGAAAAAACAATGCAGATTCTAAACTTTCAGTCCTTGACTGTTGAAACAAGCACTGAAACAAGCCAGAAGTGGCTCTAACCTGTAAATACAGAATGCCAGTCAAATGTAAATATAGCTGATTGCATAACTTACAAATGAATTAAATATGTAATTACATGAACATGTAGTTATCGTTGAATAGTACAGTGAAATGAAAGTGGTCACTCCCAACATCTAGAACTTAACTGTATATTAATAGTGCTCACTATTGATTGTATACTATGTCAATATTTCACTCTATTACTGTGACAATCTATCAAAAGCACACTTTATTAATAGGACACTATCAATAGCATACTCAATTAATAGTACAGTCTACCAATAGTACAGTCTATCAATAGTACACTATAATAATAGTACACACCATCAATAGTAAACTCTATTAATTTTACAGTCTATTAATAGTACACTTCATGAAGAATACACTTTATTAATAGTACTGTTTATTAATTGTGCAGACAATTATTAGTAACCTACATAAATTGTAATCTACATTAATTGTACAATATATCGGTAGGACAGTAGAACAGTCTATCGATAGTACACTATATTAACACTATACCTTATCAGTAGTACTTTCTATTTATAGTATATTAAAAGAAAGTACTATTGATAGAGTGTAGTATTAATATAGCATACTTTCTCTTAACAGTATATTAATACTATATTCTATTAATAGTACTTTCTATCAATAGTATATTCTATTAACAGTACACTAATAATTGTTCAGACTATCAATAGTACACTATCAGTAATACAGACTATTATTAGTACTGTATACAAAGTACACCATATTAGGTGTAGAGTCTATCAGTGGTATACTCTATTAACAGTACACTCTATTAATAGTAGTATCAATAGTGCAATCTATTAATAGTAAACTGTATCAATAGTATACTCTATTAATAGTACACTCTATTAATAGTAGTATCAATAGTGGAATCTATTAATAGTAAACTGTATCAATAGTATACTCTATTAACAGTACACTCTATTAATAGTAGTATCAATAGTGCAATCTATTAATAGTAAACTGTATCAAGAGTATACTCTATTAATAGTACACTCTATTAATAGTAGTATCAATAGTGGAATCTATTAATAGTAAACTGTATCAATAGTATACTCTATTAACAGTACACTCTATTAATAGTAGTATCAATAGTGGAATCTATTAATAGTAAACTGTATCAATAGTATACTCTATTAACAGTACACTCTATTAATAGTAGTATCAATAGTGCAATCTATTAATAGTAAACTGTATCAAGAGTATACTCTATTAATAGTACACTCTATTAATAGTAGTATCAATAGTGGAATCTATTAATAGTAAACTGTATCAATAGTATACTCTATTAACAGTACACTCTATTAATAGTAGTATCAATAGTGCAATCTATTAATAGTAAACTGTATCAATAGTATACTCTATTAATAGTACACTCTATTAATAGTAGTATCAATAGTGGAATCTATTAATAGTAAACTGTATCAATAGTATACTCTATTAATAGACCACTATCAATACACTTGTTTATATGCCTTTTTTGTTCATCCTTGCATGTAATAATCTTTATTATTCATTTACTTATTTATTTATTATAATTTATCTAGTTCTTGTTGTGTTTCTGCTTTTATTTTTTAAACTTACTATTTCATTGTAAAGCACTTTGAGCTCCCATCTCTATAAACAGATCATTATTAATACTCTCTCTACCATCCGAACACTCTTTTAATAGTCCATTCTATTGATAGTGCACTCTGAATCAACACAGTCTGTAAACAATATTCTCTCTATTAACAGTGTACCGTGGTACAGCTCTCTATCCAAAGTGCCAGGGTCTGTTTTTTCCTAGCTTGTTTCACATGCGGATGCAATGTCCTTAAGCATTGTGCCGTCCCGTAATTCCCAGCGCCCTTTCTTCCTGATTTTGAACTCTGAACACGTAATGAACGGATCCATTCACCTATGAGAACGTAAGCTCTGCTGACTGCTCTTCCTGAAAGTGTTCTGCCACAGCGTGTGAGCAGCGGGCTGCTCCTTGGCAGCGTAAGGGTGTTCTTCCTCAGAGAGGTGATGAGGGGCCGCGGCCTGTACATTCCTCAGCCACAATTGAGTTTGCCCTGTTGCTTCCTCTCCAGGGTTCGTCCAAGTGGGTTCTGCTTCAGCTGCGGCCGAGGCGTCTATTTTAGTGTCCCTAAATGTGAGAGTTTCCTGGCCTAGCGTCCTCCTGGATTTGTCTATTTTTGCTCAATTAGAGCGAGTTTCTTTAAATAATGTGTTATTTATGTTTCATTGTGTTATTCTTAGCCCTTGTAAACTAATGTGCTTACAGTATGCACAGCACTCTCCTTTATTTGCCTATTTTGATCGTGTCTTTATGTAAAGTGTTATTTATGCTTCAGCGTGTTGCAGTGTGCTTTTGCTTTGGCTAAACTTTCTCTCGTCCTGTTATTGTTGGGATACCGCATCACTGTCTTGCTTAAGCACAACTAAATCCTCCTGTTTCACCATCTGACCGATTGCAGAATATTAGCTAACACGTATTCCCAACACTGTCTCGTCACGTTTCCGCCACTTTGTGAAATTGTGAAACAAATGAACGCAAGACGCTGCTGTAACTGAAAAGGAACGTTTCACATCCTAGAAAACTCTCAAGGTTTTTACAGAGAGCATTTCCACAGAGCTGCTTTGTTATTGGCTACTGTGAAAAAGCAGCATGCAAATCAGTGATGATGAAAAATAGAAACAATTTGTTCTTGAAGAGAGGTGGGTATAATGGGGGTACAAGTCCCACAGATGCCCCCCCATTTCTTGATCAAATATCAGAATCAGAATCAGAATCAGAATCAAGCTTTATTGGCCAGGTATGCTTACACATACAAGGAATTTGGTTCAGGAGCTCACAGTGCACAGTACCAGACAGACATTTACATGTAGTGAATAAAATAAAATACACACATCGTCTAAACCGCTTATCCTTCTGGGTCATGGTGGGGTGCTAGAGCCTATCCCAGCTGTCTTTGGGCGGAAGGCAGGATACATCCTGGACAGGTCGCCAGCCCATCGCAGGGCAGACAGACATACATACATACACATTCACACCTAGGGGCAATTCAGCATGTCCAATTGGTCTGACTGCATGTCTTTGGACTGTGGGAGGAAACCGGAGTACCCGGAGGAAACCCACGCAGACACGGGGAGAACAGGCAAACTCCACACAGAAATGACCCTGGTCACCCAGGAATCGAACCCAGGCCATTCTTGCTGTAAGGCGACAGCACTACCCACTGCGCCACCGTGCCGCCCTAAAATAAAATTAAATAAAATAAAATAAACAAATTAATTAATAAAAAATAAATAAAATAAATAAATAAACAAATAAATAAAATTCCTACCATCCCTCACTCATACACACACACACACACACAGTCATACCTGTAACCTTTACATTGTGCAAAGCCAAATCTAATGTGGCCAAATCTAACGTTAAGGTCTGTTGATTTAGTTTTTGTGACTGCTTTGCTAGCAAGAGGACAGTGGTCCCCTGTCGGCCTGCTGATGGCAAAGCTGGTGGTCCACTGGTGTTTTGCTCTGCGTTTTCCGGGCAGCCCACCGGTGGTTAAGTGGAGTATTAGACAAAATTCCACTTATCAGTGCTCATTTTCCACTCACAGTCCAATTCACTGATTTTTTCTTCTTTTTTAGTTATACTTTGTAAATTAGTTTAGTAAACAATTTCAATCTAACACAGTGACAGCAACAACATTTTCTACAGAATCATTTTATATCAGGCCTAGGCATTATTTTTTTTCTCTCGGTTGTTTGTAAAATTTGTCTAAGTTTATTTTCTAAAATAAAAGTCTCTGTGCACTTAAAATCTGTTTGAGGAGATTAAAAACTAGCTAGAGTTCGTATGCAGGACAGTAATCTGGGTGGCCCGAGAGTGGACCAGCAGCCAGCAGTGGCAAACAGTCAGCTGCGTGCCGATCTTTTCAAACCAGCGGACCGATATATGCTCGCTTTTGGATTAGATTTGATTAGATTTATTTCACACTCACTGTGCAGTTTTAAAGAAAGCAAAACTGAATTGCATGAGAATTTACAATGCCCCCTTATACATTTATAAAAATAAATAATTAAATGAATATGTAAAATAAGTCACTATATGCCTCATAAAGAAGCAAACCGTCTTCTCTCTTTAAGGGTTGGTATTGCGAGAGCTTGAAGGACTTCTTGATACGTAGAATAAACCCTGCCGAGAATGATTAGGCAGGGACGTTTCTGGACAGTCTCAATCTGGTTCGACAGCCACTGTGTCAGGTCTCCATGACTTGCTGGGCAGGTGTTCTCTAATATAGGACTAATATAACCAGTGTATATCAAAGTCAGGTTATAGGTAGCCACTCCAGTCCATTCATGTTCTTTTTCATCTCCTAATTTTTGTTGTGGCCAATTCCCAATAAATCACATGCTAGTAAGATTGGAGGTTGAAGGCCAGCATGTGCTTCCCCCAGTAGCACCACTGCATCTTTTCAAACTGCCACTATCAGGTTATTGGGCAGCTCAACACATGTGGAGGAGGTCATCCCTGTGTTTTCAGGACCCTGTGTTCTTTCCATGTAATTTTTGAAACAGTGCTACATTCTCAGGGTCCTATGTCCCCTTATTGGAAATAGCTCCATGTTCCCATGTTGCCTCAATCACATTTCCTCAACAAGGAAATACAAGTAACATCCATACTTCAGGAATATTTACAAATGTACATATTCTGACCCAGTTAGCAAAATTAGTCTGGGCCACTTGTGGTTCCTTGGTTTGTTCTGGCCCAATATAAGGCTGGGTCCTCGGCCCAGATCTAGCCCACACACTGTAAAGTAAGAAGAACTAAAGGACATGGCCCAAATCTAGCCCCAATCTGGATCCAACTACATTGTTGGTCCACAACATTCAAGTCGGAAATGTCCCACAAATGTAGACACGAGGCAAAATGGGACAAAGCTGTCCAGGATCTGACCCTATTCTGGCCTGCATGCCCAACATCTACCCGCAGTCAACCAACACTCACATAGGAAAGCCACAATCGGCCCGAAACTGTCTGCTATCTCTGGGTGATCCTTAAATAAAAATTGGGTTTATGTATGTGCTGCTTCCAAATAGATTCCTTTAAAAACATTCATTTTTGTGAACAAGTGGGTGAGAATCTATTCAGTGATAGTCATCATTTATGTTTTCGCCATAATTTTACTTGAACATCACAACAAACCAATTCAGAATGTTTGTAAAAATAAAAGGTGGCTGTACGTCCTGGTGGATAAGTCACATCCAGTCAGCTTGGAACAATTTACAATAAATACAAACATAACAGACAAAACATTAGGAGTAAGGCTGTAATGTCAAATGTACCCAAGCATGTGATGAATTTGACTTACCTTGCACTGTCTTCCAGTTGACAAAAGCAGGTAGTGCTGCTGTAAGTAGTAATAATAACATTTTAGAGTGGCATAAACTGACCAACAACACCATCAAATTGATCGTGTTTATTATAACGGCTCCAGCTGCTGGAGTTTCTAAACACCTCAGTGTCACCGCTGGACTGAGAATAGTCCACCAACCAAAAATATCCAGCCAACAGCGTCCTGT